>NW_011494841.1:295303-312385 GCF_000754665.1 Bison bison bison | reverse complement strand
GTCCCCTCTTTACAAAGCCCCTCCTCCTTCCAAGGCCGACAGGCCATCTGGGCTTGGGCAGAGCCGTCCACTCAGTGGGCGCCCCCAGCATCTTTCCCTTGCAGGTCCAGTGCGGCCAGCTCCTCCATCCTTCTGGATGATGCAGTCGGTAGTCTGAGGGTGCCCGGGGAGCCTCAACCAGCCCTGGTGGGGTTCACAGGCCCCTGGTGAAAGGGTCAGAAGGCACGGTAGGGCTCCAGGGACCCGCCAACCAGGGTGCAGCCATTCCCACAGGTTTCCACCCACCTGTGCACCAGGCCCCATGCTCAGAGAGGTCACTTCTGCAGGACCAGACTTGGGCGGCTGCTCCACACGCTGCCCGGAGCCTGTCTGCGGCCCCTCCCCTGAGCCTGGAGACTGGCTCCCCTGCCACCTCCTCCTCTGCCCTGCCCGGACGGCTCCAACCTTGGAGGACTGCGCTCTGGCTGGCCTGGTGGGCACCGGGCACGGACCGCACGGGTGACTTGCTCTTGCTGTGTTTCTCTGTGACCTGCTGCACCATTAGGGAAAAAGGGGCTCAGCCCGAGGGCAGGATCCCTGACGAGCCCTAATTACCCAGGATGAGTCAGCAGCTCTGCTCGGCGGGACACAGGCGGCGCCTGGCCGAGGCCCAGGCTCAGGGCTCCAGCAGGAGCTGCCTCTGACCCGGGAGGCCCAGAGACCCCTTCCATCCATCTTACCTGAGTCCTCGGGAGCTGGAGGGCAGAGGAAAGCGGGCTGAGAGATTTTCGAAAGAGGCTCGTGTTCATGTCCCCTAAAGTCAGGCCTCCAGGTGGCTTCCACTGTGACCTTGAATCCCCTGGGATTGCCTGCCCTCAGGACAGCTCCCCTCTTTCCTGCCCCAGGGTCCTCCGTGGGTGGGGGTCTTACAACCAAAACCAGAAAGAGGAAGGTGGGGGACCCTGCCCAGGTGTGACACACAGTGTGCCAGGCGCACTGCCAGAGGGCGCGCACACCCTCCGCAAGGCAAGGCCAGTGGGGGAGGGGCCAGTCCACGTCCCCAAGTCCTGGGGCCCCTGCTCCTTCCTTTCTCTCCTGCACCCGCTTTTCTGTATCAGAGGGGGTGCTGTGATCAACTCCCACCCCTTTTCCTTTGAGGCCCCACCAGCAGAAGATGCACGTTCCATCCCTGGGTCGGAAAGATCCCCTGGAGAAGGAAATGGCTGCCCACTACAGTATTCTTGCTTGGAGAATCCCATGGACAGAGGAGCCTGGTGGGCTACAGTCCATAGGGTCGCAAAGAGATGGGCACAACTTAGCTACTAAACAACAACAACAACAAATCTCCCTTGTCACCACAAAAGCCCGTGTACAGGCATCTGAACCCCTGAAGGCGCTAGCCGTGAGGAACACACTGCTGTCTGTCTGTCTGGCCTCAGCTTTTTCCTCTGCCCATCGTCTGTCCTGTGCAGTCGGACTTTCTCCGTCTCCTCTGACCCTGTGGCCTTGCAAGCAAGCCAGGCCTTTGAGGAGGAGGCGATGCTGCCCAAGGGCTGGGGCTTGGTGCCCCGCGTGTGTTCTGGAACGCAGCCTGCCCTGAGCACGCGAGACAGAGGGTGGGTGCCCGTGAGAGCGCGAGAGCCCCGGGCTCCCCCTCGTGCCTGCCGGTCCCCTGGAACCTCCAAACCCGGGGCGTCTCTCCGCTAGGGAAGCAGGCCTTCTGCCCAGTGCTCAGAGCCCACGAGCTCCAGGCCCGCCTCCCTCCCAGCCCGGCTGGGAGCCTGGCTTGAGCCCTGATGAGTGTAGACCACAAGGCCCCACACGCCTTGGTGGGGGCACCACACCTCTTCCAGTTCACGTCCAATCCTGGGAATTAAGGAAACTGAACTGGCCACTTGTTCGTGTAAGTCTCTCCGTCACAGATGTCTTCACTTACTCATGCAAGGTCATGTCTGGAGCCCAGCACAGCAGAGCAGTGAAGGGGCCTCTCTCTCCCTCTGAAGGGGGGGCGACAGGAGAGGTGCCCCCACAGAACCTGGGCTGTGAGCCTGCGTTAGAGGCCCAGGCGGGGTCCCCTGAGCCCTGTCTCCGTGTCCTGCCAGGACCTTCCAAAGAAGCCAGCTCCCCTCCAGAGGAAGCCCACTGGCCCCAAGGGCCAGCTGACGTCATGCTCCTTCTACAAATGGGTGTGAGGACGCCTGAAACCGGGGGTGCCATGGAAACGGGATGTCTTTCCTGTTGGCTTGACTCCTGCGGTCAGCATGCCTCATCCTTCCGACCTTCCCAAACCAGACCCCGCGGCTGGGCTTCTGCCTCCAGAGAGAAGCTGTGGGGCCAGCAGGGAGGAGGGGCATGCTCAGTTCTGCAACTGGACACAGGGCTGAGGCTGGGCTTGGCGGCCACGTGGGTGACTGTTTCCCGAACGGAAGGGCTTATGGCTACAAGCGCTGTGTTCAGACGGCTGATTCAGCAGGTGAGGGGCTGGCTGACAAATGTACTAAAATATGGGGTTCATTTCTAATCAAGATAAAGGACCGGGGATATGATGCCTGGCCATTTAGGGTATAAAAGCCTATTCAGGGAAGTAATTATGGGTTTTAGATGGAATCTTAAAGAATGAGAAATCAACTTACAGCCAGGATGAAGCTAGGGCCAATTGCGTTCCACCTTCTGAGAGCCTGAGTGTTTGTTTCAGAAGAAGAATCTTCCCACCAATGTTGCTCCAGGAACCCAGCCATCAGTCCGTCCATCCATCTGTCCTGGTTAACAGCCGGCTGTTAACAGCCATTGTCTGAACCAGGGGGAAGCTAAGCCCCCAAAGGCAGAGGACCCGTTCCAGGAGGCAGCAGAGGGTTCGCCTCCAAGGCCCTGAGCCATGTGACCTTCCCCAGAGGTGAGGTCCAGTGCGGTGTGTGGTCAAGCCCTGGGTTGGATGTGGGCACCTCACCCGCCTGGTGTGGGCTTGTCTCCTTAGCCGTGCCTGAGGACAAGCATAAAAAGAATTTCCTGAGGTCTTCTCTGCTCAGCCCTCCACCAGCACACCGCCCTCGCACAGCCCAGCCCTGCTGGACTCCAGGGCGTGTGCCCCCGGGAGGTGCAGGGAGGGGTCGCCTCAGTTTTTAGGCCCTCCCCGGAGCCCATCAGTGGGGGCCCCGCCCTCTCCTGTGTCATCAGAAGAGGGCTGAGTGAAGCCAAGAGGGCCTAATGCTGGCCTGTGACAGGAGGGGCCTCTCTGGACTCAAGGGCCCTGCAAGATCCTCATGTCTGGGACAAGGAGAGGTAGCTTTCGTCCATGTCAGGAGAGGAGGGGTGCAGGGTGTGGAAGTGAAAACAAAAGCCAGGAGAAGTTGCTACGTGGACGGAGAGGAGGCCCTGATTCCTGCCACCTTGATTCTCAGGAGGAATCTGGTCACTCAGATTGAAATCAAGTCAGCTCACACGTGGAAAGGATCAAGCAGGTCAATAATTGGACTTAATTTTTCAAGTTAGAAATGAGTCAGGGCCGTTATCATCTCTCTCTAAGCCATTGCAAGCCCTAACCACCCCTGTTTCTGTCCCTCCCTGTCTGCCAGTGTCCACCTGGCCAGCTGGACCCCAGCTTCTGGAGCCCTGCAGCCCACCCACTGACCCTTCAGATTCACCCAACCTCTGATTCCTGCAGCGGATGGATATTCCCAGACATGCTAGGCCCCAGAGCCCCGGACACGTGTGGAAGAAAGCCCAGGTGTGAGCCCCGCCCCCCACAGCAGTCCCACTTCCTCTTGCCCTGGCACAAGCCATCGCACTGAGCAGCTCGGCACTGCTGAGGCCAGAGGTCTGGGAAGGGCCTCCCTGGGCTGCAGATGAAGGTGTCGGCAGGGCTGGCCCTTGTGGAGGCTCCTGAGGAGAATCTGGGCCTTTTCCAGCATCCAGAGGCTCCTCCGTCTGCAAAGGTCCTCTGTACTGAGTCAGGGTCCCCGTGGTCCACACACGCCCTTGGGTGGCAGGCTCCTCACCTCTGTCCCACTCCCACAGGCTTCCCCGGTCCATCGACGGCTCTGGTGTGGCGCTGAAGGAAACTTTTGCATCAAGATCCAAACTGAAGCTCCACTGGCAGCACTGTTGGGTGACCGCAAACCTGGACCCTGTGCAGGCTCATGTGGCGCCCCCAGGCCGTCCTCCCAGAAGCCCACCTCCTCACCCGCCAGTCCCACTGAGCAAGTGGAAGAAGCTAACTGCAGCTGGCACTCAGGAGCTCCAGGGCCCAGGCTCCCACGGCTCACCAAGGGCTGTGCCTCGAGCCTTCCTCCAGGGCTGCAGATGAATGCCCCTCGAGTCCATGTCCTGATGCCAGGAACCAGGAATGTGGAATCCAGGGTGCTGGTCCAGTGACCCTGAGGTGGACAATATCTCGGACTATCCGGGGCCCTGGTGTGATCACAGGTGTAAGGCTCCACCTAAAAGTGAACGAGGGGCAGCCGAAGAGGTCAGTGCAGTGTGTGGGAAGGACTCGGTCTGACCTGCTGGCCTCGGAGATGGAGGGAGGGACCACGAACCGAGGAAAGCGGCCAGAGAAGCTGGAGGCAGACCCACTGTGGAGACGAATTCACACCGGAGCCTCTACAAAGAAGGCACACTGACCCGGGAGGAGCAGCATGTAGCCTCCAAGCAAACTGGACGCTCGGGGAGGAGGGGCTTCCCGCTGACTGAGCTCGTGAGACAAACAGAGCAGAGTCTGCAAAAAGCATGTTTACATTTTTTCAAATGTAAAGTGGACTAATTGTCAGTAATGATAACCTGCATTTGTAACTGGATTTAGCATTTGCAACGCATGCACATCAGCATGCATTAATCTCTGAGATTGTGGAGATTGCAGATGGGACTTGACTGGGCAAGGTCAAGGCACTCACTCAAGGTCACCTGGCTATGCTACAGGTGATGCTGCCAAGAGGAGGCACCGCTTCTGACCTGACACTGCCCAGCGCAGACAGACCCTGGAAGACTCACCTTTGATGATCAAAGGCAAGGGCTGCTTTCAAAATTAAACTCACTCTCCACGTCTTAGCAACAAGAACAGTGAGAATACTCGTGATTTCCGAAACTGTTTTTCCAAAGCTTTAGCTGAGTGAAAACCCCTTAACAGCAGGCCTATTTGGGACTAGCCTCCAGAAATCCTTCTTGGGGAGGCGGTATGCTAGCTAGGACATGAACCCCTGAAGCCTGTCCCCGTGCTCACCCTGCTCCATCCAGCACATCCCACCACAGGGCCACGCTCCGGACAGACCTCCACGCCGATGGGCCGGCTGCACCGCCTGCCTCGTCACCTGCTCTTTAATTGGGGAGCCCAGCGTCCAGGCCCGTGGCACTGCCCCACCGCCATGCCCCACCGCCCCCGCCCTGCTTCATTAGTGCAGCCTCCTAATTGATTAAACGGATGATTGATTATCGGGCCTGAGCCATGTGTTCTCCAGACGCCCATTTGCTTGGAATAGAAGGAGTGCGGCCACATCCATCACCGCTGGCTGCCCGCAGACACAGAGCCAGGGCTGCTGCGGCCGCCGCTGTAATTGCCACCAGGCTCCCCTGAAGCAGGTGCACGCCCTCCATCAGTTCTGCTGCCTTGATGAGCGCGTCCTGCCTGCAGGCCACTGTGAGAGGCCGCTGAAGCGGGCACAGCGCCCCAGCCCCCACGGCAGCCACACCAGGGCGGGAACAGTCCCAAGATGGGAACTCAGCCCAGAGAAGAGACAGGGTCCCAAGATGAGCACTCGGCCCACCATGACGCCCAGTGATGTTCCATCAAAGAGCAGGGCGTGAGGAATTCAGGTGACACCTGCTATGAGTGGGTGCTGCCCCCCTGTCTGCCGAGAAGTGATCCCAGATTGGTCCCTGGAGTCAGAGAATCGGCTTCCTTCCTCCTGGACTTCCGCCTTCAGGTAAGTTTAGGATGACATCACCAGGCAGCCCTCAGAAGCCCAGGTATCACATTCCCCATCGGGACGCGAGAAAGAGGGGGAGAAATGAGAATGACTCGGCCAGTCTAGCTGTGCGAGGCCCTATGTCTCAGGCAGCCTGGGACGCAGATGGGTGCATGACAGTCACACGCGGTCCTGAGACGCAAGGCCTGAGCTCCTTCCTGCAGGCGTGTGTCCATGAACTGTCTTTCTTGGTTGAGACATGAACCTCCATGACTTTTGTGCTCCTTTAAAGTGAAGGAAAAACCATAGCCTTGACTAGACGGACCTTTGTTGGCAAAGTAATGTTTCTGCTTTTCAATATGCTATCTAGGTTGGTCTGCTTTTGAACTGTGGTGTTGGAGAGGACTCTTGAGAGTCCCTTGGACTAAAGGAGATTGAACCAGTCCATTCTGAAGGAGATCAGCCCTGGGATTTCTTTGGAAGGAATGATGCTAAAGCTGAAACTCCAGTACTTTGGCCACCTCATGCGAAGAGTTGACTCATTGGAAAAGACTCTGATGCTGGGAGGGATTGGGGGCAGGAGGAGAAGGGGACGACAGAGGATGAGATGGCTGGATGGCATCACTGACTCGATGGACGTGAGTCTGAGTGAACTCCGGGAGTTGGTGATGGACAGGGAGGCCTGGCGTGCTGCGGTTCATGGGGTCGCAAAGAGTCAGACACGACTGAGTGACTGAACTGAACTGAACTGAACTGAAAGTGAAGGAGTGATTGGAAGGCAAGTATAAAGCTGTGTGACTGCAGAGCGCTTATGTGTCAGCGATTATCTCTTTATTCTTCTAACAGTAACTGTCTCACCCATGGCAAAATTGGGAGCAATGCTTATGCTACTCACCTTTACTTGGTCTTATAGAATCGTGAGCCTCCATTTTCATAAATCATCACCTCCTTCTCTTCTAGGTGAGCCTCCATGAATACGCTTCCCAGTAAGTAATACATAAGTGCCATAAAAAAGTCTAAGAGGTTGATTGAAGACAAAAAGAGAAGAGGGTGTCAGGGAGCCTGCGCTGAGGGAGCCTGTGCTGAGGGATGCTGTGCTGAGGGAGCCTGTGCTGAGGGAGCCTGTGCTGAGGGATGCTGTGCTGAGGGAGCCTGTGCTGAGGGAGTCTGTGATGAGGGAGTCTGTGCTTAGGGAGCCTCTGATGAGGGAGCCTGTGAAGATGGAACCTGTGATGAGGCAGCCTGTGCTGAGGGAGTCTGTGATGAGGGAGCCTGTCATGATGGAGCCTATGCTGAGGGAGCCTAGCTGAGGGAGCCTGTGCTGAGGGAGCCTGTGATGATGGAGTCTTTGCTGAGGGAGTCTGTGCTGACGGAACCTGTGCCGATGGAGGCTGTGATGAGGAAATCTGTGATGAGCGAACCTGTGCTGAGGGAGCCTGTCTTGAGCGAGTGTCTGATGAGGAAGCCTGTGCTGAGGGAGCCTGTGATGATGGAGCCTGTGATCATGGAGTCTGTGGTGATGGAGTCTGTGATGATGAAGTCTATGCTGAGGGAGCCTGTTTTGAGGGACCGTATCCATTCTAAAGGAGATCGGTCCTGGGTGTTCTTTGGAAGGAATGATGCTAAAGCTGAAACTCCAGTACTTTGGAGTACACCTGATGCGAAGAGTTGACTCATTGGAAAAGACTCTGATGCTGGGAGGGATTGAGGGCAGGAGGAGAAGGGGACGACAGAGAATGAGATGGCTGGATGGCATCACCGACTTGATGGATGTGAGTTGAGTGAACTCCTGGAGTTGGTGATGGACAGGGAGGCCTGGCATGCTGCGACTCATGGGGTCGCAAAGAGTCCGACATGACTGAACAACTGAACTGACTGACTGATGCTGAGGGAGTCTCCGATGAGGGAGTCTGTGCTGAGGGAGCCTGTGCTGAGGGAGTCTGTGATGAGGAAGCCTGTGATGAGGGAGCCTGTGATGATGGAACCTGTGCTCAGAGAGTCTGTGATGAGGGAGACTGTGCTGAGGGAGCCTGTGATCATGGAGTCTGTGGTGATGGAGTCTATGCTGAGGAATCCTGTTTGAGGGAGTCTGTGCTGTGGGAGTCTGTGCTGAGAAAGTCTGTGATGATGGAGCCTGTGATGAGGGAGTCTTGATGAGGGATTCTGTGCTGAGGGAGCCTGTGCTGAGTGAACCTGTGCTGAAGGGAGCTGTGCTGAGGGAGCCTGTGATGTTGGAGCCTGTGATCATGGAGTCTGTGGTGATGGAGTCTGTGATGACGGAGTCTATGGTGAGGAATCATGTTTTGAGGGAGCCTATGCTGAGGGAGCCTGTGATGAGGGAGTCTGTGCTGATGGAGTGTGTGCTGAGGGAGCCTGTGATGAGAGAGTCTGTGATGAGGGAGTCTGTGATGAGGGAGTCTGTGCTGAGGGAGCCTCTGCTGAGGGTGTCAGTGCTGAGGGAGCCTGTGATGATGGAGTCTGTGATGAGAGAGTCTGTGATGAGGGAGTCTGTGCTGATGGAGTGTGTGCTGAGGGAGCCTGTGATGAGAGAGTCTGTGATGAGGGAGTCTGTGATGAGGGAGTCTGTGCTGAGGGAGCCTCTGCTGAGGGTGTCAGTGCTGAGGGAGCCTGTGATGATGGAGTCTGTGATGAGAGAGTCTGTGATGAGGGAGTCTGTGCTGAGCAAGCCTGTGCTGAGGGTCCTGTGATGAGGGAATCTCTGATGAGGGTGCCTGTGATGAGGGAGCCTTTGCTGAAGGAGCCTGTGGTGAGGGAGCCTGTGGTAAGGGAGCCTGTGCTGAGCGAGCCTATGCTAAGGGTCCTGTGATGAGGGAATCTCTGATGAGGGAGCCTGTGCTGGAGTCTGTGCTGAGGGACAAGTGGGAGCGTTCATGGCCCGCCTCCGCCCCTGCCCCCCGCCCTCGCCTAGGCTCTGTGGACTCAGCCTGCTTTCCTGGTGTCTTCCCTCCTGCCTCCTCCAGGCGCAGTTTTTATGCAGTCATTTTCTGAAAAGAAATCGAAGCCGGGGAGGGTTCTGCTGGTCACCTTCCCATTCTCACCACTGGAGCGAAAGAGGCGAGACTCACTGGTTAGTGCTGTCCCCTCGCATGGAAAGGACAGACTCCTGGAAGCAGGCGGCCGTCGGCCTGGCCCGGAGGGGCAGGGAGTCGCTGGTTGGGTCTCATTAGCCCCCTGTGGGGAGCCAAGCTACTGCCTCCTACTGCCTGACCCCTGCCTCCAGCTCATTCTTCCACAGATTAATTCCCCAAACTGACAGCTTTCAGTGCCCGGTGTGCCCAGGGTCACTCAGTCACACTGGGTTCTGGTCAGTGTCAACCAGAGCTTTACCCAGAGCGGGGGTGCAGCGGGAGCAGAGCGTCCAGAAGCACAGCAGGTGTGAGCTCAGCCCAAGGGTGGGGAGGACACGCTCGGGACTGATGATGCAGCGACGCAGCGACTGAAGGTGCCGCACTCAGCCGGACCCCTGTACACGGAGGAAGTCTCCCATGAGAAGCGGCTTCAAACGAGGGCACTGTGCCCTGAACAGCATCTCATGTGTGCATATAACACATATTTTGCAGAATTATCTTTCGTGTCTACGAGCCTATGATCTGATGCTCCAAAATCTTCATGTCCTTGTCGGTCTTCATGGACACACACAGCTGAGTCACCACCAGCCCAGGAAGGGTGAGAGCGCCGTTCACACCTCCTCGTCAGCCCCACTGCCTGTCGGAGGCCCCGCGGCCGGGACACCAGGGCTAAGGTCAGAGACTCCACTTCAGTACCAACAGTACCTCAGTTAAACTCGTTACACCAAGTACTTCTCTGCCCAAGGGCTGGAAGAGGGCAAGGCCAGGAGACAGCACTCTGCGAAGCTGGGATCTAAGACACGGGTCCAGACATTCTGCAGGTGCCCAGAGGGAAGGACCCCTGTGGGCAGCAGCTCTAGGCAGGACCCTGGGAACCATCTTGGAGAGGGTGACAGAGGGTCCTGAGCTGAGCTCGTTGCACTCCACCATGCCTCAGCCAGCGGCCCCTGCTGCTGCCAGAGAAGCAAAACCACAGAAAACCAGGAGAGGCTGGTCACCAGATTGGCAGGACCCAGAAGCCAGTCCCCACGTGTGGAAGCAGCACATGGTCACCTGGTCCCTGTCCGCTCGTTTGTCTAACTGAGCAGCGACCCTGAGCTCAGCACACAGGTAGGGGCCCAGCTAGACTCCACCTGCGGTGCAGGTGGCCGAGGGTGTCAGCCTGGGCACCCGAATTTTGACTGTTCCTCGGCGGTCCCAGGCTGAGCACCCTGGCCACAGCGACCAAGCATCTGCACAGCAGGGCATGTCGCGGGCACCTGGGAAGCAGCAGCTGTGAGTGGCAAGGCTTTAGACTCAGATGCACTCAAGCTGAGTGGTGTTGTATGCCAGACACCACAACAAGGACGTTAAATCCAGATGCTCAGGACAAGCCTGGGGCTTCCCTGGTGGCTCAGACAGTAACGAATCTTCCCGCAATGCAGGAGACCCAGGCGCAATCCCTGGGTCAGGAAGATCCTCAGAGAAGGAAATGACAATCCACTCCAGTATTCTTGCCTGGAAAATTCCATGGACAGAGGAGACTGGCAGGCTGCAGTCCACAGGGTTGCAAATAGTCAGACACGACTTAGCAGCTAACACTTCAGGACAAGCCTGGAGGTGCCACCACCATCCCCGCTCACAGATGCCCAGGGGTACAGGTACCCACGTGAGGCCACCCCGCAGTCAACAGTCCAGCCGGGTTTGAGCTTCATGACTCCAAGCCCAGGCTTCTCCCCTTAGGCTGCAGCAGTCTCGCAAATACTCTCTGGTCACAAGCCTGCCCAGTCGTTTCCTTCTGCACTAATTCTGGCCCAACAGGTAAATTCCACTTTGCGTAATCTCTACTTTCTTATGAACGTAACGACTGTAACTTCATGTTGTCGTTGCTGTTCAGCTGCTAAGTCATATCCAACTCTCTGTGACCCCACAGACTGCGGCATGCCAGGCTTCCCTGTCCTTCACTATCTCCCAGAGTTTGCTCAAATTCATGTCCTTTGAGTTGGTAATGCCATCCAACTATCTCATCTTCCGTGATCCCCTTTTCATCCTGCCCTCAATCTTTCCCAGCATCAGGATCTTTTCCAATGAGTCGGCTCTTCACATTAGATGGCCAAAGTATTGGAGATTGAGCTTCAGCATCAGTCCTTCCAATGAATATTCAGGGTTGATTTTATTCAGAATTGACTGGTTTGATCTCCTTGCTGTCCAAGGGATCTCAAGAATCTTCTCCAGCACCACAATTCAAAAGTATCAATTTTTCAGTGTTCAGTCTTCTTTATAGTCCAAGTCTCACATCTGCACATGACTAGTGGAAAAACCATAGCTTTGACTATATGAACCTTGTTGGCAAAGTGATATCTCTGCTTTTTAATGCACTGTCTAGGTTGTCATAGCTTTGAGTATTCCATAAATGTTGCACATATAAGTTTGTACATGTAGACATACAGACACATGTATGCATATTTCTGGTGTGGTCTGTCATAAAATGCATCTGCAGGCAACAGAAAGATCAAGTCAGCACGAAGATGTCTTCATACTGCTTTGAGGGCCCTAACTGAGTCTGCTGCCTGCATATCCACTTGCAAGGCCTCCTGACTCGGAACTGAGCCCACAAATGCCACGGCATCAACTGCCTTAAGTCTGAATCACTCCAGCAGAAGGACGGTATTAGCTGTCCTCTCCCTTCACGTGTTTTCATTTTTGTAACAGTATTCCTCGGCTCAGAACTGCCGTAGGTGGGTGAGGAAGGAGCGTGAGGAGCAGGCCTGAGGAGGCGAAGATTGATGTCGCCTGCGGGCACGGGGCTCCGAGTCCCGACTCAGGCAGAGATGTGAGAAGTGGTCCTGTCATCTGAGGCCACCACCCCGGGGGCAGGACCAGAGCACTGCCCCTCCATCCCTTCTGGACGGATTCACGCACACACATGACAGGTACACCCTTCCATGCTGCTGCTGCTGCTAAGTCGCTTCAGTCATGTCTGACTCTGGGCGACCCCATAGACAGCAGCCCACCAGGCTTCCCCATCCCTGGGATTCTCCAGGCAAGAACACTAGAGTGGGTTGCCATTTCCTTCTCCAATGCATGAAAGTGAAGTTTCTCAGTCGTGTCCGACCCTTAGCATGGACTGCAGCCTACCAGGCTCCTCCGTCCATGGGATTTTCCAGGCGAGAGTACTGGAGTGGGGTGCCATTGCCTTCTCCGACACCCTTCCATGAGTAAGGGCCAAACTGCCAGCATTCCAGAAGGAGCCCCCGGTAGGTGCTCCAGCCTTCTGGTGGGAGCCCAGTGCCACCAGGCACACATCAGTTGCTTGATCAGATGAATGTTTCTCCCTCCTGCTGGGAGGTGGTCCCCATGGCTCCACACTTGCCGCCTGGCTTTCAAAGGATGGCCATGTCCCAAGCTCTGGAACCTGTGTGTCATGTTCCGTGGAAAAGGAGAACTTAGGTTTCTAGTCGGCTGAACTGAGACATAGAGAACCGGAGAGCCCTGATGCTGCTGACCCTGAAGATGGGGCAAGGGGTCACGGGCCCAGGAACGCAATACCCTCAGAGGCTGGAACGACCCAGGAGCAAATGCAGATTCTCAGGGGCTCCAGAGAGAAGCAGCCCTCTGACCCCTTGTTTTAGCCCAGCGAGACCCATGTCGGAATTCTGCCCTAGAGAACTGTGAGCAGACTTGTGGTGATCCGTTACAGTGGCAACAGCTACTCAGTCCCACTCCAGGAAGAAGTCCAGAGTCCAAGGGAGAACTGTAAAGGAGGGCTTGTGAACCGAAGATGTGATGAGCGGGTTACAGCCGTCCCTTCCAGAGCTTCCTCCCTCGTGCCATCTCCACAGAATGATTTGCTCTGAGGTCGGCCCTCAGGACAGCCCCTTGGCCCCTGGAGGAGTCGGAGTCACCAGGGGAGAGCCCAGAGACCTCACCTGGCACCACCAACCCCACGGGGTCAAGACAGTGGGGTTTGCAAACTTGACCCCTCAGTTCTGCTGCTCACGGGACACTGGGAGGGGTCACAGAGGGCACCTCAGGCCTGCCAGACACCTGCTGTGTGTTACCAGAGTCGGCGTCCCGACGATTGGGACAAGGCTGGCTCACGTCTCCTCACGGGCAGGAACCCACGGCCATGAACTCACGGCCACCTTCCTGCTCCGGCTCCACGACTGCCCTTGTGGGGTCGTGAAGAGCTTCTGGAAACCCCAGTGAAGGGCCCGTGAAACAGGCTCCCTCCCCGCCATCTCTTCATGTTCACAACTGGGCAGGAACTTCTGCCAGCCAGCCTAGACCCTCAGCCTGGGCATCATTCAGCCTCCCTTTACCAGAACTCTGCACGCTCACACACACACATACAAGGGTGTGTGCACATGTGCGCACACTGAGATGCACAAGACACACACCCATGCACACACGTGTGAGCACACTCATACACAGGCCCACCCCACCTGGCAGGCTCACCAGCTGGGCCCCAGCACAGGGTTTGCACAAGGATGGGAACCCCACTTCCTCCCGTGTTTATGCTCCCTCCTGCTGCTAATCCCACCTGCTGCAAACTCCAAGTTCGGTTCCCTAGAAAGAAGGAAAGTCTCAAGCTCACAGCAGCTGCTGTGGCTGAGGAAGCTGGGTGTCTTCACTTCTCCAGATGGAGGGCTGAGGGCACCACTGACCCCTGGGGAGCACCCAGGGCCCCTGGACGCGTCTGCCCCCAGAGCACACGCCAGACACTGTGGCAGGCCTCGCTGACAGGCAGCCTTGTGGGCGGGGGACGGGTGTCTGCTCGGTGGTTCCCAGGCAACTAGCGGGCTCCCCCGGAGGCACCCAGCTGCACCCCGGCCTCTTCTGTCCCCATTGGAAAACTGAATGCAGAGGAGTGCGAGCTGCTTCCTATGAAAGGAGCCTGGCAAGACGACCCAACACTGGAGCTGGCGTGGGGGTGCCACCCCTCCCCAAGCCCCCTGACCATAAGAACCCACCGCTCTGAGGACCCAGAGGCAGACAACAGGCCCAGCAGCTCCTGCCACTGAGGGCTGAGCCCCCGGCTGCGGTCACAGAGCTGCTGCGGCCAGGGTCAAGAGGGCACTGTGTCTCCAAGGCTGGTCCGCGCTGACCACACAACTGGTCTTCCAGTACTGGGGTCCTCAGGAAAGTGCCACCGGTATCTGCATGGGAGCCCATCCTCTCAGGAGCTGAGGGGCATTCCTGACCCCGCCTGACAACCATGGAGACTCCATGACTCAGTCCTCCAGGGCACAGCCGCCCAGGGTGTACTCTGTCACAGAAACGGTGGGAATCTGATGGGCGGACACACGTCACGGGTAACGGACACACGTCACGGGTAAGAAAGGCAGGGCACACGGACAGGAGAGGAGCCCCCGCCCCGACTGCAGCTCAGACCCCTCTGCGCCTCAGGGCAGCCCCACCCTCACTGCCGGGGACATGGCACCATCGCGAGGAGGAAACGCGTGCGCTCCAGTGCCGGCCCAGCCAGAGCGCAGCCCCCTTGCTGTCATTCACACTGCTGCTGTGTCTGCCTGCCGGGACCCACCGGGCCGCACTGCAGGGAGAGGACTGGGGCGAAGGGCTCCCTCCCGCCTCCTAGGTCTCCGCCCTCCTTTAGGAAACCTCAGACTCTGTTCCGTCTGCATTCTCACCAGCAGGCTCCAAGGCCAGGTGCCCGCTGGCTCCGTGCTGCAGGAGGGAGGCTGGTCTGCACTGGTCCCCAGCAGCTGCTCTTCTGCTGTTGACTGGGTCCCGGGTGTGGAGCTGTCACCTAAACCCTCCCTGGGGACCCCCACCAGAAACTCCAACATCCGGCAAGGTTTCCGCCCTTCCCTGCCTCTTAACCCAGGAGAGGAGACTCAGAAAGTCCAAGCACAGCAGTCCTCAGGCTCTAAGACAGTTTGTAGGGAGGCAGTCGTCATGGTCAGGGGACTCGCCGTAGGACTCTGGGGAGCCAGTCAGGGTGGTCCTGGGGGTATCTGACTGTCCCCTGCACCCACGGTGGCCGTGGGCACTGCAGCCTCGGAGCTCGGAGTTAGTCATGCGTGGAGCAGTCTGTGCTGTCTGGATTCGTCCTCAGGTGGGGCATAGAGCACTCACCCCTCTGCCGTGTGGCTCACGCTCAGGGGAGACCAGGTGGCCCTCGGAGGGCGTCCAGGCCTCACTTGGGCCTCTGCTGCCCTGTGGCGATGGCAGAGCTGACACCTTTAGGGACGGAGCACGCTGTCCAGCCCACATGCCGGCACCCGTCTGCTGGGGAGCTGCGCTGGCCTGGGCCGTCGTAACAGGAAGGTGGTCTAGGCCCCGGGACGGCCCTGCCGGCCTCCTCTGGGGGAGGGTGGCTCCCTCCGTGCCCATCCTGCGTGCTGCTTTCTTTCGCCTCACTTCAGAGACCCAGGAAACACCAGCTGACGGGAAGTTAGTGACGAAACGAGCATGTAAAGCCTCAGGCCCCTCTGGATGGACCACGTGCTCCAAGGGAAAAAGGCCCGGCCACGTGCAGGTCCTGTTGGGTCAGGATCGGGGTGTCCAGCCTCCTCAGGGCAGAGGAACCTCCTGGTGCCCCAACAGCCACTTCCCCCACAGCCCTGACATGACTCTTCCTTACTGGTTTTGCCGTAAGCATTCACTGCCAGATTTCCCAATTCTTCTCTAAAAACTAAGTACTTTATTACTTTCTGATAATTTCCCCAAGGGAAAAAAAATTGAAAGTAGTAACATGATTGTAAGTGAGCAGTTACATTATGCCAGAGACTGCGGGCTGCCTGAGAAGTACTTTCACAAGGCGGTGTCACGGGACGGCAGCGGGGCGACTGAAACGACCTCGCGTCTCTCTTCTTTCTCAGCCGCACCTGTGTCCCGGGAGCAGGCGCCTGCACGGAGGGCCTCGGTGGTGCTGTGATGCCCTTCAGTTTCCCCATCTCCCCTCCCAGGGGTGGTCCCACGCAGCATCACACCCCCCGAGCCCAGTTTCCAAGGCGCTAAATGACGTGCCCCCAGCCTCCCTGCATCGGAAGCACACCAGCTGACTCATGGAATCAGACGGTCCTTTCTTCTCTCCAAGGATGTGGCGCTCCTAATCTTTCACTGACCAGTTTTGCCCCCTCATGAAATATTCATCGCTTGAGAGCATCCCCCCTGGAAAGTGGCCCAGCCTCCCCAACCCGAGATGAGAAAAGGTCAGGGGGCGGGGGGAGCTGTGCTTGTTTGGGGGCTGGTGCCATATTCGGCAAGTGGGGGCCGGGCCCTTCTCAGGCTGTGCCCTCCCCCAGTCCTCAGCTGCCTCTGCACAGGCAGCAGATGAATCATGGTGACCATGGATGCTTTAAGGTCTTTTCGATGTTGCTGGATGGACTGCAGCTGTAATGCAATCTCCATCCTCACCACCACTGCTTTCTGGGAACCGGCGAGAGATGGCAGCTGTGGGGCCAGGGCCGGAGGAAGCTGAGCGCCAGAGGGCGGCCGGGTGGCTCAGGGGTGAGTGGGCAGCAGGCCCTCGAGCTGCCCCGAACTGGAGGTAGAAACAGACAACCAGCCTCCCTGTGGTTCCTCGCCAGCCCCCAACCCCTGGTGGGCCCAGGAAGTCAGCTGTAAGTGCTTCAGAAATGAATGTGTGAGAGAGAGAAAGAAAGAAGAACCAGCATTAAAACTAGCTCCTTCTGAAGTTCAGAGACCTTGGTTCGAGGAATCTCCACCCCCCTCTTCCTGGCACTTCTCAGTTTCTGTTTCCACTGGAAGAGAAAACGCTGCCCCACAGCAAGCGTGGGAAGGTCCAGCTCCTCAGTTCCCATGCGACTTGCACCCAGATGGGTTCCAGTGCAACCGAGGCCTGAGGTCTGCTGGCCCTGAGGGTCCCGGGCCGCCGCCTCTGCCCCCCGGCACCCGCCTCCTCCCAAGCTCAGCCCGAGCCCCTGTGCGAATGGTGTCCAGCGGCTGCACGGGGCCACTGCTGCCCAGTCTCCTGCGTGGGGGGCAGCACTCCTGGAACGGCATTTCTGCAAAGGTCTCTGAAGCCTGAGCTTCAGTGAGCCTCTGAAATGCAGTGGTTAAGTCCTGAAGAGCCTTGTGAGCAGAAGGACACCCTTGGTTCACGTGGCCGTTTGTCCGTCCAGATGCCAAGCAGAGCCGGCGCTGCCTGT
>NW_011494841.1:292412-295203 GCF_000754665.1 Bison bison bison | reverse complement strand
GCGCTGCCTGTGTGTCTCTCTGGGCGGTGTTACATGATCGGAGTCTGGGGCTGACACAGAAAAGGCGGGCAGCTTACACTTCTGGAGGCTGGGTGCCGCCACGTCCAGGGCCTGCCCCAAGGCCCCAGGGACGACCTCCCTGCCTCCAGAGGGCCGTCTTCTCCCTGGGCCCTCCTCCGCCCATCTCCCTCTGTGTCCAATTCCCCTGTCAGCCAGGACGGTAGGCCCTGGGTGAGGGCCCATACACCTCCGGTGGGCACACCATTTCCAAATAAGGTGCCATTCTGAAGGGCTGCGGTCAAGACCTCAGCGTGCGGATGGCAGGGACACAATTCAGCCCATAACAGACTCTGGGTTTGTTCCCAACTGTGGGTGCACGGCCTTCTGCCGGCAGGCACGGGCTGGAAACCTCACGGGTCCTGTGCCTGCTCAGCACATGGGGGTGAGCTGCTGCCACGTTTCTTGCGGCTCAGGAGTGGGGCCAGCCCTCTGCTGACCCTGGTGCTCTGCCACCCTGAGGCCCCCCCAGAGCACAGCTGAAGGGGCCCCGGGGCATCCACAGCCCTTGGCCCCACCCGATAGGAGCACGTGGACAGGGCTGGGCCGCAGCGCAGGGTCCTCCACATGCTCTGAGCAGCCCCCAGGTCCGCTTTCCTCCATTGGAGCCCTGCGCTGCCCCTGAACACGTCTCAGAACCAGGGCAGGGGCCAGGGATGAGGGGAAGGGCCCGTGGGCCCTCTCAGGAGACCTGGCAGCCAGTCCTGGCCGAGGCCGCCTCCCCCAGGGCTGGGGATACAGCCCATGAACAAGCCGCAACGCTTCCGATGGAGAAAGTGAGGTAGGAAGGGGACTGGGGTACCGGGGCCTCTCTGACTGGAGGTGTTTGAGGGGGTCTGAACGTGTTCAGGGAATAGCTCTGCTAAGGCCCGGGGGTGAGAACAGGGAGCCAGAGGAGGCAGAGGGCCGAGGGCCGGGTTCAGGGGACCACAGAGCGCTTCATGGTGGAGGAGGCCCAGCAGCTGCTCTGTGAGTGCTGGGGGCCGGGGGTCGGGGAGGGCGCAGAGGCAGAGAGCAGGAGGCCTCGCAGGGACCCAGGGTGCGTGTGGTCGGTGACCCTGTCTGGCCAGTCCTGGCCGGGGCTGGAGGGTGCTCAGACGAGGCCCTGGTCCTTGCTGACCGCTGGGCGCTTGTGCAGCAGACGAGAAGCACCAAGGTTACCCAGCCCCCAGCTCAGGCAGCACCGAGCAGGGCCTCGAGGAAGACTGCCGGACACAGGAGAAACAGACTGGGGACACGGACGCTGAGACCTTGACCTGGACTGTCTTAGTGCTGTGCAGACACTGGGTGGGCTGACGGTGGAGACCTGGGCTGGGGAGACAAATTTGGCAAATCTGGTGGTTGTTAGCCTGGACGGTGTTTGAGGGCCACGAGGCTGAAAGAGATACCCCTGTGATGAGCCTGGTAAGAAAGGAAGATGCTTCAGACAGAGGCAGGGAGTCCACCTGGCACAGACAAGACCCCAGGTGGGGGCTGTGAGTGTGTGGTGGGCTCCAGGCCTGACCCAAGCAGTGCCCCTGGTGGTCTTGGAGTGCGAGGGGTGCCGACGGCCCTATCGGATGTCTGCGCTGAAGAAAGCTGGCCACGATCCTTCCCTCTGAAGAAGCCTCTCTCTTCCTCCTCTTTACATTCAAGTATAAATATCCACTGTGTTTACACTTAGAACACGGCAGCCCCCTGGCTGGCCCACCGGCCTTGCTAACTAACTCACCCACTCTCCCCAAACCCAGCTTGCGTGGTCGGGTGGCCCAGCTATGAGCACACATCCTCGCCTAAAGGGGCTTTGCCCCCAGGAGCCCACGTGGCAGTGACTGGCCTCTGCCTCCAGAGCCCAGGTTGTAGGAGGAGCGGCTCCTCCTGGACCGGCACGTCCTCTGATGGGGGCGGCAATCGCACGTGGAACGCAGACGCTCTCCGGCCATCACGCCAGCACCTGCTGGCCCAGACCGAGCCGAGAGCACAAACCTCGGGCTCCTCAGGACCAGGGGCCGGGAAGCTGCCGTCCACAGGGTCGGGACAGACTGTTCGCAGGAATGCAGGAGGCCGCCTGCTGCCCGCTCAGTGCAGGTGCCACCCAGACCCCAGCTGTGAGCCTCTGGGCGCCACTCACAGGACGGCGCGTGGCCTGTCAGGATGGAGGAGCCCCCCCGCCAAATCTCAGCATCCTGGCCTCCGGGACAGGACCCGCACGCTCCCCTCCGTGAGTCACTCCAGCCTCCTGTCCACATGGCAAGAGCACTCTCAGCAACAACCGTGGCTGGGAAAGAGACAGAAACCTTATGTCATGAAACTTAATGTAGTAAAACTTTAAAAATTAAAGACTGATAAATAGTGAAACAGGTCTTACATCCTAAGAAAGGAAAGGAGTCACAGACAGATTAACACTTCTTGATTTTAGGAATGTCTCTTCACCAAAGAGGGCCGGGCAGCATGCAGGGATTTGCTGCTTTAGCTCCCAGGGGCCGCGCTCGAGTGGTGCTGGAGTGACCCGGCGCCCCTGCTCCACAACTTCTGTCACTGTTAGTCGGTGGTGATAATAAAAGCAAGCCACAATCTCTGGTTGAATTGCTTTAAACTCTTTGCCCCCCGCCCTTGCACCGAGGCCACAGAGCTCGCTGGACAGGATGGCCAGTGCTGGGCAGCCCTGCCGGATGCCATGCCACTGGTCAAGGAGGAGCCCTTCTCACAGAAGCCAGGGCTCCGGACAGGCTGCCGATCACACCCACAGCACGTG
>NW_011494841.1:287694-292312 GCF_000754665.1 Bison bison bison | reverse complement strand
CCCGCTCCCGCTGGCACTGAGGCACTGCCCACAGCCGGGTCCATGTGGCCAAGACCAAGGAATCTCCAGGGGGGCCCAGTGCCCCACGACCGGTCAGTTCCGTGAGAGAGGCAGCTTCAGGTGGCCATAGGCCACAGGAACCAGGCCTCGCTGTCCAGAGGTTGGGGACTGACTGCACAGGAACCTGCTCGTCAAGAGTTCGGGTCTTCTGGCCACAAGACGGGGGCTGCTGAGGGCTCTCCAGGCCGTCAGCGCTCCACCGCCCAGAGCGGGCCTGCCCTGCAGACCAGGAGGGGCGAGAACGCAGGCGATGGTCTGTGGTGGTGCAGGGAGGCCGAGGGTCCCCACAGGCCTCCCGAGGGGAGCCGCAATTATTAAAGCATGGGCTTTAATAAAATGGCTTTTCTTCTCCTCAGTCAGGCAGCGGGCGCAGCCTGGGGGCCCCTGGGAGGAGGGGGTGGTGCTGGGCCTTGCCCTGGCTGTAAACAGCTATTATGCTGATCAAAGGAGCTGTGTGCGCCTAATTACAGAGCTTAAAAACGGAGGAAGTGCAAGGCTTTTGCCCATGATAGGGATAAACTTGGAGTTGAGGTAATCCATCGTGACAGCGTGGGGCGGGCGTGGGGGCGGTGTTCCACGGCCATCGGGCCTCCTGCCCACCCCTGTCAGCGAGGCGGGACCAAGAGTGGACTTTCCACATCTGGACGGCCAAGTGTTTGCTGTTGGAAACACGCACTTCTTGTGAGAAGTGAGATTTTTCAAGACTCAAGGGAAAGGCAGTCTCGCTTCGTTGCCGGAGACGCTGCATTTGGACCAGAGGTGAAACAGCTGGAGCCCACGTCCAGGTGACGAGGAAGCGGCTGGGACACAGACACCCTGCATCCATGGCCTGTCCAGGCCGGACCTCCCCCTGGGTACCTTCCGAGCCCACCTCCTAAGGGGCCCTGGAGCTGAGGGGGAGCAGAGATCGCACTGGATTTGACGAGGTCAAAAGCATGTCACCTAGACCCTCACCTGCAGAGACAACTCTGGAGCCACCATGTTTAGGGTTATGATTCGTCCACTTCCAAGAGTTGCCTCTGGTCAGGGGCTGGGCCAGGGGGCAGTGCAGGCCCCCCACCCCCATGCCATCCCTTCTACCGTCACCTTGTCCCAAGGACTCTCAGTCAGCCTGGACACGTTCTCTTGGCCAGTGCTACCAGCCATTGGCCTCCCAGAGGCCCTGCACGGGCCACATGAACCTGCAGATTGCAGGAGCTGCGGACAGAGCTGGAGTCGGCCACGCCTGTCTGCGTGGACAACCCAGCCCCAGGCGAGCACAGGGACAGTGGCATGGGGACCAAGATAGAGTCCCTTGGCACGGAACCAGTGTATCAGGCAAGGTTCTCCAGATAAACCCTCGGGACGTGGGTGTGTGTGTCAGAGAGAGAGAGATTTGAAGAACCGACTCAGTGGCTGTGGGGGCTGGTGCCTGTGAAGGTTGCAGGGCAGCCCAGCAGCCTGGAAGCATAGGCGGGATGTCCTGAGAGAGAAGCGCTTCTTTTCTGGAAAAACTCTTTTTCCCTCCACTGTCTGCAACTGCTCAGATGCGACCCACCCACATATGGACGGCCATCTGCTTGACTCAAAGTCGACTGATAATGAAGGTTAATCTCACCTGAAAGTACCTTCACGGCCACTAGACTGGTGTTCGACCAAACACTGGGCACCGTGCCCAGGTGGACTGGTAAACTGACTGCCTGGGACCTCATGGCACTTACCTGGCAGCTGACCTTGCCAGGAGCCCCTTGGGGAGCTGCCCCAGTGCCGGCTGCTCCTGCCCGACTCCTCGCAGGCCTGGCTGCTCCTTAGGGGTCCTGACCACTGCTGGCTGCGTTCCTTATCAGCACCTCATCAGCAGCATCGGATTCTTGTAGTCTTCTCAGACCTGAGGCTGTCTGTACCCTCCCCATGCTGGACACACCTCCCCTGGCCCAGGCTGCCCTGGAGGGGTCAGGCCGAGCAGCCCCATGACATGCCCGCAGCTGGCTTCTCTCGAGAGCATTTCGGGGCTGACCCTGACGTGATCGCTGCTTCCTCACCAGTAAGCGCACGTCTAGGTGCCGTGCCCTGGCAGGGCCTGGGCACAGGGCTGCGGATGCTGTGTGGCCAGCAGCCGGTCCCCAGGCCTCTCTGGGCCCTACGGCTTCTTCTCTGCTAAGCACACCTTCCTGAGAAAGGACCTGTGTTCAGCGGAGACTGGCATGTGTAGGAGAGGCCCTCGGCGGTGGCCCGGCCACTGAGTGCCCAGTGTGTCACTGGCCAGCAAGAAGCCCCCCAGGCAGACACCCAGAAGCTGCGGGTAGGGGTGCCCAGCCCAAAGGACCCCGTCAGGAGTGGCTGGGAGTCAGGCCCGAGCGGCTGGTGGGCTGTTTTCCTCACACGCAGAGGAGAGCACCTCCTTTAAGAAGCAGTCCCCACCCACAGCCCCCGTGCCCCGCCAGGCCAGGCCTTTCAGTTAGGCTTCCGCCGTGGCGGCGGGAGGGGAGCTTGGTCAGCTCAGCCATCCTTGTCGGGGCAGGAGCAGGGCCAGGCCCCGGCTCTCCCTGTGACCCCGCCGCCAGCACGGTGAGCGCGTGCGGCAGACGCACAGTACCCGTGCACAGTGATGAGTCCAGGCGAGCAAGTCTCCAACACTGGGCTTCCTGAGACTGGAAGCCGGTGAGAGGTGGCGCCGCGCTGGAGCTGTGAGCCCTCACGGTGTGCCTCACCCACTCACAGCACCAGGTAAGACGCCGGCCTGTGCTTCATTCACTCATTCCTATTTTACTTAACTGTTTTCACTAAACCCATTAAGCAAACCAATTGGCAGAACTGCTAGATTAAAATGGGTAACATGCAATCAGAGCAGAAGGTCGAGAGATGAAAACCCAGGCAGGATTCCTCATGATTATCCCACCTCCAAAGGAAGACCACACACAACTTCGAGAAGAGATTTTCACGGTCAATTTATATAAGGTAAATGTGTAAAGTTTTTGTCTTCTGAGGACGTCTGTAAACATGTAATTGGTGTCTTTATCAGTGCCTCTAAGAAATAATTCCTCCAGAATAGGCAGAATGAGCCTTATCGCAAAGCCATTTTTAAAAGAGGACTTGTTGCTCTTTAGGATTATAACTTATTAATTATATTTTAAATGAGTAGAAATGCTTTCAACATTAAAATTGCAAGTCAAGTATATGCTAAGTCTCTCCTCACTCGTGTATCAAACCCTGAAAGGATAGGGGAACAGCAAACGTGAGGGGAGGAACCGGAGCGGGGATTCCCAGACTCTGCCCGTGAGGACACCCCAGAGATGGGAGAAGAGAATGGCGGCCTTCATGGCTGGTCCCCAGCCCATGGGGGACTCTGGTCTCAGAGGCAAGGGCCGGAGGGCTCACGCCTGGGAAAGCACCAGCTGCGGGGGCTGCCACCTCCCCCAGGGCCCTCAGCCTGGCAGACAGGGAGGGGGCAGAAGTGGGGTGGGGGCGAGAGCGGAGAGGCAGGGGCAGGCCCCTCTCAGCAGCATGGCCTGTCCACGCCCTCACCACTGCTGACCTCTGAACCAAAACCGAGAGAGAAGGCTCCACAGCCCCCTGCGCAGGCTGGGCCCGGGGAAGCGGCCTTGCGGGACCGCGAGAGAGCTGACGGCTCCACCTGAGGATGTCTTCACCGCAGGAGACGAGCGTCCAAGGAGACAGCTAGGAAAGAGGACAAAGCGGGAACTCTGAAAATTGAGGCTGTAACTATCAAAATGCAAAGTTCAAGTTATATGTTGAATTTTAAAGTGGCCACAACAAAACTGTGAATAATGAGCCATGAAAAGAGGCTGAGGGATTTTTCCTGAGTGTCTGAAATCTAGACAGTGTAACAGTTAAAAGATGTGACAGGGAGATGAGATGTATGTTCACTCAGGCTCTCAAAGGAAAGAATGGAGAAATTACAGAGAAATCATTATATAAAGAAGTGATTCTTGGGACTTCCCTGACAGTAAATTAGCCGTCAGTGCCTGTCAAATGCTGAGCGGCATAAACAGGTCTCACTCAGGCACTAGTGGCAAAGAACTCGCCTGCCAAAGCAGGTGGATGTAAGAGAAGTGAGTTCGATCCCTAGGTTGGGAATATCCCCTGGAGAAGGGAAAGGCAACCCACTCCAGTATTCTTGGGCTTCCCTGGTAGCTCAGATGATAAAGAATCTGCCTGCAATGCAAGAGACCTGGGTTTAATCCCTGGGTTGGGAAGATCCCCTGGAGAAGGGAAAGGCTACCCACTCCAATATTCTTGCCTGGAGAAACCCGTGGACAGAGGAGCCTGGCAGACTACGTCTGCTGCTGCTGCTCAGTCGCTTCAGTCGTGTCCGACTCTGTGACCCCACAGACGGCAGCCCACCAGCTCCCCCGTCCCTGGGATCCTCCAGGCAAGAGCACTGGAGTGGGTTGCCGTTGCCTTCTCCAATGCGTGAAAGTGAAAAGTGAAAGTGAAGTCACTCAGTCGTGTCCGACTCTCATCGACCCCATGGACTGCAGCCTACCAGGCTCCTCCAGCCATGGGATTTTCCAGGCAAGAGTACTGGAGTGGGGTGCCATTGCCTTCTCTGAGACTA
>NW_011494841.1:287074-287594 GCF_000754665.1 Bison bison bison | reverse complement strand
CCGCAAATCAATCAATGTAATACACACATTAACAAATTGAACAGATAAAAACCATATGATTATCTCAATAGATGCAGAGAAAGCCTTTGACAAAATTCAACATCCACTTATGATAAGAACTCTCCAGAAAGCAGGAATAGAAAGAACATACCTCAACATAATAAAAGCTATATATGACAAACTACACAGCAAACATTATCCTCAATGGTGAAAAATTGAAAGCATTTCCTCTAAAGTCAGGAACAAGACAAGGGTGCCCACTTTCACCATTACTATTCAACATAGTTTTGGAAGTTTTGGCCATAGCAGTCAGAGCAGAAAAAGAAATAAAAGGAATCCAAATTGGAAAAGAAGAAGTAAAACTCTCACTATTTGCAGATGACATGATCCTCTACATAGAAAACCCTAAAGACTCCACCAGAAAATTACTAGAACTAATCAATGATTATAGTAAAGTTGCAGGATATAAAATCAACACATAGAAATCCCTTGCATTCCTATACACTAATAATGAGAAAAC
>NW_011494841.1:285501-286974 GCF_000754665.1 Bison bison bison | reverse complement strand
GGAGTGGGTTGCCGTTGCCTTCTCCAATGCGTGAAAGTGAAAAGTGAAAGTGAAGTCACTCAGTCGTGTCCGACTCTCATCGACCCCATGGACTGCAGCCTACCAGGCTCCTCCAGCCATGGGATTTTCCAGGCAAGAGTACTGGAGTGGGGTGCCATTGCCTTCTCTGAGACTACATCTATTGGGTTACAAATAATCAGACACAACTGAAGTGACTTAGCACCACACATGCCTACCCCTAGACACTCTGGAGAGAAGTATCATAACATGAAACATAGGAGAAATCCTCACACCTACAGAAAAAAATCATATTTTCCACAAGAAGCAAAAATCGTGTAAAATCAGACTGTTCCCATTACTGGATACATGAAGAAAATTGGGATAACATTTTTAAAGTGCTAAAGGAAGAGAATTTGGAATCCCAAATTGTAAATCTAGCCAATCTGTCGTCCACTGAAGGTTCCGACTCACTAGGAATCAGAAGTCCCCTGCTCACCAGTTCTTTTTCACCAACTCTGGAGAACACACTCCAATAAAAAGAAAACTTAGTCCAACAGAAGCAATGAGATATAAAGTTATAGCAACAAGTAAATTAATAAAATTCATCATTGCCTAAGTATATTACCTTTAAAAACTTTAAAAAACACATTTAGTATAAAATAAGATGATTTTTACAAACTTTTAAAAACAAAATCCCAGACAGCGGACAGGGCAGTAACAGACTGATGAGAGTGGAGGGAATTATGATTATGCTAATCTTCTTATTTTCTATCTGGAGAATTTAAATATTTATTATGTCAGAAATTTTAGAAAAATACATGTGTTTGTACTAATAATATTAATGTAAAGGTAAAAACTAAAAGAATAGAAATACACTATGACTTTAAAACCTACAGAAGAATAAAGTTAAAAAGGAAACTAGATCAATATGCAAAAAGGAGAGGAAAAAACAAAGAAAAAAGTAAATAAAAAACATAGTAGAAAATATAATAATACAGCTGAATTAAGTGCAAATATTTCTGAAATCATAAAAATGCAAAAATCCTTAACAAAATTCTATCAATCAGAATCCAACAACACATTAAAAAGATCATACACCATGACCAAGTGGGCTTTATCCCAGGGATGCACGGATTCTTCAATATCCGCAAATCAATCAATGTAATACACCACATTAACAAATTGAAAAATAAAAACCATATGATTATCTCAATAGATGCAGAGAAAGCCTTTGACAAAATTCAACATCCACTTATGATAAGAACTCTCCAGAAAGCAGGAATAGAAAGAACATACCTCAACATAATAAAAGCTATATATGACAAACTCACAGCAAACATTATCCTCAATGGTGAAAAATTGAAAGCATTTCCTCTAAAGTCAGGAACAAGACAAGGGTGCCCACTTTCACCATTACTATTCAACATAGTTTTGGAAGTTTTGGCCATAGCAGTCAGAGCAGAAAAAGAAATA
>NW_011494841.1:257709-284868 GCF_000754665.1 Bison bison bison | reverse complement strand
CCTTCAGAATGGGAGAAAATAATAGCAAATGAAGCAACTGACAAACAACTAATCTCAAAAATATACAAGCAACTCCTACAGCTCAACTCCAGAAAAATAAATGACCCAATAAAAAAATGGGCCAAAGAACTAAATAGACATTTCTCCAAAGAAGACATACAGATGGCTAACAAACACATGAAAAGATGCTCAACATCACTCATTATCAGAGAAATGCAAATCAAGACCACTATGAGGTACCATTTCACACCAGTCAGAATGGCTGCGATCCAAAAGTCTACAAGCAATAAATGCTGGAGAGGGTGTGGAGAAAAGGGAGCCCTCTTACACTGTTGGTGGGAATGCAAACTAGTACAGCCACTATGGAGAACAGTGTGGAGATTCCTTAAAAAACTGGAAATAGAACTGCCTTATGATCCAGCAATCCCGCTGCTGGGCATACACACTGAGGAAACCAGAAGGGAAAGAGACACGTGTACCCCAATGTTCATCGCAGCACTGTTTATAATAGCCAGGACATGGAAGCAACCTAGATGTCCATCAGCAGATGAATGGATAAGAAAGCTGGGGTACATATACACAATGGAGTATTACTCAGCCATTAAAAAGAATACATTTGAATCAGTTCTAATGAGATGGATGAAACTGGAACCTATTATACAGAGTGAAGTAAGCCAGAAAGAAAAACACCAATACAGTATACTAACGCATATATATGGAATTTAGAAAGATGGTAACAATAACCCTGTGTACGAGACAGCAAAAGAGACACTGATCAGTCTTATGGACTCTGTGGGAGAGGGAGAGGGTGGGGAGATTTGGGAGAATGGCACTGAAACATGTATAATATCATGTATGAAACGAGTCGCCAGTCCAGGTTCGATGCACGATACTGGATGCTTGGGGCTGGTGCACTGGGACGACCCAGAGGGATGGTATGGGGAGGGAGGAGGGAGGAGGGTTCAGGATGGGGAACACATGTATACCTGCGGCAGATTCATTTCGATATTTGGCAAAACTAATACAATATTGTAAAGTTTAAAAATAAAATAAAACTAAAAAAAATAAAATAAAGTAAAAAGTATTAAAAAGTGTAAAAAAGAAATACTTCTGAAAGAATGAAGGAAGAGACACCCAAAATATATGATTGCGAGCGTATTGGAGGCCACATTGAAAAACACACAGTAAAACCTAAGCTAAGGCCGGAGATCCTCACAGCCACCATCACGGGGGTGGGGGTGGTCCACAGACCTCTTGGGAACTGAGAGATGAGTCAGGGAAGTACCAGAAGATGTCTGAAGTGTGAACCGCTTGGTTGATCAGCTTGATCTAAAAAGTGACAGCCGCACATAGAGAACACTACACCCCAGAACACAGATGGCGAGAACCTCTGCACAGGACCTGAAGCTCACGTGGTCACAGAGGCTGTCTGGACACACCCCATGCAGACCACATTATAAACTCTGAGTCATCTGACCTCCACCACTGACTTTGGAAATCAACAGCAAAAAGACACCATCTAGAAATGTCAGGCCACAGGAGGCCAGGTCCCATCCTCGCGCGGTTCCTAGTGCTGAGATGGGTGTGGGGCGTGGGGCACCTACCTGGGTCTGTCCGGTGGAGAATGAAATGGGGGCAGAGCTGGGTGGCCACCTGCTCAGGAGCCCACACACCCTCCCAGGCATCCACAGGTGGTTCAGGGGCTCCCGCGTGCTCGTAGCACAGCAGGTGGCGGGGAGGGGGGTCTGGGCGGCATCTCCCTCGGCCCACCAGACCCCACAAGCCCAGGGAGGTGCAGGAGCAGGGGTGTGGGCCCCTCTCAAGCCTGCAGCCCCTCAGGGACCCCTCGTCACTGCATGCCTGAGGCAGTGAGAGATGCAGCTGGGGTGTCCAGGCTGCTCGGCCTGGGCAGAAGCTCCCCCCAGAGAAGTACTCTTGCCTGGACGCAAGGAGAGCCTCTGGGTGGTGCTCATGCCCCCTGAGGCCATGCCCATCCTGGGCAGTCACACTTAGTGAGCTAGGCCAGTTCAGCCCCGCAAAGAGCAGCCTTCTCAGGGCACCGACCCAGGTGGCCTTGGGCCCACACTGCAGATGGCATGTCCCTCTGCCCTGGTCTGCTTCCCTCCTCCTTCCACAGGTGTTACCCCAAATAAGCAGCCGGCACCCCAAACATGGTCTCAGCCCAGGGGACCACAGGCTGCCAGGTGCTGGCTAGTAGCCGGAATGAATGGCATCCTGCCGATGGGACCCTGTGTCCAGCTGCAGAAGCCAGGGGGTGGTGAGCATGGTTATTTCCTCCTCATTGGCATGTAAGTTTATCTCCATATGTGTTTGCCATTTCTTCCTTTCTTTGCCCCGTTTCTCACTATCCGTCGTAAGCAGTTTTCATGGTGATTAGGAGACATCTCAATACTCAAGTCCCAGGCTGTCAAAGGGGACTGTGGCTGCAGAGCAGGAGAGAGGACAGCCACCTGCGTGGACCGCCCAGGCGCCAGGCCCCCTCCCCCAGCACTGTGCCATCCCTGGGACAGAGGGTCAACATGTTTATGGTTGAACACTCCTGGTTCAGAAGAGAAACACATTCCAAGAGGCCTGTGTGGATGCTGGATCCACACTGAGCAGACTTCAGCAGTTTACCCAGGGTCAGCAGAGGGCTGACAGAGAGGAGCTTGCTGGGGCTGTGAAGGCAGAAATGGAGCAGCTGCGGGGCCCCGAGGTCGTCGGGCCAGAGGCGGAGGCGGGCAGAGCAAAGGCACTGGAGGCTCCAGTTGTCCTCACGCTTCCTCTTGACGTCCTGCAACTCTTCCCAGCCACTGAGCCCAAGGCCAGTGCCAGGTGCTTGGCTGCTGACCGCACAGAAGCTCAGCCTCCTCGGGTCTCCTCGGGCGTCCCCCTGATCCACAGCAGCATCCACGTTCAGCTTCTCAGTGTCCTCAGACCCCATTTCGTTTCCAGACCGGTTCCCTCAGCTCTGCCACAATTGCCACAGCACCTGCCTCATCCAAGGACACTGCTCCTCTGCCAGACCCTTTACTGAGGGGTCAATCGAATATTTATCGAAAGGGACATGTAAGCATGGACTGGATGACACGGAGCTGGCGCTCACACCCACAGCACGGCCGGATGACGCGCTGTCCACGTGTTGTCGTCGACTGTGTTCATTTCCAAAGAGTCCACCGTTACTACTTCTCCTAAACACTCCTTTTGACACTATTGTAACTGTGGACATATTATTGTTGCCCTTTCTTTAAAAAGTTCCTCAGATATCAAGTGTGGGTGAGGATGTAGAGAGACTGACACTCATTCACCAATGGGAGAATATAAATTAGTACAATCCTATGGAACCACCTGGTATTATCCAGAAAAATAAAATCTATAGTAGGTGTCCATCTGATAATGAGCAACTCTGCTCTGAAGTGTATGCCCATCAGGTACCATGACGTGGGAGTGCTAATTTAATAGCCCCAAACTGGGGACCACACAGATGCTCATCATCAGCAAAGGGATGGTTTGTGGTGTATCTTCAGCAGTAAGGACCTACAGCAGCAGGTGCCGACGGGCACAGCTCTCAGATACAACGGGGAGGAAGCCAGATGTACACACTGTCTGACTCCAGTCATATAAAGTTCAGGGTCAGGAGAAGCTAGTCAATGGCCATTCAGGGTTGAGGGGGAAGGACACAGGGACAGTGTGGAGAGGGCAGGCTCCCTGAAACCGGGCGCTGATGACCCACTGTGCTCACTGCAGCGCTTCACTGAGTTTTGCACTTAGGATTTTGTATTCTTTTCTCCTCAAAACAAGTTTTTTTCCCCTCAAAGTTACTCTATCCATATTTCATCTTATTTCATTGCATTTCTCTTTGTGTCCTAAAAATATATGAGCTACACGTGTCTTATCACCCTTCTAGGAGTGTTCAGTCATGGTGGGCAACTAGGCAAGCGCATCTGTGCAATTCCCTTCATAACTTTCAGGCCAAGGGACACTGTGCTCTCAGGTTCTTGCAGAAGCCTTTTGGTGATGTTGGTGGTGGTGAAGGTGATGGTGATGAAGGTGGCGATGGCGACGATGACATTCATCTCAGAAAATGTGACAAAAACAAGTGAATTATATTAATGCATGGATGATCAGGTAAAAGATGTAATTAAAATCCAAAATATTAGTAATTTACACCGCAGTCCCAGTCCCAGATGGGTTTCTGCAGCAGCCCGGGGCACCCTCCTGGGTGCTGTAGCATGCCCCCTTCCTGCTCTCAGCCCCGCTCGTCAGCACTGACCGAGGACTGGACAGAGCTTTAGATGGGCAGCACCTCCCGCCACCCTCTTGGTGTAAGTACATGAGAACTCGCCCCTGGGGGTGGCTCCATCAAACAGACGAGCACACGCCCACTTCGACAGCCAAGGAACGCCCCCCTCATTTCCATCCCCCACTTGATCATCCAGACGCGGGGGAAGAAAGGCGAGGACAAGTCCAGAATGACAGCCCCCGAAGCCCCACCACTGCCAGCACTTCCCAGCAGAGCAACAGGCCCCATTGTGGGACCAGGCTCATTTACATGAGGAAGCGAGGCAGGTTTTGTCTGCAGTAAACACAGAGGGGAATGATCCGAGCCAGACAACAGGCCACAGCGGCAGCGACCACCTGCTGGAACCACTGAGGGGCCACTGGCTCCGGACTACAGACGGGGCTCTGCCGCCTTCCTGAGATGGGGCGCTGTCCTGACTCTGGTGTTTTCTCCACTGTTCTGATCTTTGTCTGCGGGCCGGGCTGCACATGTAGCCAGAGCACGTGGCAGACAGGAGGGCAGTTGTTCTCACTCCCTGGATGCTCTGCAGCTGGACCTACTGCTGTCAGGACAGCGGCCCACCCGCCCCTGCTCTCCAGGTCTTTGTCTTCCTCTATGAACCAAAAAAGTTAAGTAATTGATGGCTTTTTCTCCAGTTATCATGGAGGATCTCGGCAATGTATCTGGTGATTTCAGAAGTTTAGGGAAGGTAAATACTATTACTCACTTGCAGCAAGTAAGGGGAAATGAGTGTGTCACCTCCTTTAAAACAGAGCCATGGGACTTCCCCGCAGTTAAGACTTTGCCTTCCAATTCAGGGGGTGTGAGTTCGATTCCTGGTCAGGGAACTAAGATCCCACATGCCTCCCAGCCAAAAAACCAAAACATAAACAGAAGCAATAAGAAACAAATTCAATAAAGACTTTAAAATTAAAAAGAAATTTAAAACAAACAGAACAGCCCCCAGCCAGCCATCAAAGCCCCTCCTCCAGGAAGCCTCTGCTGATTCCTCTTCCTCCTCCCTCCAGGCTGAGTCCATGCTGCCACCTCTCTCGGGGACTCCACACAGAGACCACAGTCAGTCCCACAAGCACTCGGTCCACATGCTCACAGCCTGCAGGGGTTCCATCGGGTCACAGCTCGGGGTTCCCACGGCCCCCTTCAGCAGTGACCCCAGGAGCCCGGGCCACCAACTGACCTCCCCCAGCCCAAAGCCACACAGGCCAAAACAGACATCATTTTCTGGGAAAACGGGAGCAGCAACCTGAGACTGCAGAGAGACAGAAGAACTCGGGGAAGCATCAAGTCTGGAGTCTGAGGACCAGCCCTGACTCTGTGGGTCGGAACCCAGGACCCATGAGCAGCCACACTGGCTGAGGACATGGGCCACACCAGGCACTGAAGCCACCATCACAGCAAGGTCAGTAGTGTGCCATGTCTACCTGAGTGCCAGGCGGGCCCTGCAGAACACTCAGACCATGATCTGGCCTGAACTCCAAGAGGGGGCCAAGGTGGACCCCAGTGGGGCATATGAGCAGGATGAGAACCCCCACGAGGGGTGGGACGTTGTCACCGCATCTAAGAGGGTGCCACACCCTGGTTATAACAAACTCTGGCGAGGGGCAGCCTGCTCTAAAAGCTAGCAGAGGGCATCCTGGGGGGTGCTGTGGACATGGTGGGGTGGGCCCCACCGGTGGGACCCACCCACCCCTCCCTTCCTGCGGGAACATCTGAGGACAGTCTTCTGATGGTGGACCTCCACTCTCTGGGTCTCCCCAGCAGAAGAGTCTCCCCAGGAGGTGAGTCCTTGTTCTGGGCACCTCCCCAGCCAGGACACACTCCCTGTCCCTCAGCCCTCCAGACCCCGTGTCCCACGCGCCTTCCTTTCGTCTCCTTTCCTGGTGGCACCTGAACTCAGGGTCTGTGTGATTTATCTCCATTGCACATGGCAGCGTCGGGTCAGTGAGGACGGAGCCGAGAGGCTGCAGGGGACCCAGGGTGAGACGTTAGGACACAGCAGCCGTAACTCCGAGTCCCCTCCGGGGGACAGTCTCATCACCACCCCGAAGCCACAATCTCCCATGTCCTCAAGGGCTGCTCAGCCAGGAAGAGCCTCAGCAGCTCTCACACCCCCAGGAATGACACAGGAATGACGTGCCACTTTGGTTCCCTTGGGAAGCACCGCCCGTTTAGTAAGGCACAGAGTGGGTGGGCCTCCCTGGGAGCTGTGCTGGGCAGACACTGGTGGACAGCCATTCTCTGGACACCTGGCTACTTGTTCTCAGAGCGGCTGGAGGTTAGAGGAACAGAGAGAGGCTGAGGGCACGTGGGCAGCAGCTCATGTCCTTGGCTTTGCAGCCCCCAAGGTCCCTGACCAGCTGTCGTCACCCGGTGCCTGCAGCTCCCAGCCCCACAGGGACCCTCACCGACCTCAACCCCTCCAGTTTCCAAGGCCTACCACAGGACGGGACCTGCCCTCCATCTCCCTGCCTCCCTCTTGTCTTCCGTGCTGGCTTTCACGTTCCCAGGAGCCCCTCCCACCTCCTTTCTGAGGCCCTAACCCTCCTTCCTTCACAGTCCAGCCTGACTGGGCTTGGCCCTAGACTCTCGTCAGGAGGAGACTTTGGGGTTGATGATGAGGCTGAGTTTCCAGTCGTGGTCCCAGGGCCTCTGGAAGCCCCAGCGCCCTCAGCTGCCTCCCAAGTCATGCCTGGAAGAGCCTGAGCACAGTCTCTGGGCTCTGTTTCCCCTCTCCTCCAGTGAAGCAGGGCAAGTACCCCCTCCTGGGAATCCTCGTTGGAGGCTTGGTGGTGGCTGCTCAGATGTGCCGACCCAGCTGCTCTGAAAACAGACAGCACCGCCACAGCTGGACTCAGGCCTGCCCTGTGAGCCCTGCACGGACTGCAGGGCCTCACCCCTGCCCAGCCACAACCGGGGACAGATTGTTTCTGAGCTGCACCTGTGGCCACGGGCCCCACAGGCCAAGTGGAGCCCAACAGGGCAGAGAACCCCTTCCGCCCTCCTCTGTGTGAGCTGCTTGCTCCTCCATGGCCAGGAGTTGGGCATGCTGGCCTGTTGAGGGCTCCCTCCTCCACCATGGCTACACCACCCCTTGGGGAGAGGGAGCATTGAAATCCCCAGGTGGGAAAGGGAGTGTGGAGATGCGTAGACCATGGAGGGTCTTGAGGACTTTGTGAGGAGGAGGACTCACGAGCCAAAGGGAGGCCCAGAGAGGCCACTACCCAGACTGCAGCCACAGTGTAATTCACCAGGACCTTGGACTGAACCCAACCACATGCCCAAGTGTGAAAGGCCCAGCCTTATCGTTAAGCCACCTGGCCTACTGGAAAATCTCTTCTGCGTTAATGCTGAGGAAAGACAAAACCAACTTGCTCCGGGAGCCGGGCCAGAGTCAAGCATACTGCCTGACCCACTCCGGCAGACAGCTGTGCTCACAAAGATGCAGGCGATCTGAGCTCCGCCCAGCCAGCCAAGACCCCTGGACCCACCAGGTAACAGTGAGACCTGCACCCCAGGTGAGAAGAGCAGGAAACCTGACTCCACCCAGCCTGGCTGCCCCACACCCAGCCCAGCCCTGAAAGCGAATCAGGACCCGGCCTCTGAGCAAAGGCTTGGATTGACTTTCCAATGAATCCCAGGTATTTGCACAGACATTGTGTGTACACAGGTTCCAGAAGCAGCGGTGGAGCCCGCCGGCCTCCAGGACTTGATCTCTTTGAGGAGGCAAGGAGCCCACAGGTGAGCAGGAAGCATACTTTCTTCTGGATGGGAGTGGGGTGGGGGCACCTGGATTCAGGCTCTGTGACCAGGACAGTGACATGGGGGTGGGAAGATCCAGGGATCCAGGGCGGGGGCCGACCAAGGTGACCTTGGGGCAGATAGATACATGTCACCCCCACCACCAACACCAGGCCCAGAGAGATGTGTGTGGCTGCTGTGAAACAAGCCCTGAAGAAGCAGACAGCCCACAAAAATGTCTTTGTCCCTGAAGGCAAAGTTCCAAAGTTGACTGGGGTTGGAAATACAGATTAAAAAGAGAAACTGTATCTGAAATCTACTAAGATTTAAAAAGCCATCACTTTATCTTTTCCCATTTTAATATGAGAACCACAGGTTTAACTCTGCAGATTCATGCTCGCTGGAATGTGAGGACAGGACTAAGTCCTGACTCTCCATCCTCGGTACCCCCTCTCCCCACTCATGTGTACACACAACCTGGGGGTCCTTCCTGTTCCAGAAAACTGCCCACATGCTCTAAAGACCCCTCTAGTACACAACTATCCTCGTGTATTGAAGCACAAGAATAACAGCCCCCTGTTTTTGCTCAGAAAACAAGAGAGAAAGAAAAAAATCAATCAACTACAATGTTTTATAGGCTTTGTGCAATTACAGTGGAATCTCATGCAGAAGTCTCCAATTCGGGGCCTTTTGCTAAATTCTGCTTGGCGTGAAGGAAAATCATCCCTTATTTGTGAATTCTTTGTCATTTCACTTTCTATTTCTTCATACTCCACCTCCCACCTCCCCCTTAAAGTTACAAACTTCCTGCTTTCTTACAGGCAAAAGAGAAGACAAATACTACTTCATGAGCTTTTTAAAAGTCCCTTCTTTGTATATTCTTGCCTTCTTTGCCAAAGATAAGGTGCCCATAGGTGTATGGGTTTATCATTGGGCTTTCTATCTTGTTCCATTGGTCTATATTTCTGTTTTTTTTTTTTTTTTAACTGGTACCATACTGTCTTGATGACTATAGCTTTGTAGTATAGTTTGAATTCAGGAAGGTTGATTTCTCTACCTCCATTTTTCTTTCTCAAGATTGTTTTTGCTATTTGGGGTTTTTTGTGCTTCCATTATGTGAAAAATGCCATTGGTAGTTTGATGGAGATTGCATTGAATCTGTAGATAGCTTTGGGTAGAGGAAAGACAGCCTCTTCAAGGCACCACTCTTTAAGTGGTGCTGGGAAAACTGGAAAAATACATGTAAAAGGATGAAATTAGAACTCTTCCTAACCCTGGTGGCTCAGAGGATAAAGCATCTGCCTGCAATGCAGGAGACCCGGGTTCGATCCCTGGGTTGGGAAGATCCCCTGAAGAAGGAAATGGCAACCCACTCCAGTATTCTTGCCTGGAGAATCCCATGGACAGAGGAGCCTGGTGGGCTACAGTCCATGGGGTTGCAAAGAGTTGGACACGACTGAGTGACTTCGCTTTCTTTCTTTCTTTCATTTAACAACATACATGAAAATAAACTCAAAGTGGATTAAAGACCTAAATGTAAGGCCAGAAACTATGAAACTCTTAGAGGAAAACATAGGTAAAACACTCTGACATAAATTACAGCAGCATCCTCTTTGACTCTAGAGTAATGGAAATAAAAACAAAAATAAATAAATGGGACCTTTGCACAGTAAAGGAAACTATAAACAACATCAAAAGACAACCCTCAGAACTGGAGACAATAATTGAAAATGAAACAACTGTCATAGGGTTAGCCTTCAAGTAGTGTAAGCAGCTCACGGAGCTCAATACCAGAAAGCAACCCAATCACAAAGTGGGGGAAACACCTAGGCATTTCTCCAAGAAGACACACAGACGGCCAACAGACACACGAAAAGGTGCTCAACGTCACTCATCACTAGAGAAATGCAAAATCAAGACTAATGAGGTGTCACCTCACACAGGTCAGAATGGTCATCTACAAACAATAAATGCTGGAAACAGTATGGAGAAAGGGGAACCCTCTTGCACTACTTGTGGGAATGTACACTGATACAGCCACTATGGAGAACAGTACGAGAGTGTACACGCACGCTCAGTCACTTCAGTCACGTTTGACTCTTCGCAGCGCTATGAACTGTAGCCCACCAGACTCTTCTGTCCATGAGATTTTCCTGGCAAGAATACTTGAGTGGGTTGCCATGCCCTCCTCCAGGGGATCTTCCCAATCCAGGGATCGAACCCACTTCTTCTGTGCCTCATGCACTGTAAGCAGATTCTTTACAACTTAGCCACCAAGCCCCATGGAGACCAGTATGGAGATTCCTTTAAAAACTAGGAATAAAACTACCATATGACCCAGCAATCCCACTACTGGGCATATACCCTGAGAAAATCATAATTTAAAAAGACACATATACCCCCAATGCTCATTGCAACACTATTTATAATAGCTAGGACATGGAAGCAACCTAGATGTCCACTGATGAATGAATGGATAAAGCAGTTGTGGTACATACATACAATGGAATATTACTCGGGCGTGAAAAGGAACACAGCTGAGTCAATTCTAGTGAGGTGAATGAACCTAGAGTCTGTTTTACAGAGTGAATTAAGTCAGAAGGAGAAAAAAAAATTTTTCATATGTTAACACATACACATGGAATCTAGGAAAATGGTACTGATAAACCTATTTGCAGGACAGGAATAGAGACAGAGACACAGAGAATAGACTTTGGACACAGCAGGGAAAGATAAGGTGAGATGAACGGAGAGAGTAGCCTGGAAGCATACAGTGCCATATGCGAGATAGGGAGCTAACGGTAAGGTGCTGTGTCGCACAGAAAGCTCCACACAGCACCGCGTGACAGTCTGGAGTGGAGGGAGGGGGCTACGGGGGGTAGTTCAGAGGGAGAGAACACGTATATACTTACAGCTGATTCAGGTGATTATATGGAAGAAGCCAACACAGTATTGTAACACAAATATCGTCCAATTAAGAATAAATTCTTCAAAAAGTCCCTCTCATGTGGAAAGTGTCTTCTCAACAAGGGTGCAGATCTGCGTGAGACCATCCTGCTTCAGCTGACCTGTGCCTCCCATGCCTACCCTGGGGAACGGCCTCCACGCTGGTATTCCACTTGGCCCAGACACTAGACCCACTGCTTTCAAAAGGTCTGCAGGCCACACCCAAGGTCATGAGGAAATTAAGGAATGAGCCGCTGGGTGCTCTGACCTTGGGGGTTTGGGGGTCACCCACGAACCATGAGCCGTGAAGAAAGAGGAGCTCTGTTTGATGACACCGACTTCAGACACTTTCTCACCGGAGCCCTTCTGACCCTGGCATGTGGAGACCCAGCGTGGCTGTTCTGGGGTGGCTCTCCGTGTACTGGCCCGTGGGGGTACACAGGCTGGCTGTGGAGCAGTCAGGGGACTGCAGACTGGCATGTGTGCTTGGCCTGAGCTCAGCAACTGTGGGGACCGCAGTGTCCGAAATTTTAATATGATGATGTCAGTGGCCATCGTGGACCATGAATCAGCCTATGGGGACAGAGGATGTGGACATCACAGAGCCAGCTGACCTGGGTGAGTCTGTGGCCTGGTGAGGAGAGACAGTCTTAACAGAGCCACATGTGGACTCGTCCGTGTACATGTGTGATGTGTGTACACCTGTGCTTAAGTTCTTGTGTGATCTGTACACAACTTGTTAGTCGATGATTTGGTCATTCTCAACTGCATTCATAAATCTTCTTCAGGAGAGAAAGGCCCTCTTCAGGGCTTCAGCCCCACATGGTCAGGAATCTCTCTGGGGTGTCCTCACAGACAGCACAGAGCGAGAAGGTGTCTCTCCACTGGAAAGCCTGTGTTTTGAGGAGAGAAAAACCAGGAATGAGAAGAGAAGGAAGGAAAAGAAACACTGATCAGAGGAACAAGAGTTGAAAACCTCTAAGATTTGGCAAGAGACATAACCCTACAGGGGAGGCCCAGGCGGCTCAGTGGTAAAAAAAAAAAGAAATCTGCCTTCAGTGCAGGAGACGCAGGTTCAATTCCTGAGTCAGAAGATCCCCTGGAGAAGAAAGTAGCAACCCACTCCAGTATTCTTGCCTGGGAAATCCCACAGACAGAGGAGCCTGGTGGTCTACAGTCCATGGGGTTACAAAGAGTCAGACACGACTGAGTGACGAAACAACACCTAATAAACCTACAGATTCTGAAGATGAGCAAACCCAAACAGGACAAGCTTAAAACCCACAGCAAAACACCTCATGATTAAACTTCTGAGAGCTAAAGACACAGAAAAAAAAAAAAATCCTGATAACTGCCAGAGAAAAGCTGGCATTCTCCTTTAGGGGGAAAATAGTTGGAATAATAGTGTATTTCTCATCCAACACCATGGAGGCTGGAAGGAAGGGGCCCGATATTTTACATGTTAAAAGGAAATAACTGTCAGTTCAGAATCCTATATAATTCAGAAATGTCCATTAAAAATAAAGGGGAAACCAAGACATCCTCAGATTAAGGAAAACCAAGAGAAGTAGACCTATCCTAAAATAATGACAGAAGGACGTTCCCTAAACAGAATGGAAATGATGAGAAAGAATTTGTGAACATCAGCACGAAAGGAAGGACACAGAAAGAAAAAACAGAGTAAAGTTAATACACTTTTTTGTTGAAAAGACTGTCCTTTCTCTACTGAATGGTCTTGACACACTTGTCAAAATTCACTTGACCATATGTGCAGAGATCTGCTTCTGAGCTTTTTATTCTATTCCATTGGGCTATAGGTCTGTCCTTATGGGGATATCACGCTATTTTAATTACCATAGCACTGTAGTAAGTTGACGGAGAAGGCAATGGCACCCCACTCCAGTACTCTTGCCTGGAAAATCCCATGGATGGAGGAGCCTGGTGGGCTGCAGTCCATGGGGTCGCAAAGAGTCAGACAGGACTGAGCGACTTCATTTTAACTTTCCGCTTTCATGCATTGGAGAAGGAAATGGCAACCCACTCCAGTGTTCTTGCCTGGAGAATCCCAGGGACAGGGGAGCCTGGTGGGCTGCCGTCTATGGGGTCGCACAGAGTCGGACACGACTGAAGTGACTTAACAGCAGTAGTAAGTTGAAATCAAGAAGTATGAGCCTCCACTTGCATTCTTTTTTAATGTGTTTTGGTTATTTGGGGACCGCTGAGATGCTACATGAATTTTAGAATGGGCTTTTCTAATGTTTTTAAAAATGTTATTGAAATGCTGATAGGTGTTGCATTGAATCCGTAGATCACTTTAGTTAGTATTGACATTTGAACAGTATTAAGCCTTTCAATCCATGAACATGAAATACTTTATTTATGTCTTCTTTACCAATGCTTTTGTTTCTCTTTTACCAGTGTTCTATAGTTTTCATTGTACAAGTCTCTCACCTCCTTGCTTAATTCCTAAGTAGTTTATTCTTTGGATGCTACTGTAAATAGAATTGTTGTCATTTCCTTTACAGATTGTTTCTTGCTTGTGTATAGAAACGTGAATGGTTTATGTGCTGACTTTGTATCTCACGACTTTGCTGCGTTTTTCTATTAGTTGTAATAGTCTTTTCGTGTAGTCTTTAGGGTTTTCTACATATAAAATCATATCATCCACAGACAGATCATTGGACTTCTTCCTTTCCAGTATGGATTCCTTTCATCTCTTTTTCTTGCCTAATTGCTCTGGCTAGAACTTCCAGTACAAAAGCAGGCATCCTTGATTTGTTCCTGGTGTTAGAAGAAATGTTTTCAGGTTTTCACCATGGACAATTTTCACTGTGGGGTTTTCATACATGGCTTTTATTATATTGAGGTACTTTAATCTGTTCGTAGTGGGCGCTGAGTTTTGTCAAATGCTTTTTCTGCCTCAAATGTGTTGGATGATGAAGCTTTTACCTTCATTCATATGGAACAGTAAACATTGACCCATTTTTGTATGTTGAACCATTCAGTTCAGTTGCTCAGTCATGTCTGACTCTTTGCGACCTCATGAACCGCAGCAAGCCAGGCCTCCCTGTCCAACACCAACTCCCGGAGTTTACCCAAACTCATGTCCATTGAGCTGATGATGCCATCCAACCATCTCATCCTCTGTCGTCCCCTTCTCCTCCTGCCCTCAATCTTTCCCAACATCAGGTTCTTTTCAAATGAGTCAGCTCTTCACATCAGGTGGCCAAAATATTGGAGTTTCAGCTTCAACATCAGTCCTTCCAATGAACACTCAGGACTGATTTCCTTCAGGATGGACTGGTTGGATCTCCTTGCAGTCCAAGGGACTCTTAAGAATCTTCTCCAACACCACAGTTCAAAAGCATCAATTCTTCTGTGCTCAGCTTTCTTTATAGTCCAACTCTCACATCCATACACGACGACTGCAAAAACCATAGCCTTCATAGATGGACCTTTGTTGACAAAGTAATGTCCCTGCTTTTTAATATACTGTCTAGGTTGGTCATAACTTCCCTTCCAAGGAGTAAGTGTCTTTTAATTTCATGGCTGCAGTCAGCATCTGCAATGATTTTGGAGCCCCTAAAAATAAAGTTGAGCCATTATTGCATTCTAAGAATATAACCCACTTGATTGTGATGCATGTTCCTTAGAGTGAAAGTGAAAGTCGCTCAGTCGTGTCTGACTGTCCATGGAATTCTCCAGACCAGAATACTGGAGTGGGTAGCCATTCCCTTCTCCAGGAGATCTTCCCAACTCAGGGATGGAACCCAGGTCTCCTGCATTGCAGGCAGATTCTTTACCAGCTGAGCCACCAGGGGAGCCCGCACGTCCCTCGTAACATGCTACAACCTTCTGTCAGTGCTTTGCTGAGAATGCTCCCATCGACAGTTACAGGGATATTGGTCTGTACTTTTCTCTTCTTGCGGTGTCTTTGTCTGGCTTTGGTGCCAGCAGGCCTCACTGAATAAGTTAGGAAGTGTCCCCACCTCTTCAATATTTTTGAAAAGTTTAAGAAGGATTGAAAGTAGTTCTTTCAATATTCAGAATTCACCAGTGAAGTGGTCTAATTCAGAGTTTTCCTTTGTTGGAAGATATTTTATTACTGACTTAATTTCTTTACTGGTTACAGGTATATTCAGATTTTCTATTTCTTTGTGATTTAGTTTTGGCATGTTTTTGTGCTTCTTGGAATTTGTCCATTTCATCTAGATTATTAATTTGTTGGTATATGACTATTCCTAGTACTTTCTTACAATTCTTATTTCTATAGAATCATTAGTAATGTCCCCACTCTCTTTTTTATTTTAATAATTTGAGTCTTCTCTCTTTTTTTTCTTAGTCCATGCACCTTAAAGTTTGTCAATTTTATCTTTTTGAAAAACCAAATTTAGTTTTATTGCTTTTCTTTATTGTTTTCTTAATTTGTATTGTATTTACCTCTGCTCTAATCTTTATTACTTCTCACCTTCTGCTAGCTTTGGGTTTTGTTTGTTCTTCTTTTTCTAGTTGCTTGATTTGTAAATTTAGGCTATTTATTTGAGATCCGTTTTGCCTTTTAATACAAGCTTTCATGAGTACTACGTTCCTTGCATCCCATAAGTTTGTTATGTTGAGTTCTTGTTCTCATTTGTGTCTAAGTACTTTCTACTTCTCTTTTTATTTTATCTTTTGACGCACTGGATGTTTAAAAATGTGTTGTTTACTTTTGTGAATTTTTCAGTTTTTCCTTTGTTATTGATTTTTAATTTTATTCTATTGTGGTCAGAGAATATACTTTGTATGATATCTATCTTTCTAAATCTGTTAGGACTTAAACTGCAGCCTAACATACAGCCTACCCTGGAAACCGTCCGTGTGCGCTTCAGAACGTGCTTCTTCTGTTTGTTGGGTAGCTTCTGTGTATGTCTGGTAGATCTAGTTGGTTTATTGTGTTGCTTAAATTCCCTATTTCCTTACTTTCCTTCTATCTGGTTGTTCTATCCATTATTGTTAGTGGGATAGTAAACTTCCAAGTACTGTTGTGGAACTATTTCTCCTTCAATTCTGTCATTTTTTGCTTCATATATTTTTATTGCTTGTCATTAGGTACACAAATGTTTGTAGTTGTTATATCTTTTGCTATAGTAAACGTTTAATTAATATATAATGTCCATCTTTGTCTCTTTTTTTAAGTCTGTTTTGTCTGAGATTAGTAAGGTCACTCCTGCTCTATTTTTGTTGCCATTTGTATGGAATATCTTTGCCAATCCTTTACATTCAACTTGTCTGTGTCTTTGGCTTTCAAGTGAGTCTATTGTAGACAGCAAACCGTAGATCATGTGGGTTTATCTATCCTGCCAGTCTCTGTCTTTTCATTTTCCTTTCTTTAATCCATTTATTTTACAGTAATTACTGATCAGGAGGGACTTAGTTCTGTCGTATTATTTTTTTCTATATGCCTTATAGCTTTTTGTCCCTATTTCCTGTATTCCTGTCTTCTTTTGTGTTTAGTTTATCTTTTGTAATAAACATTTAAAATCCTTTCTGATTTCTTTTTGTGTATATGCTAGGGTTATTTTCTTCACGGCCACCACAAGGATTTCATTTAATAACCTAATGCTCTAATTTGACTTTGTATCAGCTTAACTTCACTAACATACAAAAACTACTCCTTTACAGCCCCATCTCACCCATTTTTGTTGTTGATGTCGCAAAATTAGATCTTTATACATTGTGTGCCCCAAAACATAAAGCAATTGTTCTTTTAAAGGCACCAGACTCTTAAATTATGTAAAAAATAAGATTTGGAGTTACAGATGAAAGCTGTAGTAATGAAAGCTTTTACACTAATAGTTGGTTTTCTTTAGTCTTTGGTGTTAGTCTTTTGTATCAGGTAGAAAACAAAACAAGTGCGATTTTAGGCCATTGTTTCAATAATATTACTTTTTATAATTGCATATATACACACACACACACACACACCTTTATTAGGGCTTCCGTGGTACGTCAGTTGGTAAAGAAACTGCCTTCAATGCAGGAGACCCCAATTCATTTCCTGAGTTGGGAAGATCCCCTGGAGAAGGGATAGGCTACCGACTGCAGTATTATTGGGCTTCCCTGCTGGCTCAGATGGTAAAGAATCTGCCTGCAGTGTGGGAAACCTGGATTCAATCCCTGGGTTGGGAATATCCTCTGGAGGAGGCCGTGGCAACCACTTCAGTATTCTTGCCTGGACAATCCCATGGACAGAGGAGCCTGGTGGGTTGTTGTCCACGGGATCACACAGAGTCAGACCTGACTGAGTGACTGAACACGGCACAGCACAACCTCTATTAAGGTCGTTACTTCTCTGTATGCTTTTGAGGTCTGGTCTATGTCCTTTGTGTCACTGTAGGACTCTCTGGAGCATTTCCCACACAGTGGGTCTGTGGCAACAAGCTCCATCGGCTTTTGTTTATCTGGGAATGTCTTAATTTCTCACTCACTCTTGAAGAACAGTTTTGCTAGAACATAGAATCTTGGTCAGCATGGTTTTTTCCTTTCAGCATTTTGAATGCATCTGCCCATCGTCTCTGGTCTTGAAAGCTTTGACGAGAAATGTGATGAGAATATCTGACTGGAGATCCTTTGTAAGTGTGGTGATTCACTTCTCTCGGCTGTTTTCTAGACTCTGTCTCTGGCTTTTGAAACTGACTATAACATGGCTCACTGTGGGTCTCTTTGAGTTCATCTTACTTGAAGTTCATTGAGCTTCTTGATGCTTTTGTTCTTGTCTTCCATCTAATTTGGGAGATCAGTCATTATTTCTTCAAATCTCTCTTTACCCCTTTCTTTCTCCCCCAAGTCCCTTAGAGCTGTTAGCTTTTTTTCGATCTTTTTTCTTTCAGTTCCTCAGACTCAGTCATTCCCATTGTCTATCTTCAAATTTGCTTATTCTTCCTTCCACCTGCTCAGATCTGGTGAATTTTTCATTTCAGTTATTGAACTTTCTAGTCCAGAATTTCTTTAGCAGTTCTCTTTAGATTTTCTCTTTATTGATCACTCTGTTTTTTAACACTTTGTTTTCTTGACTATATCCACATTTTTTTTAGTTCTTTGAGCATATTTAACAGTTGTTTCTTGACAGCAGTTGTTTGTCTAATACATCTGCCATTAGATCTTTATCAGGGACACTTTCTATTGAATTTCTCTTTTCTTTGAATGAGCCATACTTATTCTTTGTATGCCTTTTGGTTTCTTATTGAAAACTGGAGACTTGAATTTAATAGTGTGGAAGCTTTGGAAATCAGATTTTCCCCTTTCCCCAAAATTTGCTGGATTTTGTTACTATTCTTGTGGTTTTTGCTTCTCTGACTGTCATATGCTCTCCTTGATAAGAATCAGCCTGAGGCATAAACTTAATGTGCTTTCTTTTGTGTTTTCTGAACTTTCCCCTGGGCATGCATGGGCACTTCCTATTTTTCCGTGTATATGCAGTCAGTTTTTTTTTAATGTCCTAGTTTCTAAAGGGGGGCTCACAATGAGGATGTCAGAGGAAAAGGACATGCTCTTATCTTCTCCCGTGAGAACACTAAAATCTCAACTAGCTGCTGAACAACCATCAGCAGGAGAATGTTGGATCCCACCATAAAAGATACCCTTGTCCAAGGGCAAAGGTGGAGTCCCAACAAAATGGTAGGAGGGGTATAATTGAGTTTAGAACCAAACCTCAACAGCACCAGAGATGCTCAGAGGGTGCAAACAAAACCTTGTGCACACCAAGGTTTTCTATGATCCAACAGATGTATCCAACATTCACTGGGTCATAGGAAAAGCAAGAGAATTCCAGAAAAAGACCTACCTCTGCTTCACTGACTACACTAAAGCCTTTGACTGCATGGATCACAACAAACTGTGGAAAATTCTTCAAGAGATGGGAATATCAGACCACCTTACCTGCCTTCCTGACCTGTATGCAGGTCAAGAAGCAATATTTAGAACCAGACTTGAAACAATGGACTGGTTCCAAATTGGGAAAGGAGTACCTCAAGGCTGTATATTGTTACACTGCTTATTTAACTTCTATGCAGAGTACATCATGAGAAATGTTGGGCTGGATGAAGCACAAGCTGGAATCAAGATTGCCAGGAGAAACAGCAATAACCTCAGATATGCAGATGACACCACCCTTATGGCAGAAAGCAAAGAGGAACTAAAGAGCCTCTTGATGAAAGTCAAAAAGGAGAATGAAAACGCTGGTTTGAAACTCGGCATTCAAAAAATTAAGATCATGTCAGCCAGTCCCATCACTTCATGGCAAATAAATGGGGAAACAATGGAAACAGTGAGAGACTTTATTTTCTTGGGCTCCAAAATCACTGCAGATGGTGACTGCAGCAGAAATTAAAAGATGCTTGCTCCTTGGAAGAAAAGCTATGACAAATCTAGACAGCATAGTAAAAAGCAGATACATTACTTTGCCAACAAAGGTCTGTCTAGTCAAGGCTATGGTTTTTTCAGTGGTCATGTATGGATGTGAGAGTTAGACTGTAAAGAAAGCTGAGGCCAAAGAATTGATGCTTTTGAACTGTGGTGTTGGAGAAGACTCTTGAGTCTGCAAGGAGATAAAACATTTATGATTTTCTTTAAGATTGACTGGTTTAATATCCTTGCAGTCCAAGGGACTCTCAAGAGTCTCTTCCAACACCACAGTTCAGAAGCATCAATTCTTTGGCCTCAGCTTTCTTCACAGTCCAACTCTCACATCCACACATGACCACTGGAAGAACCACAGCCCTGACTATGTGGACCTTTGTCAGCAAAGTGACGTCGTTGCTTTCTAACACACTGACTAGGTTTGTCGTAGCTCTCTTGCCAGGAAGCTATCATTTTCTAATTTCATGGCTGCAGGCACCATCCACAGTGATTTTAGAGTCCAAGAAGAGGAAATCTGTCACTGCTTCCTCTTTTTACCTTCTATTTGTCATGAAGTGATGGAACCAGTAGCTGTGATCTTAGTTTTTAATATTGAGTTTTAAGCTGGCTTACTCACTCTCCTCCTTTACTCTCATCAAGAGGCTCTTTAGATCAGACTTCCCATCAGCCATAATAAATGTGAACAGGTAATGGAGTAACATCTGAACATGATTAGGGAAATATCTGTCAGCTGAGAGATTTATACCGCTCCCTTAAGAATCAGGGCCAAATAAAGACAGCTTACACCTTCAAAGACAAGGAACTGAGCAACCATGATCCTCACTAAACAGAAGCTAAAGGCGTTCTTCAGCCAAATGGCAACTACACTCAGAACGCACAGGACCGAAGAAACAGCGAAATGCAGGAGATTCATTTCTAAGTCACTTATTTAAGTTTTTTAAAAGTATCTTATAAAATAGGTTTTTTTTCTTCCAAAAAAAGACATAAATACATAGGCAATAATAACAATTTAGAAGGAGAGGCCAGTGATAATTTGCTGTTGTTGTTGCTTTGGTGACTAAGTCGTGTCTGACTCTTCACCCCCAGGCTCCTCTGTCCATGGGATTTCCCAGGCGAGAGTACTGGATTGTGTTGCCATTTCCTTCTCCAGGGGATGTTCCCAACCCAGGGATCAAACCCGAATCCCTGTGTCTCCTGCGTTGGCAGGCAGGTTCTTTACCACTGCACCACCAGGGAAATCCCTGGTGATCATTACAACTTGTTATTTGGAAGAAAAGGAGAGAAATACTGAATAGTTTTCTATAAATACATTCATCAGAAAGACAGAGACTGAAAGGGACTAGTTAATGTTTTTGATTCAGGAAGACAGAGAATAGAGAAAACCCAAAGAAAGTAGAAAGAAGGAAATGTTAAAGAACATAAAGAAACTGATTAAAAATAAGTGATTGGTAAGAAAAGACATTAAGTTATTCTTTGTAGAAGCACAGATGAGACCCTAGCAAGACTAGGTGAAGATAAAGACACAGATTACATATTCAGAATGAAAAATGGAGGATGATTACAATATAGAGGACACTTTCCAAATTGCAAAGGAACTCTATGAACAACTGAGTATTAATAAATTTTAAAACCTCTATAGAATTCACAGTAATTTTAGCAATGTAGATTGTCAAAATTAAACCAAGATGAACTCAAAAACTAAATGAACCTATAGTCATTATAAATAAAAATGCATTCAAAAATCTATCTTTGTCAGAAGTTTCCAAGCCGCTTATCATTCCTGTGTTTACAACTGGAAAATGTGATAAATAAAAGGAAGCTAGAGTCCCTTGGACTGCAAGGAGAACCAACCAGTCCATTCTGAAGGAGATCAGCCCTGGGTGTTCTTTGGAAGGAATGATGCTAAAGCTGAAACTCCAGTACTTTGGCCACCTCACGAGAAGAGTTAACTCATCGGAAAAGACTCTGATGCTGGGAGGGATTGGGGGCAGGAGGAGAAGGGGACGACAGAGGATGAGATGGCTGGATGGCATCACTGACTCGATGGACGTGAGTCTGGGTCAACTCTGGGAGTTGGTGATGGACAGGGAGGCCTGGCATGCTGGGATTCATGGGGTCGCAAAGAGTCGGACACGACTGAGCGACTGAACTGAACTAAAAGTAGGCACCATTGTCTTCCTGTAAGTTCCACGACCCACAGCACATGAGCCACGAGCCTCGGGGGCCCTGCCTGACGCCCCATGAAGACTGATTCCAAAGGTTCCATCTGACGTGGTTGGTCTGAACACTTGACAGGATCCTTGTGCTCTCAACCTTCACACTTCCCAGGGCCCAAGTCACACGGGCTGCGCGCAGTGCTCAGCACCCGGCTGTGTTTCTGCAGACTTGGAGAGAGCCTCAGTTGGGTTTGCTGCCTCGTTGGTAGTGGCTCCGTCTTCCTGGCATGCAGAGGCCAGCTCCCAGGGGATGGTCTGGGGCTCAGAGAAAGTCCTGCGGCAGCAGGCTAGAACCCAGGACTTGCTCAGTCTGCTGTGGAGCTGCAGGCACATGGCCACACAGAACCAGCATGTCTCTGAACACACATCCAACAGCTGGGAATGTCCTTTCAAGGGCTTTTGAACTGGCTTCCTGGTGCACTGGATGCCAACATCATGCCCAGCAAACATGGCCTCCAAGAAAGATGGTGATGCTGCCAACAAAAGATGGAACACCCCGAGACCCGGTTCACAAGGAGCCATGCAACACCCAAGGGTGCTGCTCTGCAGGGAGTGCAAGCCTGGCTGTCGCCCTCTGGAAGCCGCCAGGGAGTGGCCCACAGCCTGGGGTTTGTGCTGAGCCCTCGTAAAGCCCAGGGCAGCAGTCTCCTCCTCCTCCTCCTTTCTGGGATCCACCCAGACCACTCTGCCACCCTGATCTTCAGCCAGGTCTCCCGCTCAACTCAGCCTGCCCTCTTCCAACGTGCGGACGGCTGAGACGCCTGGTGTGGGGAGGCCGAGTCACCTCCCGGAGCGCCCTTCCTCTCCTCACAGCTGGTCTCGACAGTCTCTCTCCCCAGCCCCGTCAAAGCTCCCTGGACCTGTGTGTGGCTTCCTTCACCAGCGTCACTCGAGAATACAATACAGCCTTCCTGGGTCTCCCCCTGCAGACCCTGGAAGCATGGCCCCTGAAGCCAGGAGACCCCCACTCAGAAGAGCCCCCACCTGCGAGCAGACATCCTCAAACAGAATAAGGGCAAAACCATCCTTCAAACAAGATTTAAACTAAAAAGAGAAATCAGGGAGATGGTTTAAACTATGACTCTTTCCACCAGCTTAGGGCATTAATTAGAGGCAAGACAAAATCAACTTTAACTTCTACTTGGCTCAGCTGTGCAGACTGGCATCGTCCAAGATGGTCACCACTAACCTATATGAGTGTTTACATTTGAACTCATTAAAATTAAATTAGATCTTAGAAATCAGTTCTCACCCTCACCAGCCACATTTCAAGGGCTCTGTGCCACAAGCAGCCAGTGGCTACTGCACTGGGCAGTCTAGAAACTCCCACTGGACAGTCTAGAAATGCCCACTGGACAGTCTAGAAACACCCACTGGACAGTCTAGAAACGCCCCCTGGACAGTCGGCCACAGCCGTGAGTATGGAGAACATAGCCTTGAGAGCCAATGTCTCCTTATCCCCTCACACACGCAGGCACACATGCCCACACATGCGTACAGAGCTCTAACCTCTCACACCACCTCTTTGGAAACGTGTATGCATTCATATTGTTCAACGAAACATGAATCCCGTGAGCCAGTGTGCAGTCGCTCTAACCTGGTGGCCCTAGGCCAGCTCCTCCCTCCCTCCCCACCAGGAAGGGGTATTCTCGAGGTGGGGTGGCGAGAGCATGGAGGAGACCATGAGACCAGGGACGTGAGAGGACCACAGGCAGACTCGCCTTCAGTAATGGCAGGAGGCAGCCCCGTCCGCGTTTACTACAGATTCAGGGACAACCAACACAAAGGACACTCTATGATGATGGGCCACACTCTTGGCTACAGTCTTTGCATTTAAAGCTGTCCCTTAGCACCAACCAAGTGGCAAGAAAATGAACTATTTAACTCTCGTTTTTAAAGATTTACTTCTGGCACAGTGGTTAGATTTCACCACTCACAAAACCCAACTGCTAAATGCTTCCTGGTGTCCCACAAAGCAGAAGTGAAGATGCAGAGGAATTAGCCCTAACCACACGTAAGTCTCCATGTGTGAGCAGGTATCTGAGCAGGTGTGTGAGCAGATGTGTATGACCAGATGTGTGAGTGCCTGTGTGTGAGCACCTGTGTGTGAGCATGTGTGTGTGAGCATGTGTGTGAGTAGGTGTGTAAGTACATGTCTATGAGCACCTGTGTGTGAGCAGGTATGTGAGCACGTGTGTGTAAGCATCTTTATGTGAGCCCTGTGTGTGAGCAGGTGTGTAAGTGCCTGTGTGTGAGCCTCTGTATGTGAGCCCTGCGTGTGAGCATCTGTGTGTGAGCCCTGTGTGTGAGCAGCTGTATAAGCACCTGTGCGTGAGCATCTGTGTGTGAGCATGTGTGTGTGAACATGTGTGTGAGCACTGGGGGGGGGGCGGTGCATGCGCTCTGTCTACCTGGAGACCTAAGTGTGCCGGGTGGGTCCTCTTCCTCCCCCTCTGCTGACTGCAGACTTCCTCTCTCACCTGGAGGCATGGGTCTGTCCCTGTGAACAGTGTTCCTGCCATGGTCCCTGCGAGAGTGGCCGGGGCCAGAGCCAGGAGTGGTTGAAGGGCTGCTGTGACGCTGTCCGCCTGGGCCTCCGTGACTGGCTAACGGCCCCTGCTGTGGGGTTGTTGATTTTGGAGATAAGCTGATGGGAGGGCAGGGCTTCTCGTCCTGCCTTTCTGCTCCCAGGTCGGAAGGAGAACCACCTCTCCCCACCCTGGGACTGAGGGAGCCCCGAGCCGAGCAGCTTCACTGGGCACAGGGCCAGGAGCAGAGGGCAGGCTGCCTGCAGGGCACCGAGGCCCCAGGAAGGTGCTGCCCAGCTCAGGAGGCCGCGGGCCCCGGCGGAGGTCTGTGGGACCTGCTCCATGGAGGGGACGGCGTACCACGTGGCACACAGCACAGCCCAGAAGGGCCACAGGCCCTGGTGGAGAAGGCCCGTGGGATCTGCTCTGTGGCGGGGACCACATGTCACGCAGCGCACAGCACAGCTCGGGAGGCTGCAGGGACTGGGAGCCGAGAAGATGCTCGTCGCTGTGGGGACCTCCAAGGCACACACACACCTGGGAGCTTTAAATATCAACCAGAAGAAGTCCCTGCCTGCGTACTGGTATTGTGTGTGGCCAGCTCCTCTGCTAGTGGGACAGGCTGGCAAGTCCCCTCTTGGGACTAGTAGCTGTTCTGGGAGAACTTAGGAATCGGGGTTGAACTCAGGCATCCTATTCCCGAGTGTTCCCTTGGTTTCCTCCGGGGTCAGGAGGCCAGCGTTCTCGACCACATATTTTCAGGTCGACATGACAGAGGTGGCTCCCAACAGCCTCCCCAGACCCCTTCTCCAGTTCCCCCTACTGGTCTGCCTTTCTCATGCTGGGGCGGGCAGGCTCAGCTCTCCCCGTGCGTGCCCTTCCCCAGGAGATGTCTGCTCCACACGTCGGTCCCTGGTGGCAGGTCTGGTCCTCGTTTCTTTAATAAGAGCTCGGCTGTTACCACATCAGAACCAAGCAGATCACTTCTTCCAGAAAATCTCGGGCCACAGTGAAGACAAAGCAAAATAAACCCATAGCTGAGCTCCACCCAAGAGACATATCGTCCCCCATCTGGTCTCCTTTGGCTTTTGTTCACGGTAGGAATGTGGAAATGTTGAAAATCGGTCTCTCCCCTAGAGACAGGAGCTTTTATTAATGTTTGGGAAATGTTGAGGCTGAGAATGGGGCCAGGAGTAGCAACCTGACCCCTCACAGCATCAGACCCCCGGGGGCGGGCAAGGCCGGTCCCTGGGACAGTGGGGAAGAGGCTGGGCCCTTGACCTGACCCCTCACAGCATCAGACCCCCGGGGCAGGCAAGGCCGGTCCCTGGGACAGTGGGGAAGAGGCTGGGCCCTTGCACACCAGTGGGGTTGCGAGTGTGGACAGCCTGGACTCTGGGAGAGAGTCTTGACTGAGTGCCCACGGAGATGCCAGGTCAGTCAGCTGGGGAATCCTGCCTGAGAGCTGGCCCCCATGACAAAGCCCGCAGCTTCCTGACCTTGGGTTTGACCACCCAGCAGGTCTGCGTTAGCGCCTAAGGGCAGATGGGCACCTGAGCAGGAAAATGTGCCATCTGCTTGCCGAGGCCACGGAGGGGTCCAGGGCACCCAGTGTGTGAGGAGCAGAGACGTCCAGTCTGCAGACACAGAGCAGGGCTGCGTCCTCCCAGTCCCTGCTCCGGTCCCCGCCCTGCCTTCCCTTTGCTTCAGGTTTATAATTATCTCACTCCACCAGGAGGCTCGGTGCTAGGGAAAGAGATTTTAACTGGGACGTCTTCGCTCTGGCGAAATCCTGAAGCCTGTGATTTAGGGAGGGAGTTCACGGTGTGATGTTGGCTTGGCCTCCGGGTCCCTGAGGACCACACTCAGGTTCTAGAGTCGACCGTCTGAGTTCCAGTCCCCGGCCTGCTGCAGGCCAGCTGGGTGCCTGAGAGATCTACTCAGACATTCACGCCTTGGCTGCCCCTTGGGCCAGGTGGGCTGGCAGCTCCTTATGCCTGGGGTCGCTGTGAAGATGCCACGAGCGCTCTCAGCATGGCCTGGGGCAGCATGTGCGGTCCCGCCGGGCGCCCACAGAATTTCTGTCCCCCAAAGCGAGACGCTGCGCGGCCCCACCTCTCAGAGCCGCCATGGGAGGCGTGTGCGCGTGGGGGGCGCCTGGGCTGAGGGAGGCTCAGGGAAGGCGGCCCACGGGGGGCCTCCTCACGGCACCCTCCACCCTGGAGCAGCGTCACCTAACCCACCTGGAGAGCTGCCTGGGGCGACGTGGGGCACTGCAAGCCCAGGCCTGTTGTTTCAGCTCCAGAGTTTTGTGGTGGGACCGCTGGGGCCTGGCAACCCCAACGGGCATGCAGCTCGGGTATGAGTGTTGGGCAGCATCATGCCAGCTGCTGCTCCAGCCGTGGCATGCGTGGGTTTTCTGCTTCCCTCTCAGACGGAGCAAGCTGGAAACACCACAATTTGCAGGCACACAACTAGAGGTAACTAGAGGTTCCTGCAGCAGAGTGACAGCGGCCCCCGGGTTGCTGGGACGGTCAGTCCTGGACACTGGACGGCGCGTTCTAGAGACAGGCAGCTCAGCCCAGGCGGAGGGCGCTCAGTGAGGTGCTGGGGACAGGGTTCACAGACGGGGGTGCCTCCCCTTCCAGACGACGGTCGCAGGCTGTGGGGCTTCTGACGGGGCTACCATTTTAAAATCAGTGTGAAAGCTACTTTACAAGGCTGAGCACACAGACCCCAGCTCTCTAGGTCACAGTTCACCTCTGTCCCCAGCCCGCGTTAGCCAGGACATCCGACCTCAAACAGGTCAGCGTCCTCAGCGCCGCTGCTACTGGGGCCTGAGCTTGGCACCTCTGACGGCTCGGCTCCCTGCTGGGAAGGGCCCGACCAAGAGCTCGTGACTGAAGGAGCGGTGAGCTTGGTGCATCAGCGCTCATGCTGAAGGCCGAGGTGAGCCCCTGCCCGGCGCCCTGGCCCAGCAGCCCGCCCCCGCCACGCCTGCATGGGATCCTGGGCCAGGGCGCCGGGCAGG
>NW_011494841.1:247148-257479 GCF_000754665.1 Bison bison bison | reverse complement strand
TCCCTGCTCCTACCCCAGCCCATCCACACGCCGCCTCCACAGTCCCTGCGGTCGTCCTTCCTGCCCAGCTGTGCTCAGCCCCTCCTGCCTGGCCAGGCCTTCCCTTCCCTAGTGCCAGCCTCACTTGCGCGGGAAAGCATTCGCTGGCCCCCTGGCAGGTTGCCGTGCTATGAGCTTCTCTTCTGGAGTGTTTCCCACGTTTACATTGTGTGTTCTCAAGTGGTTATTTGACAGCCTCTCCCAGTGAATGCGACCGCCCTTCAGGGAAGGCCGCATCTGGGTGTGCTGCCCATGGCACCCGGCAGCGTCGGGGTGCAGGTGCTTCACAAACACTTGCAGGTGAAGGCCTGCAGCCCTGGGGGTGCAGGGAGCGGTGGCTCTGTGGCGGGAGGAAGCTGCTCTTGGCTCTAGGTGGTTGGGTCTGCAGCAGGGCGGGTGAGATGCCCTCGACGCAGCACGAGCTCAAGAAAGAGGCACAACTGTGACGCCCCTGGGGCGCCACCGTGGAGGCCTCCGTGACCTCCCAAGGGGGAAGCTGGTGACACAGCATGAGAGGGAGGGGCGGGCAGGTATGGACAGGCTATGCCTCCACTTAGGATGACACAGCAGCCCAGCCCAGCGGGCTGAACGGCTGGAACCCAGGGAGACCAAAGGGGCATCATGGAGGCAGGAGACAGCCAGGCCGTTTGGCGTCGGAAACCCCAGGACCCGGGAGGGGAGGAGCCTGGGCGGGGCTCTAGGCTGTGGTTATTTGTTTCAGAAATAGATCCCTCAGTGTAATACTCTGGGTAATAATCTGCTCCTCACTTGTAGGCCTTCTCCACAGGTTTTCAGAAAACGGTAGTTTTGAGAATCGTAGCATTTGCAGCTCTGGCAGGTCAGGAGCAGAAGGGAGTCCGGTGGTGGCAGCAGGGCTCCTGTCGGGAGGTGCTGCTCCCGGCGCTCCCCATCTCAGCCTGCGGAGCAGCCAGGCAGGTTCGGTGCTGCGGGCTCACCAGGCCGCCCAGCCCGGGCCCTGTGGACAGAGGCCCCTGACCAGCAGCAGGGACGGTGGGGGCGTGGACGCAATGCCTGGGGTGCCTCTGAAACTGGTCCCCCAAACGCTCTGCACCCCTCTAGCTCTGAGCTTGGCAGGCAGGGGCCCTGACGGCCCAGGAGAGGGGCAGAGGCTCTGGGAGCCTCCCCTGTCTGCACCTCAGCACAGACTCATGTGGGAGGGGCTGCCGTGGGCTTCGGGTCCCGGGGTTCAGGACCCCCAGGGGCCGGTGCCACCGGTACAGGGGGGCTGGAACCTGGGGTCTTCGTCCTGGGGCCACGCTGTCCCCCCTCTCAGCCCAGCCACCAGCCTGCACCCCACCTGGCCAGACCTCCCTGCGGAATCCCTCCTGACTGTGGGCCCCCGATTAAAACGGAGTGATGTCCTGGGGCAGAGACGGTGCCTGACGGTGCCGTGCTGGGTCCTCCAGGGCCCGGCAGTCTGCCTGCATCCTTGCCCGCCCTTCACAGAGGTGGCCCTTACCAGGAAATGCCAGGGGACACTTGTCACACTGTCACCATCTCAGCCCGCCCTGTGCCCAAAGAGGGTGGCCCACCTGGACCAGGTGGACAAAGGCCCCTGTCCCAGGTGGGCTCACGGCCTGCCCCAGGCTTGGGCCGGCACTCGGGTGCTGCTGCCCGCATCTCCGGGCGAGGCCCTGGGGGGGAGGGCTGCAGACTCGGCGGGGTCAGGCTCCCCACCTGCCACGCACTCCTCGAGGACAGGGCAGAGCTTAGAACCCACAGCCCATGGAGGGACCTGGGCAAGAGGGTCAGGTGGGCTTCAAGAGAGGAAAGCACTGCGCCGTGGTCTCAGCCACGAGCCTTTGCTGACACCGTGGCGCCTGGCAGCCCCTCCATGCCCAGGGAGGGCCGCGTCTGCAGGCAGCGCAGGGGGCGGCAGCGTGGTCCACCCTTCCTCCCAGGACAATCGCAGTTGCCCTGTGGGGTGTGAGCCTTGGGGACCGCAGAGCCTCCTGGCCCCAGGTCTGGGCCGCCTGCCAGATGCCCCCACTCAGGAAGGGTGTCCAAGCCCCGGGGCCCCGACAGCCACCCGGCTCGAGGATGGGTCACTGTGCTGGCTGCCCCACCCTCTGGGCGCTGGGCGGGGGTTGGCAGCAGCTGCCCCTGCCTCTGGCCAGGTCCAGCCTGCCTCAGAGCCCGCCTGCTGCCCTCTGCCCTGCATTCCTGGCCTCACCTGCAGCCCCAAATTCCTGCCGCGCTGGAGGCAGGATGTTCCCTCAAAGGTACACAGCTCAGGAATTCACCCTCTCACCTGGCCTGTCGCGGCCTGAGCCCTCAGCCCTCAGGGCTCACACAAGTCGCGTCTGCTCCCAGAGGAGGCGGCGATTCAGGGCAAGGGGGTTCCTGGACGGCACACCCCACATGCGGGAGGTCAAGGGCAGCCCTCTTTGGACATCAGACAAGGGGCAACAAGGTTCCTGCACATCAGGCTCCCGAGGGCAGGTGGCCCCTGGTGCTGGGAGAGACACAGACATTGTTCTGGCGGTGGGGGAGTTTTTGGGTGTCTGGAACTCTTCTCCTCCAGGTGTTTGAGCCCAGAGCCTGAGGAATGCCAGCGGCCACAGGAATGTTATCTGCTGGGAGGGGCTCAAGATTCCATGAAGCAACCAAGCCAAGCAAAGACAGAGCCTCCAAAATCAACACGTCCGGAAAGAAGCAGCAGCTGGAAAGGGAAGGTATGGTGAGCAGGCCCTCAGACACGGGCCGCACCTGCCCTCCAGGCGCATGGACATGCTCGCCCGGTTCACGCCGCACTCGCTCTTGGTGGGAGGCCAAGGGCCCTGGAGCCAGGATGCGCCAGAGCATGGCCCGCCGTGCCCTCCCCTCCCTGCGTGCTGCGCTCGCCCACGGAAGGCGCCACTGAGGTTAAGTGGGTCTTGCACCCACCGTTTCGTCTCCTTAATGAAAGGACTTCATAAACAGTTTTTGTTTACAGTCTCTTACCAATTTTTTTACAGATAGAAGGTGGGTCTCTAGAGCTGTCCCAGGTCGGATTCCACCCAACTAGTCACCATTTCCCAGAAAGTCAGGCCCAGGTCCCACCGCATCATCAACACCCCAGGGTGGCTCTCATCAAACCCCTGTTAGAAATGCAGGATTTTTAGGACCGTCAGGGTCAGCATGTGACGAAACAAGCGTTGCCGGCCTGTCCCGTTGCAGCCGGGCCACCTCGAGCCCCTTGACCAGCCTCCCGTCTCTTTGCTTCCCCCAATCTCACCCCACCCCCACCCGGAGCCCCCGGGGTGTTGTCAGAGCAGCGGCCAGCGCCCACTGATGCCTAATGCCGGCGGGGTGAGTCACGATGGGGGAGATCAAATTCCGCTCGGTCTCATAAGCCTTCCTTCCAAACCCTGAGCAAGCTCACACCTGCCCTGCGCAGGGCCCCGCACAGCCCTGACCCGGCAGGCATCGGGCGTTGCAGGGCAGCCCTCGTGTAGGGCACCAGCCCAGGGCTTGAAAGAGCTTCTCCAAGGGGCACCCGCACTTCCCACAACTCTTGTCACGACACGAAACGTGTCTGCAATCTTTAATCAGTACAGATAAAAATACGGATAAGTCTAAGACGTGTTTGGTACAGTCACGAAAGACAAAGTTACCATGTTCAGCACCTGGGCCCTGGGGTTTCCGGGGCCTGATCCCTGTGTCTTAGCGCTGACCACGGGGCCAAGCGCTGGGCCTCACACTGCTTTCGTCGGTCAACATACAGTTTGCTTTTCAAGAATATGCCCAAAGGGGGCCTCAGTCTCTCTCAGCTTGTAAAGGACCCCTCTCCACAGGGCCTCAGCCCAGGTCAGCCTCACAGCCGCAGACCCTTCACTGCCTCCTGCTTGGTGGTCCCACGCACGGCTTAGGTGCGACAGGAATGGGTCCCGATCTGCAGTCACCAACGGTTCTCATCTCCAGGATGGTCCTGGGTTTAGTACTAAAGTCCAGTGTCCTGGGAAGAGCCACGGACCCCCAAAACCAGGATCTGGTTTCCCTCTGACTATCTAAGATCAAGGCCCCTTTGTCTTAAGTCAGGCAGATTTTGCACCAAAACCTTTTTTGAAAATTCAAGTGGAACTTTTAGTGAGGGGGTGGTGGAAGGAGCTGGGGATGTGCTCTGGATTTTTGGTGAGAAGGTGGCAGGAGGACCAGGATCGAGAAGCTTTTCTGCAGAAGCTCTGCAGCTCCTCCCTCTTCCTCAAGAAGGGCGGTAGTTTTTGCTGCCATTCAGCATGGCTTATATTCACTAGGGAGAGAAAGCCCAGGATCCAACAGATTTTCCTTCTCAGATTCCTCTGATGTGACCAGCAGGGGAATCACATGGGCTTTCACAGCTGAGCAGCAGGTCACGGGCCAGGCTGCCTGCTCATGCATAAACATCACCGCTAATTGCCTCTTTGTTACCCTAGGCTCTCCTCCAGGGCTGCGGCCGCTGGGTCTGGCCCACTCTCCTGCGGGGGAGAGCCCTGCAAGGCGGCACAGGGTCTGCCTCTTCTCAGCCCTTCCTGGGGCTGGCCTGCACCCCAGGCCCCTGGCAGGGCTCATGGTCCGGCAGCAGCACATGGGGTGGGAGATGCCAAGGGTGCCATGTGGCTTCCGTGCCAGCCTGGTCCCCGGAGGGGGCTCCTGGAACCTCAGCCACGCCTGAGGCCACACGAGGGAGCCTGGACACGGCACTGGTGGGTGAGCTGCTTCTGCTCAGGTCAGGAGCTGGGCCTGGGGCAGAGCTCCCAGGGAGAGTGGGTCACAAATTCATTCCTACGTCTGCCCCGGCCTTGAACAGAGGGGGCGTGGAAAGGCCTGTAGAAACATGTCTTTGAGCACACGCGTACACACGTGTGCCGCCCTCACACGCAGTGTCGATCATCCCAAGAGGCATGCAAACAGGCAGGTGAGTTCAGGGCCACCGAGCAGCATTGCCCAAGGAGGCCCAGGGCCAGGAAACCTGTGCCAAGAGGAGAGAAGAAGAAGGACAGACATCTGAGGAGGCGGCCAGACAGACCACAGACGGGAGTGGCGGGCCCGCAGCAGCACTGCCCTGACCCTCGGCCCGGGGGGCCCACAATGAGGCTCCCTCTTCTCCCGGCTTGTTCTCTTATTTGTTTCCAACATACTGAAGTCATGCATTGGCCAAGAGTTCTGGGCCAAAGTCGCCACACATGTGAGTGGAAAGAGCTAAGCTGCTGAGGGAACCACAGGGCCTGAGCTGGTCAGGCTCCCACAGGAACACACCTGGCCTTACCTGACCACCCTCTCCTCTGTCCAGGAGACCTCGCACTTGGACCTGACCTGTCCGCCGGTCCCCAAGGGCCCCCGCCAGGAGCACGTTGGCCTTGAGCACTGCCTCCCTGCACACCGTGGTGCCACCACCTTGCTGCAGAATCTGACGGCGCGCCAGCTGTGCAGCACAGACAGAAACGTCATGAGACCACCCCTCCCTGTGGGGAAAACGCCCCCACCCAAGAGGCACAACGGAGTTCTTAACACACACGCACTGACTGCCGGGCTTTTCTGGGGGAAAAGTAAGTAAAATGCCTAGTCAAGGAGCGCTGCTGAAGCAGAGGAGAAACTGCAGCAACCCCCTCCTCCTGGTGCTGGGTTCTCACCTGGTGCCGTCCCCACAGCTGTGATGTCACAACACAAAGTGCAGAGGAGGGCAGTGAGCTCTGCCCAGAAGGCCCTTAGTGCCCACCACTGAGACGTGAGGAGGCCATGTGCTTCCCTGGGCGTCTGATGACTCACTTGGAAGGAAGGCTGGTCAGGGTGAGCGAGTTTGGTTGTTAGGTAAACGCTTTGGAAATTGTTCCTTTTTATAAGCGTTGGTGTGTATGTGTGTGTATGCACGGGTGCGTGTGTGGATGTATGTGTGCATGTCTGTGTATACATGTGTATGTGTTTCTGTGTGCATGTGTATCTGTGTGTGCATGTGTGTACATGCATGCCTGTCTGTGTGTGCATGTGTGTGCATGTGTGTGCATGCATGTGTACATGTATCTGTACGTGTGTGTGTGAGTGCGTGTCTATATGTGCATGTGTATGTATCTCTGTGTATGCGTGTGTGCATTGTGCATGTCTGTGTATGTGTGTATGTATCTGTGTATGTGTATTGCATGTGTGTATGTGTGTGAGCATGTGTGTATCTGTGTGTGCATGTCTATGTATGTATAATTGTATGCATATGTGTATACATCTGTATGTGTGTGTGTGTGGTGTGTGAGCATCTGTGTATTACCTCCGTGTATGTGTGTGTGCATCTCTGTGTATGCATGTGTGTGTCTGTGTGTATGTTGTGTGTGTGTGTGTCTATGTGTGAGTGCACTTATATGCACATGCATGTGTGTGTCTGTGTGTGCGTAGCTGTGCATGCATGTGTGTACATATCTGTATGTGTGTATCTGTGTGTGTATCTGTGTGTGTTGTGTGTATTATCTGTGTGTGTGCATGTTTGTGTGTGTGTACCTGTGTGTATCTGTGTATGCGTGTGTGCATATCTGTATGTGTGTCTGTGTGTATGAATATTATCTGTGTGTATGTGTCAATGTATGTGTGTGTGTACCTGTGTGTGTGTGTAGCACGTCATTCTCTTTGGGCTGCTTGCTCACCTGGGACTCCTCGCCTCCTCCTGGCTGCGGATGGAGAAGTGACTGGAGCCATAGGAACCAGACTTGGCAAGACAGTTCTGACGTGGTTTCAAAATCTCACGAATAATCTCAAATTAGGAAGATTTCCCACAGCCAGGAAGAAACTGGAAATCCTTCAAGAGAGGGCTTTTCAGGACTTCTGATCCAGAGGGAACTGGAAGAGCAAAGTGGAACGAGCCCGTGTTCGTGGTCTCCTGAGTCTCTTGTCCACCCTGCAGACACGTGGGTGCCAGGCCACCATGTCTCACAGTCGCCACACCACTCTCTCCCACTGTATGTGGCACCAACTAGTCCTCTCACAATGGGAGGAGGTTTGAAACGGGACACAAGGGTTCCAGTTCTGTTGCTCACCTTCTGACGATTTCTGTTCAGGAGCCAATTACCTAGCTGTAGCTCCTTAGTAGGAGAAGGCAATGGCATCCCACTCCAGTACTCTTGCCTGGAAAAGAGTACATGGGGTCGCACAGAGTCAGACACGACTGAGAAACTTCACTTTCACTTTCCACTTTCATGCACTGGACAAGGAAATGGCAACCCACTCCAGTGTTCTTGCCTGGAGAACCCCAGGGACGGGGGATCCTGGTGGGCTGCCGTCTATGGGGTTGCACAGAGTCGGACACGGCTAAAGCAACTTAGGAGCAGCAGCTCCTTAGTAAGTGGGTCCCACTCTTGGGCCAAGTGTGTCCTAGAAGCTCTCAGAGCTCAAGACAGCGCGGCAAACCCATTGAGGCTCAGGGCGCTGCTGCGATGGCAGCTGAGCTGTGCTGAGGCCCACCTCCCTCCCTGGGCAATAGAGGGTCAGGGAGGGAGGCCCCGCCTGTGGGCTCGGCTGACCAAGGCACAGGGGCCGTGGGGCCCAGCAGTGAGGCACGTGATCTCAGGGGTCAGGTGACATCTGAGGCAAAGGCAGCCCCACATGAGGCAGTAACTCGAGCCCTGCAGCTGGTGGTCCCCGGCGGCGGCAAGAACAATGGCCCGGGGTGTGGAGCCCCTGCTTTGTGTGGGGCGCCGTGCGAGCGTGAGCACACGTGTGTGTCTGCGGATCCTGGGAGGCAAGGCCCTCCCGGGTCCAGATCCTATCTCAGCTGAGAACGGGCCCCTGCACCTGCCATGCGGGCCTCAGGGCTGCAGGGGTGGGCTGGCAGCTCTGCGCGTGGGTGAAGCACTTCTGAAAAGCCTACTCTCTAAATCGGCTTCTTCATGGCTCCCTGTGGTCCTGCACAGGCTCCCACAGACTGGCCTCAGGCAAGCCCTCCTTGAAGTCGAAATCCTAGTTCAGGGCAGTGGCAGGCCAGCCTGGGCACCCCACTGCTGATCAGCCTGCAAATGGACTGAGGAGTCGAAACTCTTTCACCAGCAGTCAGATGGTGCCTCTGGGATGAACTGTTGACACACAGTTTGCAGACTCCTTTTTCCAGCGGAGCCTTGAGTTCTGAGTGACATCATGAGCATCCCTGAGGAGCAGAGACGCCAGCACACAGCCGAGCTGGGGAAGTGGGAACCTCTGGGGCACCTGGATGTTGCGGGGAGAAGTGAGTCTGTTCTCTTTGCAGAAACTCATGCTCCTCCTCAGCCTGCGGCTGGCAGAGCCTTGACCTCACAGAAGAGTGGAGCATGACGGACGCACGTGTCTGAGCATTGCATGGGGGCAGAGGCCCCTGCAAAGGGACCCACCACAGCACTGGCCACCGATGGCACAGAGCCTTCCCAGAGGCAAGTCTAGCCGCATGCATCCGAGAATAGAAGCTCCCTATGAACACAGGAGCTTACGGTGCTGGGGGAATGGATACTTACGCCTGTTGCTTTCAATCCTTTTTATTTTGTTCCTAATTCTACGAGATGCCCTGAGTAACTCTGAGGCTGGTCTCTTCCCTTTCAGAGGAGGCAGAGCTGGCCCGTTGAGCTCAGTCCAGTCTCTCTCTGGAGCTCAGCCTGTGTCACCACGTCTGGGGGGCCGTTTAACCACAGAGATGTTCTGCTGGCTCCAGGGTTCAGACCTGGCAGCACAGCCCCACAGACACTCATCCCCAGCAAGTCCGCCAGCTCCCCATAACAAAGTCCTGCAGGCGGGGTGTGGAGACAGGGCCCTCCCTTAGGCCACAGCCAAGGGGCCACATGAGCGGAGATAGACGATCAGCCCAGGTACCCGGACTTTACTTTTGATGGTCTCTAAAATAAAGTCCTAATGCTCAAGGAGCTAATGTGAGATGGGGGAGGTCAGAGCGACAGACAGCGGGTGTGTCACATCCGAGTCACACGCCGCTTCCCTGGGGGTCATAACACCGCACATTTGTCTGTAGTTGGGTCTTGAGGCCTGTGGGTGCTCCTCAGCTCCACGCGCCTGCTGCAGTCAAGCTTTCCCACAGCCAGAGCCTGAGACGAGTCAACAAGGAAAAGTGTTCCTGCGCCTGGTCAAGGGCTCCTCAGCCCCACACGTGCTGGGGGTCAGAAAGCAGAGGCCGCGGGAGACACAGACCAAGCTAACCGCCTGACTCGACGGACCTGCTGAGCAAACCTCTGGGCCCCGGGATCTGCAGGCCAACCCCACCCCTGTCGTTTGAACCTGGGGCGCCAGCCGTGAGCCCCGCTTCCTGCCCACCTGAGGTGCAACGGTCAGGAGCGGGCACTCAGGGACTCCAGAGACTCACACTCAGGGTCCGGCCCTGAGCGCCCTCCTGGAGGACAGGTTGGACATAAAGCAGCCCTGGGGCCCTGCCTGAGCTCGTCTGTGTGGGCCCCTCTGCCTGCAGGGGGGACCCCCACGACCTTTGCTCCTTCTGTCCAGCTTGTCCCCCGGGGCACTCGGGCCCACTCGGCTGGCTCCCCTGGTGCAGAGATGCCCCTCAGGACTTGAGATGGAGCACGCCGGCTCCTCTGCAGTGGCCTCATGCTGGGCTGGCCGCTCCTGCTGACCACCAGCCCCAGAGCCAGGTCCCTGTGCTCAGCCAGAGGCGTGGGCTCTCCCCAGCCCGAAGGTCGGGAAGCCCCGGGGCTGCCACCCACCCAGTCTCCCTGCACCCTGGACACAGACTGGTCCTAAGGACTCTAAGCACAGCTCGGAAACACTTCCCCGGGGAGGGGGGCCGGCCACCACCTTGTCACGAGGCTCAGACGCTGAGGTCGCCTGACCCCACAGCAGGTCCTTGGCAGCCCTGGAACGTGGGGTCCCACCTCAACAGAAAGGCAGGTGGAGCCACAGCCACAGGGGCCTCCCAGATGCCCAACAAGGGCGTGTCGAGGCTGGAGGCCATGCTGGCCCAGTCCATCAGTCGAGGCGCCTCCACGGCCAGGAGGAACCCCCAGGCATCGTGAACTGGTTAGTTCAAGGGAGAGGCATTCTTCAGGTCCTCATGATGAAGCCACTGTCCCAAAAAAAGTTCTGAGAAAAAAACACTTGGTCAGTTGCTGGCCCTTCAGCCCAAGGAGCACCCTTGCCCAGGGCAGGCCCTGGCTTCTGCGACGTCGCAGGCGGCTGGAGGCCCAACAGCTGGTACTGTGTCATCACCACGCAGGCGCAGTCTGCATCCTACAAAGCGACTGTGCCATCATGCTGACTCACTGCTTCTCTAGAGTTCTGACTCAAATGTGCACTTCTGACACCCCCTGTGTATGAGCCAGCTCTTGTTTCCAGACACCTCTGGCGTC
>NW_011494841.1:242046-247048 GCF_000754665.1 Bison bison bison | reverse complement strand
CGCAGTCCAGAGGCCCTGCCCCCCTCTTCCCAGCTGGCCTGCGGCTCCTGTGTGGGCTTCCTTTCCGGGACTCGCCAGGCAGCGTGGGGAGCAGCCACACAGGGGGTGCAGCTTTTAGGCCAGCGTGAAAGCCCCTGGTTTCTCTCAGAACACCGTCTGTGGGTTCGGTGTTGGATCCTGGGCCCCAGGAAAACGTGTTCACCAGTCAGATGTCTGGAGTGGCAGGCCGGCTGGGCACCCGGCCCCCATTCCTTCTCCAAGCCTGTTTCCCGATAGGAAAGGGGACCTACCATGAGCGCTGAGACCACGTGGGGCCCGCGCGACGCAGGCTCCAGAAGCACCACCAAGTCTATGAATTAAAGTCCTTTATTTCAGCCACTTTGGGTTTTCTGCGCATTTTCTTTTGTCAAAAGGGATATCCTTTGCCCTCATTTTTATCGTGTCCTGATGAAATAGCAGCTTTACAAAAGCAAGTAAGTGTCACAGCAACATGCATGCAGAAACAGCGTGAGGAAGGCAGAAGGTCTGTGCAGAGTAGTTTACGCTGCACAGCAGGTGAATGCCAAGGTGACTTAGAACAGGCCCCTTCCAACAAACAGCAGAAGCATAATGTATTCACTTCAAACACAGGAGGTAACCTTACACAGAAGAGCCACTAGGACGGATCAAATTTCTGAGTGCAGGAAGCTTATTGTTCATTAGATTATTCATAAATAAAGTCTGCCTTTGAAAAAAAAATACATACCTGTATTAAAATACAAACTCACTTTCCCCACGTGGGGGGCTCAGATCCTGCCCCACAAACCTCCCGGGCCACGTCTGGTATGGCATCTACACACTCCAACCGCCCGACCCCTGTTGGCGGGCTTGTTTATCTCCAGGTCGTCTTCTCACTTCATTGTTCTGCCACTTCCAACTATTGTTTTAAAGATTACATGACTGGCCAAAAAGATCCTTAGAACCAAACATAAAAATTTCAGTGAAATTAGTTGACTTTACCACTGAACTTCATTTATTCAGATAGATATTTGTGTTATTAAATCTTTGTTTTTACTGGACTCTGATAGAAGATTTGAAGTCTATAAAAGATGTCAGATAATGAGATTTTATCTGAAGAGATGAAAACTCCATTAAAATATTTAAACAATTGATAAAACTTTCAAGAAAAAAATGTGACCAGAAATAAGTATATTTTGAAGAAAAAGTAAGATTCTGTCAAAAGTAGAAGCTTCAGCACACATTTTTGTTGTTGTCTTTTCCGTATATATATTTTTCCTTTTTTTTTTTAAACACTGCCAATTAGATGGGTTTAAAATTCAACAAGGCATTTTTTTTTTTTTATTCAAAAGAGACCGTTTTAGTTTGAAGAGGAGCGAATTGAAGGCAGAAATTCCTCCCTGCTGTGCCCGATCAGCTATTGATTAGGGGAGGGTTGCTGACCTAAACCATTGCCAGATAATAGGCTGTAGCCTCACGGAGCACATTAGTTGCAGGAGACCCAAAGCCGCCCTTTTGTGGAGAACCAAAGGCTCTGGTCTCTCTGGAGGAAAAGAAATGTTAATTGAAAAATTCCTCAAATAGGTGAAGGCTCTGAAGCTGCTTTACAGAAAGGTGTGAAGCCACAATCGGGGGCAGGAAGAAAGGGCCGTGCTCCGGGCGGGCGTGCTCTCTGATGCTGCTGCTTAATCTCCCATTCACAGGGCCCTTTCAGCAAGGCCTGTGACAGCTGGACCTGTGGGCCGGTCCGGATTAATTGGTCCCTCAACAGGGAAAGTAAAACAAAGAAACTTCCTACTGGATGCCAAGGACTGAATCTGACTATTTACATAAATAATGCACGCCATCTCCTCTTCTGTCGGTTAAGGACCTTAGACAGACACGTTGCCACTGTCACAGCTTCTTGGGGATCCTCATGTGGAAAAGCAACCCCAAGCCCACCAGGCATCTGCACACGACCCCTGCCCCTGAGGAGGGGCGCGTCTGTGTGGACAGGAGACCAAGAGCAACGAGGAGCCCGGGACCAGCTGGACGGAGGCTCCTACCCGGAATCCAGGCTCCGCTCGTGCCGTCCAAGCAGGCCAGGGCTCAGTGCCCACCCCCGCCCCTCCTCTGACCCTCACCCTGTCCACACTACTAGCCAGGCTTGCTGGAAGAACCGCCTCACCACAAAGCCATCCAACAGAGCACCAACGCGCCCCAGGCAGGGCCTTGGTGCTGGTGGTGGAGACCTTCCCAGCTCCCAGCACCCCAGGGAGACACAGAAGCAGGAGCAGGCTGGGTTCCCCGAAGATGATGGGGCTGCGGGAGGGCGACTGGGACAGCTCCCACCTGCTGTTGGGAGCCCTGGGCCCCCAGTGTGCGCCAGAATCGCTCAGCACCCTACACAGGAAGCAGCCGGATGACCAAGGCTGGAGCAGACAGCGTCTGGCTGTCAAATGTTGTCCAGAGTGCACTTACGTGTATCGTGAGGTGCGCGACTGAGTCCAGAGCCTCAAAGGCTCGCCCGGAAATCTACCCCCGCCCCTCACCAAGTGGAGAAGGGCTCTTAACATGGAGTGTCGGTCCTGCCAAAACTAAATGAAGTGTATAGTACACGTTTGGGAGTTTAAGCAATTAATTAACTGAATTAAATAATCTGAATCTTTCCCTTCTCGCCAACCCGGAAAGGAGATGAAGGCTGAAACCAGTGTGTGTTGTGCCCCTCCCCCAACTTCCAGCGTCGTCAGTGATGGAAGGGGACGCGCAGTGACCGAAGGGGAGACCCAGTGATTGAAGGGGAGACCCAGTGACCGAAGGGAAGACCCAGTGATTGAAGGGGACACGCAGTGACCGAAGGGGAGACCCAGTGACCGAAGGGGTCTCGTAGTGACCGAAGGGGAGACCCAGTGACTGAAGGGGACACGTAGTGACCGAAGGGGAGACCCAGTGACCGAAGGGGAGACCCAGTGATCGAAGGGGATGCACAGTGACTGAAGGGGAGACCCAGTGATCGAAGGGGATGCACAGTGACGGAAGGGGACATGCAGTGACGGAAGGGGAGACCCAGTGACCGAAGGGGACACATAGTGACTGAAGGGGACACGCAGTGACCGAAGGGGACACGCAGTGACCAAAGGGGAGACCCAGTGACCGAAGGGGACACGTAGTGACTGAAGGGGACACGCAGTGACCGAAGGGGACACGCAGTGACCAAAGGGGAGACCTAGTGACTGAAGGGGACGTGTAGTGACCGAAGGGGACACGCAGTGACCGAAGGGGAGACCCAGTGACCGAAGGGGACGTGCAGTGGCTGAAGGAGACACAGTGAGTGAACCTAGTTCAGCCCAGTGAGAAAAGTGTGGGGAGGACCCCGCACATGGCTCCGCTAGGTGTGGGTGAGGCGGCTGACAGCAGAGCCCATCTAAGGCGGAAAGGGCCGCGGGGACTCTGGTCCTGCTGAGAGTGGGGTCTGCAAGCCTGAGCAGAGTGGTCGGAGCCTGGAGGACAGAGAGCCACCTCAGCTCAGTGAGACCCGCAGGAGGGATCTCGTCGCTTCCAATGGGCTGGACCTCTGGGGGTGCTTGCCGGGGCCCTGCTGCACATTCTCAGGCTCAGGACCTCGCCCGGGGCAGAGGATCAGCACAGGGGCCTGCCCAGGTGAGTTCACGCTGCACCACGTGTGCTGGGTCTCGGGTTCCTCGGTCAGGGACTGCTCAGAGCCACCAGACAGGTAGCCTGGGGCCTCCCTCCCAAGGAGGGGCTGGAGCTGCCAGGAAAGGATCTCACCCTGCATCAACAGCTGAGGGGCAGGCATGGCCCTGACTGCAGACGGGATTGGAGCTGCTCAGACAGACCTCGGCCTGGAGGGAGACCATGGGAGGCCGCTCTAGACTTCTGGCCAGTCGGCTCCACACACTCAGCCTGGGCTGGGTCTCCCTCTCAGGGTCCTTCCCGCCACCACTGCCATCCTCAGACCAGACTCCTGGCCACGGCCTGGCCTTCCCAGCATGAGAGCCCTGCTCTGGGAGACGGGGCACAGCCGCAGCTCCTCCCCTGTGGCTGCAGGACGAGCTCTCCACGTGCCTCTTTCTTCCGGTCCTTCTGCTCTAAGGTGTCTGCACTTCATCAGGATTTTTGAACCATCAAAGAGAACAGAGAAGAAAAGTCTTTGTAAACTCTCAGTGATGCACGTCCCTCAGAAGAAGAGCCGGACAGAGTCCTCCAGGAAGCAATGGGGCAGCAGAGGTGAAAGGTGGAGGTCAGAACTGACTGAGCCCTCCCCCCGCCTGGGTCCAGCGCCTGCAGCAGCCTCAGCCTCTGAAACAGCAGGAGTGGGTGGTGCAGGAGGCATCCAGGAGCCCCTGGGGGAAACACTGATACACACGGTCAGAAGGAACTCCCTACAGGAAAAGCACAAAATTCCAGGTCTTATAAAGGTAACTCAATCATAACAAATATACTTATAACAACAAAAGAGACCTAGAACAGAAATGCCCAACAAAAGTGGGCGGGATAAAGAAACACAGAACCTCTGCGTGATAGCCGACTCTGCCTGAAGGGAATTCCAAGCCAGCAGCAGCAGCCATCCAGCCTGGTGCCTGGCCTGGCCAAGGGCCTGGACCATCTCTGCCTTCTTGGATTGTTCTCCCCTTTAGGCCAAAGCTTTTTTTTTTCATTTCTCTTCCATGGGGATGGTCTTGATCCCTGTCTCCTATACAATATCACGAACTTCAGCCCATAGTTCATCAGGCACTCTATCTATCAGATGCTGCTACTGCTGCTGCTAAGTCGCTTCAGTTGTGTCCGACTCTGTGCGACCCCATAGACGGCAGCCCACCAGGCTCCCCTGTCCCTGGGATTCTTCAGGCAAGAACACTAGAATAGGTTGCCTTTTCCTTCTCCAATGCATGAAAGTGAAAAGTGAAAGTGAAGTCGCTCAGTCGTGTCTGACTCTTAGCGACCCCATGGACTGCAGCCCACCAGGCTCCTCTGTCCATGGGACTCTCCAGGCAAGAGTACTGGA
>NW_011494841.1:221564-241946 GCF_000754665.1 Bison bison bison | reverse complement strand
AAAAGCAGAAACATTACTTTGCCAACAAAGGGTCGTCTAGTCAAGGCTATGATTTTTCCAGTAGTCATGTATGGATGTGAGAGTTGGACTGTGAAGAAGGCTGAGCAATGAAGAATTGATGCTTTTGAACTGTGGTGTTGGAGAAGACTCTTGAGAGTCCCTTGGACTGCAAGGAGATCCAACCAGTCCATTCTGAAGGAGATCAGCCCTGGGGTTTCTTTGGAAGGAATGATGCTAAAGCTGAAACTCCAGTACTTTGGCCGCTTCATGCGAAGAGTTGACTCATTGGAAAAGACTCTGATGCTGGGAGGGATTGTGGGCAGGAGGAGAAGGGGATGACAGAGGATGAAATGGCTGGATGGCATCACTGACTCGATGGACGTGAGTCTGAGTGAACTCCGGGAGTTGGTGATGGACAGGGAGGCCTGGCGTGCTGCGATTCATGGGGTCACAAAGAGTTGGACACGACTGAGTGGCTGAACTGAACTGGACTTAGGCCAAAGACTTTAATTTTCTGAGAGACATGATCACTTTGACAAGTGAAGAAAGAATCTGATCATCTCCCCAGAGAAGCTTGCAAGCTCCTGCTATTTTGACCCCAGTTTTGAGAGTTCACAGCAGCAGGGAAACCTGAGCCTGGAGACCTGCGGCCTCTGGGTTCCTTGGGGACGTTGCCAGTGTCAGTCAGCGGCATCTGGTCCTTTCAGACCACAGACGTCCTCCCCCCGACGCTGTTGATCTCAACACAAGTGGACCCAGAACCCTGGTGCCACCAGACCCCGAGCCTCAGTGTGAAGAATTGTCCATCCCAGTGATTCTGGCCCCAGGACTAGGGAGGAAGAAGGAGTTGGTGACCCCAGCCCTCCTCCCCAAAAATTCCCCACCAGATTCTCAGGTTCTCCCAGCAAGAGAAGAGAACAGGATTGGCCGCTCAGGACGCATGGGGGTCACCCTCGGAGTCCTGGGACGAAGTACCAGACCCCGTGGGAAGAATACAGCCTTCTCTGAGGCAGAACCAGGCAGAGCCCACGCCCCACGACTTCCACACCCACATCTGAGCACGACGGGCCACGCTTCTGAGAAGCCACATTGTCACAGGGATTCAGAGTCTCAGGTGTGTTCCAAAACAGCAGTTCACAGTAGGAAACAGGAGTGAATGATGAACACACATTTCATAGTCCTACTTGAAAGTAAGTAATAAAATATAAATAGAAATGAATACGTATCAAATTTGGAAAAATTTAAAGTATCTATACTTATTATTAGCAAGAATATAGGACATACACATTGTCAAATGCTGCTAGGAAAAATGCACAAGCTCGCGTTTTGGAGGACAATAAAACAATGCAATGCTGCTTTAAACCACTAATTCCACTTCCTAAAATGTATCTCAAAGAAATAATAAGTTTTTTTACAACAATGTTTATACCAGGACATTCTTTATGATTTTATTTAGTAATATTAATAGACAGGACATTAATAACCAACAAAAGGGGATTAGCTAAAAATTACAAAACATCTGTATAAAAGAATACTCTGTAGACTTTATAAAATTCTACTTTAGAAAAGAGTTAATGACATAAGGTGTGCTTACACTAGCTCGAAAGCTCATTGTATGGCAGTGTGTATGGTGACAACTTGGAAATTATTGAGAGGGTGAATTTACATTATGCGAGTTTCTTGCAATTCTTTTGAAAAATTGGCTGCAAGAGTGGACAACCCCGTTTTTGATGAAAATTTCTGTAACACGAATGGAGCTGCTTGCCTCTCTCTCCTTTTCCGCTGGTCTCAGTGTCTCTCCTTCCCAGTGAACACGCGCTGCCTTTATGAGCAGGAAATTGGCTCTCTCGTGTCGTTCGTCCACCCTCTTCCACTCCTGGGAAATCAGCCTAAGCAAGCAAATGGAGCTCGAAGATTATTTTCAAAACAAATTCATGGCAGCATTATCTATAAAACTAAATGATTTTACCAATTCAAATATTCAAATACATATTTTTAAGAGAAAATGTTTAAAAGTCTATCAACTCAATAGAATATTATACAAACAAGATAATACTTGAAGGGCAGAGAAGCGGTTACATCATAACATAACGCAAAACATCAAGATACAAAATCATAATCCTGTAAATACCTTAAAGTGGTACATAATCTGTAAGCAATAAAGGCGCGTGGGAAAGAAAGGCGGAAAGAACATAGGCCACAGCGTGACCAGGACAGCCCGGGGACGCCGAACACAGCTGTTTTCTTCTTGCCTCTGTTTCTAAGTGAGCGGCTATTACTTTTGAATTGAAACAAGCCATACTTTGTATTTTTAAGTGTAAAAACCATCTCTAGCCTTCCTTCCTCGAGGAGAGGCACTTTCTCTGCCTGGGCGAGGGTTCAGCCTCTGTGCACTCTCTGCGCCGTGCAGGGCGGAGGCCTGTGCACCCGCCAGCTCGCACAGCCGCAGGCGTCCGCCCCCGGGGTCCCCGCGTGGGGAGGGAACACTGGACAAACCTTGAGTGCGGTCCACGACCGTGGACCGTGGATGTGAGCTCAGAGGGTCTCAACTCGGTTCTGAAAGTTTTCAAACTGGGTTTTGTGAGGCACGTTGTGACGTGCCCGCATGTCCTCACACAACACGGCCTGTGCGGCCCTGCACACACGTGGCAGCGGGCACACACGGAGCTCTGCGGAGCCACACCGCCCCCCCCAGGAGGCCTCCGAGGTGGGTGCCACCCCTCTGCCCGGACTTCCTGGGGGTCCTGAACATGCAGGCAGGGCGGACCGGGCTGCAGGCCCGGCGGCCAGAGGTAACAGGGCAAAGGTTTGTCTTGTGATGAAAACAGCCGCCTGCGCACGACAGGGTGGGAGACAATGTATCAAACCAAACACAGGCGGCTTTTACGTTTTCCCATTTGGAATCGGCTGACATCAATTATTTAAACACAAATTGAATTAACAAAATATTCAACATATGTTCTCTCTGCACTCTGCTAAACGTGACGGGACACCCTGAGCCGGTCCAGGGGTCAGCCAGGGGGGGCGGGGAGGGGCGGGCGAGCACACCCGAGGCTGAACGCGGGCAGGGCCTGAGTTCCCCACTCCCCCAGGGCGGCGATCAATGCTGCCACCAAGTGTGTGCCGTACCTGACCCTGATCTCATCAAATCCTGCCGCCACCATCTGCTGTTTTTAATTCCTCTGCGATATTTGTGTTTGCTGCCTCCCTCCGACAGCGGGGCGGGGAGGCCCTTCCCTGCGGGCGGTGGGAGCGGGTTGGCTGGCCAGTCCCGGCCAGAAGGCATCTGTTGCTCATCGCCCGCAGCATCTGCTACTATTTCTCACTTTCCCCGCTCGCTGTGGGCTGCGATCTCTCCCAAAGGTGGCCTCTCCACGCTCACTGTCAATCCCATCATTGTCGGCCGCGTTCCCACGGTGCGGCCCGTTGCCATGCTGCCGGCCTGTGCTCGCTGGCTGTCTGTAATCCAAGATATTGTGCGATTGGGCTCTGCCATTAACCCTTTTCGTCCGCATCAAGACATTCAATTAAGCCCTGCAGGAGGAGCAGATTGAGAGGGAGGGCCGTCGGGCGGGAGGGATGGCCCATTTCTAGGGAAGTTTACAAGGACACCGATGACACTAGCCAGTGGGCGCTGTCAAAACAGCACTCGCTCTCAAAGAAACAGAGATGCTTTCTGACAGGCAGCTTTCTCCTCTCTCACATTTTAATTTAAGATGCTGTGAAAGGAGGCCTTGTGTTCCTCCTGGTCCTGATGCACCCCTGAGCCCTGTGATACGATGTGTGTGCGGACGCTGCCCCTTACGTGTCTGCCCCGTAAGCACCTCCTGCTAATGGGGTGCAGCCTGGCGCATGCGGCGCCCCAAGCTGTCAGCTCTCGTGTCCTTCTGCCCAACCCCGCACGTTGGCGGCTTCCTCAGGGACCCGTCCTTCCTTCCCTCCGCCTGTCTGGGTGACGAGGAGAGCAGGCGTCCGCGGGGCCCCCACGCACTCCCCTCTGCTGCGACGCGCGTCCCCACTGTGGCGTGAGCTCATCCAGCCTGAGACGCTGCTGCCACCCAGGGCCCCCTCTCCTCCTCTGGTGTGGGCCTTTGTTTTAGGCTGCAGGGTCCCGTAGGAATCAGATTTGTAAAGAACTGAGAAGGAATAGATTTCCTTAAGTTAAAGCATTTTTAATGTTCCTAAGTACTACCACACTCAGTGTCAGCTCAGTGATTCTGGATTCTCTATGTTTGTGAATAACTGGCACTTTGTAAAGAGAGGGGCGTGCCCAGCATGGGTGACTGTAAGGGACAGAGCGGGGTCGAGGACCACATCTGACCCCAGCTTACTCCTCAAAGTCTTTGACTGCAAACATGGATGAGAAAAAAACAAATCCACAGAATTCAGGGAGATTGCAGAACAGCAAGCAGGAATGGAGCTGTCCTCTGACAAAGTACTTGGGGTGTTCTCAGACTGTCTCACAGATGCGTGAGACAGCAGGAGCACCCCTCGAGAGTCTGGGCTGTATTGCCCTGTGTGGCTCCATTTCCAAGAGTGGCTTCTGTCTGTGCCCCAGTCCAGGCTCCCCGGGAGCCCCAGCCTTGGGCCAGCGTGCCCCACAGGCGTGCCCCACAGGCGTGCAAGGAAGCTGTGCAGTGGGTGTGTGCCTCCCAGGTGAGAAGCAGTGGGTGCGTGCCTCCCAGGTGAGAAGCCACCTTTACGAGTTCATTGGTTTCCCTCCCAAACCCAGCTGCGTCACCACCCCTTCTGTTACTAGCTACGAAGTGCCCGACCCCCATGAAAGACAGGCTGAGCCTGGGGGTGTCTCGGCCTCTGGGAAGGACGCTCCCTGGGCCTGCGGACTCACAGATCCTGTGCTCCCTGCCCACCTTGCTCCTGTCTTGGTGACGCCGCGTGTCTTCTGGACAGAAAGAAACATTAAAGTCAGATACGAATTCCCAGGAAATACGGCGTTTGGGGCCACATGGCCTGACTGCCATGTGTGCCCATGTCCTGGCCTGACTCTCCCGTCTCCACGCTGCCCGAGACGGCTGGGCCGCCCCACGCTGGGTGGGGATCTTGGGCAGCCTGTGTGGGGGCCGGGGTCGGGGCTAGGCAGCGGGCGTCCGGCTGCCTGGCATGCTTCGGGGCTGGGGCCTGCAGGCGGGGCCGGGGCTGCAGCACCCGTGCAGGGACACGCACAGCTGCCCGTCCATCCTTGAGGCCACGTTCACCCGACCCAGGCTGGAGGGGCCACGTCCTACTTCTGGGAATGCTGACTGCACCCACAGGCTCCCTGCAGCCCTGGGGGCAGGAGGCACACGTTCTACCCCAAGTCAAGCCCAACTGAGGTCACCATGGCCGATGGTAAGTAGGACAAGCGAGGGGGGAGCTGGGAGGGGAGGGCCGGCTTCCTCCTCTTGGGGAGCAGGCCTGACGCTGCCCTGGGCCCAGGCCCTGAGCGCCCGGGGCCTCACCGGAGCCCGGGGACCTCAGCCCGCTGAACACTCGCAGTCTCTGTCAGCTTTCTACTCCTGACACCCCCAACCTCCCCCTACTCCCTGCCGCCCCCACCCCCTGTCCCCTACTCCCTTTATTCACACACTCACTCACTCACACGCACTCTCTCCTCTAGTGTTGATGTTGGGGGTCAGCCGACCCTGCAGACCTGGGCTCGGGCCTTCCCACTGCAGAGTGCACCCCCAGGCACCTCCTCCCACCTATCACTCCTTCTCACCTTTATTTCCCCGGGTGTCTTCTCCCTTCAGCCCCCAGATGGGGAGGGAAGAGGTGGGGTGTGGAGGATGAGACGGGGGGCCGGGAGGTTCCGAGCCCACCCCTGCCCGCCTGGCCGCCAGTCCTCAAGTCAGGCCTGCACTGGTGGTCCTGGTGCAGGGGGACTGCTGCACAGCCTCTCAGGGGCCCCGTCCCCCTGCCGTCCATCGAGCGGACGGGACAGCGGCTGGGATCACGGGCTGGGGATGTGGCCGTCAGCCTCTAAGGCTGGAGGGGAGAGATGCTTGAAGCTGACGCAGGAAGGCAGCCTCTGTCATGCTACCAGGAGTCAGAGGGGCCTGTCCTCCCCCAGGCTCTGGACAGGCCCTGGTCTCGTCTAGGCCACTAAAGGGCCACTAAATGCCCTTGACTGGACACAGATTCCCTGTTACAGTCAGGGCTCGGGAGATACAGGCCAAGCCCAAACCCAGACCAGAATCCAGCCTCTGACTCAAGCTTTGCTTCTCACCCAAAAGACAGACTCCTGCCTTGAAGTTGGGAGTGACTCAGTCACGGGAGCTCAGATGGCTCTTGACGGGGCAGCTGGGGGGACCTGAGGCAGGACCACCACACCACACTACGGCCTCCAGTGCAAACATTCACAGATGCCCGCGCTCGGGAGGGGCGGCCACACTGAGATGCCCGGCTGTGACTTTGAGATGTCTGTTTGTCGGGGGCCGGGGAAGCGGCCACGGCTGTCGCAGAGTCTTGGAGCTTCACTTTTCTACTCTGGGAGTTGCCTGTCCCGGGCGCTATGCAGGCAGATTCTCTCTGCTTCTCTAAGAGCCTCTCGTGACAGAGCAGTAGCCAGAGTCACCTCTGAGGCACAGAACCCACAGCGTCTCACACCCTCCCCTGGGGGGACCACAGCTGCCCACCGCAGGCGGGACCCCCAGACAGGGCTCCAGAAGGACCCTGCACAACCACTCACCCCAAGGCCTGGTCTGCGGCCTGTGGGCCTTTTTCATTTTCCTTAAGCGCTTATCTGAAGAAAAATGATTCTTATTTACTCATCTTTTTAAACACTCTCATTGGGCACACTTTACTTTTAAGAAAACAGCTCAGTTCAGTTCAGTTTAGTTCAGTCACTCTGTGGTGTCCGACTCTTTGCGACCCCATGAATCGAAGCATGCCAGGCCTCCCTGTCCATCACTAACTCCCGGAGTTCACTCAAACTCACATCCATCAAGTCAGTGATGCCATCCAGCCATCTCATCCTCTGTCGTCCCCTTCTCCTCCTGCCCCCAATCTCTCCCAGCATCAGTCTTTTCCAAAGAGTCAACTCTTCGCATGAGGTGGCCAAAGTACTGGAGTTTCAGCTTTAGCATCATTCCTTCCAAAGAACATCCAGGGCTGATCTCCTTTAGAATGGAAAACAGCTCAGAGAGTCATAAATCCAAAGGCTCAGAGACTAGCCCTAGGGCTGGTGCTTCTCGGGCAGTGAGCAAGCCCACCACATGTCCGGAACTGGGGAAGATTCAGGATGCCCGAAGGGCTGGGGCAGCTCCCAACGAGGGTGCACAAACCACGTCCGACTCTTGGCTAGACTCTGCCGTGTGTCAAGATGACGCCACCCATTCCAGGGCCCTCGAGATGTGGAGGCAGACTGCTTCCTAAGAGCAACGTCAAATGGGAGAAACCGCGCCTGGAGAATGGGTGGATTTCCTAAGACCATGCGCAGAGCCACTTAACTGAGTCTGGAAGGAAATCCTTGGTTGCCATGACGCCCTGGGGCTTTCCTCTCAGAGCGCAATTCTTTTTAATTAAAAGCCTCACAGCTCCTCCCATGGCAGCGAGGCCTGTGCTCTGACCCTCTTTCCAGACATGGCTGCACAGACGCTCAGGTGAAAGGGGAGGAAAGGAAGAGGCCTGGAGGCAGGGCTGGCAGTGCTCAGCCCCAGGAGGAAACGCGGGGAGCTTCTTGGACCAACAGTCACCGATGATCGCTCTTTGCTTCAAATAAAATTAAAATGAAAGTGAAGCCAACAGGCCCTGCCTGGATCGGGACCAGATGACAGCTTGCTCCTACAGCTGAGCCGGGTCTGCCGTCCAGACGCCGTTTCTATTTCTCTCCCGGGCTTCCTGCGCCCAGGGCTGCTTCGTTCCTGACTCACCAAGGACGCCTCTCATCTGGAAAATGACACGATGGCACTAAGAAGCAGAAGGATTTGTTTGGGGAAGAGCAAGCGGAACACTTCCTGTGTGACCCTCCGCCCTCTCTGGGTTGGTGTAACTGGGGCCCTCAGGGGCAAGACGTGTCCAGCAGGAGAAGTCGCTTCACGGTGAGTCCAGGGCTCACGTCGTCCACGCAGGTGGGGACACGCTCCCTGCACCCCCGCCACAGGACCTGCACGCCGCCGGTTTAGGCCCCGCCCAAGAGGACAAGGATCCCAGAGGCTCTGGTCCTGCCCAGCAGTTCTCCAGGCACAGGGTGAGCGAGTGAGCAGCAGGGACTCTCAGCTCAGCATCAGGCCGGCTGTGGCCAGAAGAGCCGGGAGACATCGCCCCCCGCCCCTCCCCCCAACACTGGGCGAGGCACAGCATGTCCTCGCTGCGGGACCCTGAGGTCCTGTCCGTTCGTTCCTTGAGCACAGGAGCCATGGCATCTGCACCAGGAAGGCCTCAGTGAGCCGCTTGCTGCCCTGGAGGCCATCCTGGGGCTGCAGCTCAAGCCGAGCTCAGCAACCTTGGCAGCCAGCAGGGCTCCAGGGCCCGGGGAGGAGGGCCCCTGTGTCCCAGGAACAGGCTGGTCTGCCGTGTGAGGGAGGCCCTGACCGGGACTGGACTCCTGGGAAACGCTGGATGGAGCAGGAGGCCAGCCCCCCAGCAGGCCAGGGGGCCCTCAGTTGGGGGGCTCCTGCGGAAGCCGCTGCACCCGGGAGCTTGTGCTGCACAGCCACCAGGCTTTCAGATCCAGCCCCGTTACTGAGAAGCAGGACCCCACCAGTGGGGCGGGTGTTCACTGTAGGGAAAGCCGGGACCACCTACCACGGGCCTCTTGAGCACCCGAGGACGCCTTCCTGTGCCCACCGACCAGGGAGCGGACACACCAGCAGAGGCCAAGTCGTTGCTGGAGTGGGCCTGCGGGGAGCTGCCGCCCAGGCCCCCGGTGACCACAAACCGCGACACGCGACAGACACGTGTAACAAACACGCACGTCTAAGACAGCCTTTCTCCAGCCTTTGCCCACCCCGGCAACACTGCCAGCTTCATCATTAGTCAGCTCATTGATCAGTTTAGCATGTGTATCAGAGTCTCTATTTTAAACTGACCACTTGACCCTAAACAGACTTCTTGAAAGTCTGCATGTACAGCCCAGACCACCAGCCCTTCGAGGGGCAAGTTTAAACTGCAACAGAAGACAATCCCGAGGAAGGAAATACGGGTGGTCGTGTGGACTCACACCCATGTTGGGTCAGGCCCCAGGAGCTGAGTGAGACCTCCCCTTGCACAGAGCACCCTTGGCCTGGCTCTCTGCCATCAGATCCACAGGACCCAACCCAAGGACAAAACAAATTGGCCTAACGCTGAGAGCCACCAGGATATAACCTCTCAAGGCCGGCATGGCAGTCCACCTTCCGACTGAGTGTTCTCACGGGACGAAGGCACCAGGAATGCAGAGATCAAGTCCACGTGACTAGTGGCCCTTGAGTAAGTGGGAAGCAGGAGCTCAGGCTCTCGGTGTGACCCTGAGAAGCGTCGCTCTGCACAAGGTGAAGATCTGCCTCCTTTAGCCATATGCTCTTTGTAAGACACTGCCAGATTCTTAGCTGAAATTTCCAAGAGAACCAAAGTGTAGTCTCCTGTTGGCCGATGAGATTCTGACGCAAGAAAACTGCAGAGCGGGACCAGCTTCCAGCCTCCCCCGCCCTGGCTCTCAGCCGGAGTCAGGAGGCAGAACTGTGACTATCGAGGGGACGTGCGGGGACCACCGTCATCTGAGGCGGAGGGCAGACGGCCGGCCAGGACCCGCCCTCGCCCAGCGAACAATGCTGGGCTAATGCTTCTAGGAAAGAGGCTCAGTGGAAACAGCACCGCCCGCCACACGGGCCCCGGGAGACAGGGAGTTAAACAAGGATGGCGCATGTCTTACAAAGCCCGCTATTGTTCTGCTGTACCTGACAGAGGCCTTGAATCCTGTAAATCTGACACAGAGAAAATTTGATGCAAACACAAATTCAGTTCTTTACATTTCTAAACTTATTGACCATGTGTAAATTCAATAAGTACCTAACATGTGCCAGGAATGTGCGAGAAGCAGAGGAAAGAGATGAAAGACGCGTCGACCCCAGTGAAGATTGCAGACTGGAGAGGAGACGGACCCCAGAGGAGCAACATCTTCCTGGAGGAGGTGCTATGATCTGGGCCCTGAAGGATGAGTAGAAGTTTTCCATGAGGCACGAGTTGTATTCAGCGTCACTGTGGATGGAGTGAGAGGAGAGCACAGACCAGGGGGACATGGTTTCATCCTGCAGCCAGTGAGGCCGTGAAGCGCCTGATAAGAGAGGACCCGCCCAGCATGGCAGGTGGACTTTTACTTGGATTTTCCCAGGAAAAGCAAAGCACATGTGTCATCATTCCGGGAGAGTCAACTGTAGAAGTATTGACACCAGCGTGCCAATAAGAGACACTCCGAGTATCACCTACTGTTCCTTTTGAAATCACATTAATTTTCTTAAAACATTCTTTTACCTGCTTCTACGATACCTGAAATAGTAAACTGCTTTTTCTTAAATAAATATTTTTTTGTGAAACTATTTGGTTTTCACTAATTTGCCACAGTCTTCCTCCAACTAACAGATCTAATGAGATTTGGCTAATGGGCAGATGGAGACCTACAGGACTGCCCGCTCCTGCCCTGGGGCGCAAACACCAGGGAGGAGAGTGTGTGCGGTACAGAAGCAGGGGGTCCCCCAGCAGCTCCCAGGAGGCCTCAGGAGGGGCCGGCAGGCTGAGCGCTGCTCCTTAGAGGCCTGTGCCCCCCGCACCCCCCACGACTGCCCTCAGCTCCCCACAACCCTCTGTGCCCCCTGCCCCCCACGACTGCCCTCAGTTCCCCCTGACTTTGACTCTGTGCCCCCCGCCCCCCACAACGGTCCTCGGCTCTGGCGGCTCCGGACCGAGGCCAGCCTGTCCCTGGCCCTGGGAGGCACCCTGGAGCCTGGCCTCCTCCCACAGAGCTGAGGGCCTCCCTGCAGCCCTGTCAGCACACACAGTGTCTGGACACGCCACGATACTTAAGTCACGTCTCTACACAGCCTAGCAGGAGGGCACCACCAGTGTGCTTCTCTCCACAGAGGGCACTCAGTCCACCGGTATTTATTAAGCACCTATTATGCCAGCATTTCAGGGCACGCTGGAGATTAAACACAAAAAATAAATAAGCCCCCAAGGAGGAATCATTTTCTCACGGGGAGGGGCTCAGGGCCAGAAGAACCTTGTCAGGATGAGGGGGTGGCCACATGTACGAACCGGGCCGTCCCCCAGGACAGACGGACCAAGAGGCCCTGGTTGTGAACTGGGGTCTCCCTGGGCCTTGAGCCTCAGAGGCCCCAGGAAGCATGCTGTACAGAAGAGCAGGAAGCTTCAGGGTCAGGAGCCCGGGGGCTCCCGGCAAGGTTGGCGGGAAGGGCCCCAGAGGAAGGAAGGAGCCCGTCCAGGGGAGCAGCTTGGGGTCTCAGCCCCCAAGATGCTCCTCGCTCAGAATCTGGCTGGCAGGGCCCTCAGAAAGCCAGGTCCTTCCGGGAAGTGGGGGCCAACCCGAGCCTGGCCTGTCTGAGGAGCAAAGGTTGGGGGCGCCCAGCATTCTGAGAGGCCCTCTGTCCCCTCACCCAGTCTCTCCGTCTCTGACTGTCTCTGCCTCTCCCCATCTCTCTCTGTCTCCCTGTCTCTTCCTGTCTCTCTGTCTCTATCTCTCCCTGTCTCTCTATCTCTGTCTCTCTATCTCCCTATCTCTCTTTGTCTCTCTGTCTCTCCCTATCTCTGTCTTTCTGTCTCTCCCTATCTCTCTCTGTCTCTCCCTATCTCTGTCTCTCTGTCTCTGTCTCTCTCTTTCTGTCTCTGTGTCTCTCCCTGTCTCTCTGTCTCTCCCTGTCTCTCTGTCTCTGTCTCTCTCTCTCTGTCTCTGTGTCTCTCCCTGTCTCTGTGTCTCTCCCTGTCTCTCTGTCTCTGTCTCTCTATATCTCCCTATCTCTCTCTGTCTGTCTCTCTCTCCCTGTCTCCCTGTCTCTATCTCTCTGTCTCTGTGTCTCTCCCTGTCTCTCTGTCTCTCTCTCTATCTCCCTATCTCTCTCTGTCTCTCTGTCTCTCTCTCTCTCCCTGTCTCCTTGTCGCTATCTCTCTGTCTCTGTGTCTCTCCCTGTCTCTCTGTCTCTATCTCGCTGTCTCTCCCTGTCTCTCCAGACTTCGCTGGATGCAGGCTGTTGTCGTGGCTCAGCCGTGTGTCCTGGCACCGACCTTGACCAGGGTCTCTCGTCTGTGACTTCCCACCGTCTCTTTGAGTTTGCTCTGGGGATGGACACACGGGCGTCTAAAGGCTTTGCTCAGTGAACGCGCGTTTGTGACCCCCGGCCCTGCTCAGCACCCTCTCCTGGAGCTGCTCGTCGTAGGACAGGGTCAGAGCGGAAGCTCCGCGGAGCTCGGCAGGCTCCACACCCGAGGAGAGCCAGTGCCCGCTCGGGTCCCGCCGAGTCGGCGGAAGGCCCCGGCCGCGCAGCCGCCCCGGGAGGCCAGCCTCCTGAGCGGGACTGAGCTGACGCCGCTACCCGAGCCTCCAGCGCTCTGCTGGCCCTGAGTCCTGACCCTCGCTGCTCCTTGCCGTCCGCCCAACACCCTTAAAAGTAAAAGGCAGCCTCACGACGCGAGCAAGTCGCTCCCTAGAAATAGACCAGCTGCTTCGGAGAAGAAACTTCTGAAGCCCGAGTTAAGCCCGGGCAGAGGCCGGCGCCGAAAATACCTCCCCTTGTGTTACGATAAATCACGGCCCAGGCCTGCGCGCCTCTGTCACCTGTCACCGCCCCACCCCCAGCCCTGGGGCCAGCTTTCTGTTCTGGGCCATTTTCTCCCGAAATGAAGCTTCAGAGAAGGCCCTTGGGATTGTGGCCAGATTTAGCAAATAAAAGTGAAGGACGTACAATTAAATGTGAGTTTAAGATAAACAATGAATTTTTTAGCATAGCTTCATCCCATGCAATATTTGGGTCACACTTTATAGCAACAAAATTTCTAGTCCATCTGAAATCCAAGTTTAGCTGAGCCTCCCCCTTTCTACCTGGGAGCGCTGCCCCGCGAGGCCTTTACAGATTCTCATCATCCTGAGGGTGGACGCAGTGATCTCACAGGGCCCCAGGTCCCGAAGACACCACGTTCCTTCTTTAGTAAACAGCAAGCGCACAGTGCAGGAGACCGCTCACGCCAGGAAGGTCTGCCGCTCACATCAGCAGGACCCAGGCCAGGAAGCGAGGGTCGGCCCGCTGAGCATCAGACGTCAGACTGAGCAATGGCCACACACCCTGCTCTTTGTCGCTAGACTCGAGGAGGCCAGCTCCAGGAGCGGCCAGGCCAGCCCCTGCCCTCCACCCCCCGAGACCACAGGGCACTCAGGGCCCTGCCTCCATGCCGAGAGCCTTGGGGCTGCAGAGGGCCTCCCTTGCTTCCTGTCAGCTTCCCTCCCAACACGGCAACAAGCAGGAGATACCGTGTTTGCAGGCAGAATCGCCCCAGGTCCCGGGCTAGTGTGTGTGCCGCTCTGACCGGCGTCTGCTGGCTCACCCTAGTGTCTTGACACAGGGCCCTGTTGCTTCCAGCACGACACTTGGCTCGTCCACCAGACCCTGCCAGGCAGGGGTCAACTCGGTGTCCCGGTGGGGAGGGGGAGGCAGCTACCACAGAGAGACCATGAATCAGACGCAGGCTGGGCCTTCGACCCCAGGGTCCACAAGGACTCTCCGCCGGGCAGTCACTCAGGGAGCTGCTCAGAGTGCCCCTCCATGCTTTTCACTTTCACTGCTCTATTCTAGGGAGGCTGCTCTGCAATAATTAGAGGAAGAAGGTGAGCTCAACAGCAAGGTCACCACTTCCTGATTCCTGCTGCTGGACTGAGAACGCCCTGCCGCCTCCACATGGAGGATGCGTGGCAGGCTCTGGGGGCCTCCTCTGCAGCCTGCTCTCGGCAGAGACAGCACTCCTGTCAGCGTCAGGCCTGCTCGACCCCGTCGGGCCTGCTCATCCCCGTCAGGCCTGCTCGACCCCGTCAGGCCTGCTCATCCCCATCAGACCTGCTCATCCCCGTGGGCTTGCTCGACCCCGTCGGGCCTGCTCGTCCACGTCGGGCTTGCTCGTTTCCATTGGGCCTGCTTGTCTGCATCAGATGCTCTTGCTGGCCACGTGTCTGGGGCCAGTGTGAGGCCAGTGGCCAAGGTTGTGATGATTTGTTGCTGCCCCAGGGGCAGAAGGACCTCTCTGCAGCTCAGCCGCCAGGGAAGGAAAGCTCACCAGAGTGGACAACACTATGTCAGGCAAGCTCCCTGCTGTGGTCCTGAAGTTAGTCCACCCAAAGTCTACAGGCTGACAAGGTTCCCAGGCCTCCTATTTCCAGCGTGTCAGGTGAGGACAGCGGACCTGGTACCTGCCCTAACTCAGCGCCAGGAGTGGAGGGGTTCCCAACCACAGGAAGGTGCCAGAGCCTCGGGAACCGCTGAGATCAGGCCCAGGTGCCCCAGGAGGACTGGTCAGTGTGAAGTGGCCCCACTGGCTCCCACTCATCCCCTTGCAAAGACGCTGAGAAGAACAGCACCTGTTGCCTGTCACCGAAGAGCATGAAGGTCGGTGGGGTTTAATCTTCAGCATACTTTACATGTGCTGGAAGAATGATGAAGGCAGGTTATCTGTTCTATGTGGAATCTATCATATTCTGGAACTGCCATCCTGTTCACTAAAAGCCTGGCATCCAGGGGGCCAGCGGCCCTGGGGACACTGATTTCAAAGAAGAGAAAGATTGGAAGCTGGAGTCACCAGTCCTTTATTAAGTCTCGATTTCTCTTCCTGCTCCTTTATTTCCTTCTTCTCCTCTGTTTCTCTTCACACAAAGATGTGTGCAAAGTGTTGCCACACCCCTCTGGTCCTCACGGGCGCCTTGCTTTCCTTATCGCCACCCTAAGGTCCAGTGGTGTTAGCTGCAAACAGGGGCGCTTGTGGTGACTTCATCCGACTGGAAACTGGGTCTGGGCTACACACAGTCAGCTGCCCCCGCCTGTCCTGGGTCCCGGGCACGGTGGGGCTTTGGTGCACCTAGCAAGCTCAAAGCAGTGGTCTGGTTCACCACAATGCAGCAAAAATAAAACCTCATGACGAAACGGGACCAAATCAAAGTGGAACTTCTTTTGTTTCATTGCTGCCACACAAAGAATCAGCCGACACAAGTGCTCCAACGCCGGTCCCGCCCTCTTCCAGCCCCCAAGACTCCAGGTGGGACGAGAGACAGGGTGCATGCCGTCCACCTCACAAAGCGCGGACACAGAGCACCAGCTCCTGCACTGAAGGCCTTGTGTCTCTCGGAAGCACCGACAGTCACTGCCTTAGAATTGCTGGTGAGCTGCAGACACAGACCCGCACCCGGCAGGGTGAGGCCGGATGTAACTGCTGAAGGATTTAGTCAGAAAATTTTCTACCTTGCATGTCAGCAAGCTTTCCTGTAAGCTTGTTACCACCTGGGATTTGCCTTGGTCTGAGCCTTCAGAAATCTGTAAAATTGGATTCAACAGATAACTCTTTTTCTCTGGATGGTAGAAACGAAATTGCCAAGAATTAATGCTATACGTGCTTCTACTGAGCACTTTTATAAGTGTTTATTTCATTTAGGCCTCTAGGCTCATCTGTCCATGGAATTCTCCAGGCAAGAATACTAGAGTGGGTTGTCTCCCTCTCCAGGGGATCTTCCTGACCCAGGGACTGAACCCAGGTTTCCTGCACTGCAGGTGGATTCTTTACCTTCTGAGCCACCAGGGAAGCCCTATGTCATTTAACCTCACAGCAACTCTAAAGGCAGAGCTGTCGTCTCCTTCTGCAGAAGGGAACAGTGCGGTCAGAGAATCTAAACACCCTGGCTGAGGTGCAGCCATGCCCAGAACAGGTCTGCCTGGTCCAGGGCCCCCGCTCCGGGCAGGCCATCAGCATACCTGCCAGTCTGGCCCACCTGTCACCACTGTCATCAAATTCTGATTCTTCTGGGTCCAAGCCCAACACCTAAGCGAAATAAAGCACTTCAACTGCTGAAGGCTGGGCCCTCGCGAATATCACAAGCCAAAGATATCACACTGTGGAGATCCGGCCACCACTCGCAGGAAACCAGCCATGATCCCACCCATCTCATCATGTGGAGAATCTCTGTGAGCTCCTCAGAGCTCTGAATCGTAATGTGACTTTGTAAAAGTGGGTGAGCTCGAGGTGCCTGAGGCCCTGGAAGGCAGGGTAGATGAACAGACACCTGCTCTCCATAACCCCCACTCCCAGGCACGCCAGCAGGGTCTGGGCCTGCGGTGATTTCAGGAAGAAGGTGCACAGGTTCAGACCGTCTGAGAAGTGTGAATTGTCACGGGCACCACCAAGCAATCGCCTAAACCGCACAAGTTAGTGTGAATTGTCACGGGCACCACCAAGCAATCGCCTAAACCGCACCAGTTAGCTAAAACAGTCTTTGCTTTTGGTGGAATTATATCAAATCATTCAACACTCACCAGCTGCTCTTTGGCAATTAAATATGTCTTTGATCAACAAAGTGGTAAGATGCATCAACGTACAAGTGAACATAGGCTTTATGGAGAAAACAATAAAAAGGTCTTTGATAATAGAAAGATTGAGATTGTCACTGTTCTTGATAAGTTCTGGTGCCCCAGAGAGGTGGAGGAATCTCATCGTGTGGCAAGATCACAAACTGATGGGAAAACCATTACTATTCTAGTAGATGGAGGTGAAAGAAAATTATAACTCAGTGAGAGATTATAATTCTCTCATGGTCAAATCGTGTAATGAAATGATTGCTGACCCATTTGGTTATAAAACATCCATGATAAATTGTGGCACAACAGGCATCTCACCCGTCAAGGGCACGGAAACTGGTTCCATGTGGAGGAAGAGATTCGAGGTTGGCGAGAGTTCCAAGGGCAGGATCGGCTTCGGCTCCGTTACGCGCTGGTCTGTGTGGCAGGCAGCAGGAGCTGTCGGCCGGTGTCATTACAGTAGCGAGAATTTTCCAAGTAAACATTTTATGGAGTGTTAAGCAGCCTGTTAAAATTATGGTTTAACGACTATGTAGTAACAAAGAGATTGATTATAAACTTGGTTAAAGATAGCAAGATATAAAATTGTTCTCAGAGTATGATTACAAGTTTACATAAAGTACACTAGGAAAGAGATATGAGAAAACACAGCAAATGACATGGATGCGAGGACTAATTCTTATTTTACCAGAGTTTCTGTAGCATGGCTTTATCAGTTCAGACTTTCCAGATAAAATTACTTCTTTGAACAGAAGGGCGTCTCGGTTTTCCCTCTTGGCAGTGCTAAGAGATGGTTCCAAGCCAGGGCCGCACACAAGCTCACGGCTGGCCACAGTGGCTCCCAGTGGGACTCCAGGTGATCCCTAGCAGCCCCTCCAGACGGAGCTTCAGACACCCCCTCCAGAGGACACTCCCTCCACTTAGGACCAGAAATAAGCAGCACCTTCAAAAACATCATGATAAGAGAAAATAAATATTACATAATACAAATACAGCACCTAGAAAAAGCCATTATAAAATTAATTCATTTGGCCTACAACTTAAAGCCTTGTTGGAAAACTGCCCACACAGTCCACCAGGTTGAATAACATTTGACCTACAATTCAGAGCTGCATTTATCTTCTTCAACATAACTATTTTTTCAAATTTATATCACTCCATAAAACAACAGCTCTTTTCACAGTGACAGTTATAAGCAAAAAATAATGCAAAACCTTTTTCTGTACCTTCTCCCCCAAATTCACTGACTCAAATGTCTGTAGAAACATGTTTCCTAAAAAAAAAAAAGAAAAGAAACATGTTTCCTGGGCTTCCATTTCCCCCTACCCAAGCCCCGCCCCACCCCAACCCCGTAGGCTCTTTCTGACTTTGAAGACCCTGGTTTTCCTGAGATTGATGAGATAAAATACGCAGAAGTGATTCATAAAAAGCAAAGCAAGATGAAACTGTGACTCTGCACACTAAGACACACACAGGTCACTGCTTCTGGACACCCAGGTCCCAGGGACAGAGGCATCTCCCGGGTCCGACAGAAAGACACCCGTGTCACAGGTTTACCCAGCTATCTGTGCCCCGGCGCTGGGACAGAGGAGGCTCCACAGGCAGGAGTCAGGCCCTTCTCTCAGCTAAAACCTGGGCAGAGCCCGGAGAAAATTCAGTTAAAGGATGACCAGACAGGAGTGTGGAAACACAAGTTCCCGGACGACGTGGTTGACTTGCCCCAGGGGCGGGACGGAGCCTGGCTGCCTCCGGGATTCTCGGGACCAGGGTGTGCAGGGAGAGCAGGTGCCCGAGGCCCCCCCGGGCCCAGGAGAGCGGGAGGGGCGAGGGGGCCCCGCAGGAGCAAGAGGTGCCGGTCGAGACCTCGGGGCGCCGTCACGGCTCGAGGTGCGGTATCAGCTACAGCACAGGTTCAACGCGAAACTCCAGACTGAGTGTTGCTCCTGTGAGCCCGAAACGACACCTGAAGACTGACTTGCGCCGTCACACTTCCAGGATGCGGCCGGGGGCAGAGCTTTCGTGTGTTGGGTGGAGCCCTACCTGAGCACCTTCCTAATAGCAAGGGCGCTCTCGTCCCGGCAGAGGCCTGTGCATCTTCCCTCACGTCGGCCTGCCACTCCAGCCCTGACAGCACAGTCACACCTTCAGAGAAGCTTCAAGCCATCAGAGGTCACAGCTTCAAGAGCTGCAGCTGCAAGAGCAGCAGATCTTTCCAACGAGCTGCCAGCAGGCGCCCGCCTGGCACACGGGGTCCCAGCGTCGCGGCCCTGGGACAGCCGCACCCCGGTTTATGCTCCGGCCTGCCAGTACATGACGTGGGAGCTTTATTCCCACTGTGCATCATCCGTACCATCTGTTCAGAGCAAGAGCCTACGGCTCCATCCTTGGAGTGAAATCCTGAGGGAGTGGGGCCTCTTTCAGGATCTGAGCCTCTTCACGTGACGTCCTCTCTCAGGTCCCCCACACACAGAGCTCGTGTCACTTCTCTGAGCTCCACTGGGGCGTCTTGGGGGGTCTGCAGTTCAGAAGCGGGGACGAGGTGCCCTTGCTGGGGACAGAGCTGGCGGTGGGCACGGAGGGAGGGCGCGGGGCCCAGCCAGTCCCTGCCCGGCCAGAAGCAGCGCCAGCAGAGACACAGGGCCATCGCCACTTTCCAAGCCACCTGATGTTAGCTGTCGCCCAGCTGCCAGGCTGCCCCAGGTAACAAGGTAGAAACGTTTTCCCCACTTCCCCGGTGACTGAAACCAGGACTGGGAAACTGGCAGTTGCAGAGGTCCGTGTTTCTCTCTTCTCCATTGCTGAAGTCATCGCCAGCTCTTCTCCTGTCCTGTGCTGACCCCAGAAAGGAGCTCTTTCCATGGTTTCTGCTGTCTACCAAACGGCCTGCACCCTTCCGTGCAAAGACCCAGCTGGGGCTTGGGGCAGGGGGCTCTGCAGGCCACGGCCGCCATGAGGACCTCAGAGCAGCGGAAGGAACTGAGAGCAGTGGGTCGGGGGCCCTCCGAGAGGGGACCCCAGTCCCTGAGAGGGCGCCTGGCCCCCCAGAGCTTCCCTCCCAGCAAAGCTCACACCCACACTGCCACACACAACAGGTCTGCGAGGGCCCGGCTCTGGGGAGGGGAGCTCTCCAGCCTGGAAGCGGTACCTTCTCCTAAACTTCCCTTTCAAAACTGGCCTGGGTCCTCAGCATTCTTGGAAAAATCTGGCCAAGAAGACATGACAATTTCACAGAAAAAAACTCAGGGTTAACGAATGCATCTACCGGACATTATTTACTTTAAAAAAATGAAAGCCTGAAGCCCCAGAACATAAACGTTAGAAGGGCAGAGGAGGGAGAGGCCACCTGGAGTGGGGGAGACACCTCGGCATGTGACCGGGGCTTCTCTGCACCCCCAGGGGCAGACTCAGCAAGACCGCAGGCAAGTCCTGGGCCCTCTCCTGGTTGCCCCACCGCCCCGCCCAGCGAGGCAATCGGGTTGAGCCAGGGGCTGGGGTCAACACGATCACTTTCCTCTTTGTTTTTCAAAAAGGTCAAAGGTCAGGGGCCGGGGGCTGAAGAGACTGGGATTCTGAAATGTGGTTTCTTAGAAAACACCCCCAGGAAGAAAATACTTCTGTCACAAAGTATCAGTGCTGACCAGATGCCACCGAATTTTTTTTTTTTTTTGCATGTGTCTCTTAACAGCTGGCAAGAGTATGAGCTCAAGTTATTCACCACGAGCACACACTTTCTGTTTGTCTCCAGATAAAGGGATTTAAAATCCTATTTGTTGGTAAGGGCTGGTGAAAACTGTGGGATGGATTCTTCTAGACCAAGAGGAGGTGACTTTGTCCCTGATCCCTGCACGTG
>NW_011494841.1:218037-221430 GCF_000754665.1 Bison bison bison | reverse complement strand
GTGGTCCCAAGACTGGAGGGCTGCTCCCGCCTCCCACCCGTGACCGGGGGTTTTCCCTGGATGAATCCCACAGCAACCAGTGGGTCCTTCAGCAGAGCAGAGCTGAGGACCACTGAAACTGCCTGTTCCGGCATGGGGTTTTTATCCACATAAAACTCATCTCCTTACAATTTAGAAGCTCCCAGTCACTCCTGCTCTGTTGGGGTCCAGAAGCACATTCTATCACGCGTCTGATCGCTAGACTGTCTTGGGATGCGTTCCTGGTTTTAGTCTTTTCAGGCGCTGGTTTCTACTACATCTCCTCTCCCTGGGGGCTTTGGACAAATAGGTTCTCAGAAAATACTGAGGAAAATCTGAAGCAGATCGCGTGGCGTGCAAGCTCAGTTGTGTCTAACTCTGTGCCGCCCCATGGACTGTACCCTGCTGGGCTCCTCTGTCCATGGGATTTCCCAGGCAAGAATACAGGAGTGGGTTGCCATTTCCTACTCCAGGGGACCTTCCCAATGCAGGGATGGAACCCAAGTTTCCTGCATCTCCTGCATTGGCAGGCGGGTTCTTTACCACTGAGCCACCTGGGAAGCCCTTAAAGCAGATACTCTTTTTTTCAAAGCCATTTCATCAATCATAATGACAACACCTACAGTAAATTAAATGATCTCCCTCCAAGCCCAGCACTTCAGAGCCTGACCTTGTGCGTAAAGCGGGTCTTTATAGACTGGATGGCCCTTGACCCAGAGGCGAGTGTCCTCACAGTAGCAGGAGAGGCACACAGGAGGGGCCCTGAGAAGATGGAGCGAGAGCAGAGGCCAAGGTGACGCCGCCCAAGCCCAGAACCCCGGGAGCCAGGGTTGGGGGCTGGCATAGAGACCCTCAGAGCCTCCAGAGGGACCCGCTCACTGGCAGCCCTGACGTTAGACTGGCCGCAGAATAGTGGGAGACCACGCTGCTGTCATTGAAACCTGCCCGGCTCAAGGGATGTGCTGTGGTGGCTCCAGGACTCGGTCCAGGACCCAGGAGGAGAAAAGCGTCCAGCCAGTTCTAAGGAGGGCAGCTGCCCCAAGGCAAGAGCCTGCAAAGCACCAGCGTCTTACAGTTGCTTCCAGACCCGCCCTCGGGCCACGCCCTCCCCCGGAAATCCTGCAGCCACACCTCTCTGCCCAGGACCCCAGGACGGCCTCCCCCGTGGGGTGCCTGTGAGGTGCCTCAGGCACAAGCTGAGTGGGCTTGGTGAGGGGAGCTACCCCGGGCCCCAGAGGGACACGGCCTCGGCAGGAGTGGGGGGCTCTGTGGCTTGAACCAATGAGAGAGCTTCCCATTTCACTCTGCACTGATAAACAGCAGACAAGGGCAAGACTAGACTCTGCTCTCCTCACCAAGGAAGCGCGGAGGTGTTGACTCAAAGTCAGAGACTTGGCTGCTGGTTATTATCTGCACAACACAGCATGGAGACCCGGGGCGCCTGGCGCGTGAACTCCACGGGGTGAGCACGCTCCTGGCTCCGTCTCAAGCATTCGACCCCGCGGCTCTGAGCAGGTTAGAACCCGCAGTGAGCAGGCAGCCAGCTGTGCTGTTGCAAACCTGGAGAGCGGGCCGAGGACTCGCCAGGAGGGTGTGTGGGGCCCTCACTCTCAACACCGGCAGGGCCAGCGCCCTGGTCACAGTCTTCACACCAAAGAACTTAATGGGTAACTTAATCACACTTCCAGGAGGTACAGAAAAAGTGAACGAGAAAATCTTGTAGAAATTCTTGACACTTGGTAGCTCAGCGTCTAAGAGTACAGAACCCAGCTGATCCCAGGGACCAGCTCAGCAAACACTGCGGCCTGTCGTCTCCGAACAGGGAGCGCGGGGCCCTTCACAGCCATCTCACGGCCATAAACACTCTGCCAGGAGCTCCGGAGTCCTGTTGGCTCTGTGCATCCAGTGCCCACACAAAGGCACCCTGCTGGTGGGCAGGGGGAGGGTGCTTCCTGCAGCCCACACTCCATCAGGACAGACCCCTCCAGAAATGCAGTGGAGGGGAGCAGCTCAGGGACCAGGCACACCATGCCCAAACCTCCAGGCCAAGACCCGCCTCCAAGTCACCCAGCCACACCCGCACGTGTCTCCCACACTGTGTATGTGGCTCCGGGCAATGGTTTCAGCCTAGGCTTGTAGAGGAGGCAACCGCCATCTCAGAAAGACGCCGTGAAGGGCCAGATGCCACTTCACAGCAACTGCGGGAGCCACGGCCAGGTGCCCGCAGCTTGCCACCTCTCTGGCTCTGCTGTGGGTCTCATGAGTCAGCTTACAAATACTAAAACTGTCGCTGTCATAAGGAAAAGCAAGAAACATTCCTTGAATATTTCAGAGCAAAATGCTTCTGAAAGCCCTTGGTTCCTCCACAGAAAACATATTTAAAGAAGAAGTGTCATGAGTCAGTAGCAGCTGCTCCCCCACCTGTTATTTATTCCCATCACTAACGTTCTCATGGCGTTTTGGAAAGAGCTGAGCATTTTCCTGCAGAAATGCTCTGGGTTCTGGAGCGCGCACCTGGCTGCATCCGACTGCTGCTAGACAAAGGCTCCCAGGGCGTCTGAGCAGAGCCGGCCTCCCCGCCAGCCCGCAGGGCCAAGCCCTGAGCCAGACCCCCTCCCGCAGCCCTCCGGCTTCCCCGCCTTGCTCCGGGCCTGCTCCTGCAAGGACTAAGGTAGACCCATCTGCAACTCTCCTTGCCAGGGTGCATCTGGAGTGAGGGTCTTCGGAGCATGGGACACACACTCTGAGGGTCCGACCTCAGATGCTGGCTGCTGGTGAGGCCAGAGCGGGGGGCCAGGTCCACGTCCCCGTCTCTCTGCAGCCCTCAGATATGCTGAACCCTGTACTCACTTCCTCTTGATGCTGTAACAAATGGCTCCAAACAAACAAAACCTCATCCCGCAGTTGGGAAGGGCAGAGACAGGCCCCTGGGCTAAGTCCCCCTGTCCGCACGGCTGCTCTTCAGGGCCCTCAAGGGTACAGTCCTTCCTGCTCCTCCAGCTCCTAGAGGCCACTTTTTGCTTGGCTCCTGGCCCCTCCTCCACCACCCTCTTCCACCATCCCATCTCTCTGGTCCTGACCTCTGCTCCCATAGTCACATCCACTTCCTGACTGACCCCCCTGCCCCCCTCCTCCCTTATTAGGACCCTCTAGAGTTTTGCCAAGAGAACGCACTGGTCAGAGCAAACACCCTCTTCCAACAACACAAGAGAAGACTCTACACATGGACATCACCAGGTGGTCAACACCGAATCAGATTGATTATATTCTTTGCAGCCAAAGATGGAGAAGCTCTATACAGTTAGCAAAAACAAGACTGGGAGCTGACTGTGGCTCACATCATGAACTCCTTATTGCCAAATTCACACTTAAATT
>NW_011494841.1:217263-217937 GCF_000754665.1 Bison bison bison | reverse complement strand
AAATCAAATCCCTTACAATTATACAGTGGAAGTGACAAATAAATTCAAGGGATTAGATCTGATAGAGTACCTGAAGAACTATGGACAGAGGTTCATGACAATGTACAGGAGGAAGTGATCAAGACCATCCCCAAGAAAAAGAAATGCAAAAAGGCAAAATGGTTGTCTGAAAAGACCTTACGTATAGCTGTGAAAGACAAGAAGCAAAAGGCAAAGGAGAAGAGGAAAGATATGACAATCTGAATACAGAGGTCCAAAGAATAGCAAGGAGAGATAAGAAAGCCTTCCTCAGTGATCAATGCAAAGAAATAGAGGAAAACAATAGAATGGGAAAGAAGAGATCTCTTCAAGAAAATTAGAGATACCAAGGGAACATTTTATGCAAAGATGGGTACAATGAAGGACAGAAATGGTGTGGACCTAACAGAAGCAGAAGATATTGAGAAGAGGTGGCAAGAATACACAGAGAACTATACAAAAAGATCTTCACGACCCAGACAATCACGATGGTGTGATCACTGACCTAGAGCCAGACATCCTGGAATGCAAAGTCAAGTGAGCCTTAGGAAGCATCCCTACGAAGAACAGTGCGAGTGGAGGTGATGGAATTCCAGTTGAGCTATTTCAAATCCTAAAAGATGATGCTGTGAAAGTGCTGCACTCAATATGTCAGC
>NW_011494841.1:201662-217163 GCF_000754665.1 Bison bison bison | reverse complement strand
CCAACATTCATTGGATCATGGAAAAAGACAAGAGAGTTCCAGAAAAACATCTATTTCTGCTTTATTGACTCTGCTAAAGCCTTTGACTGTGTGGATCACAACAAACTGTGGAAAATTCTTCAAGAGATGGGAATACCAAACCACCTCACCTGCCTCCTGAGAAATCTGAATGCAGGTCAAGAGGGAACAGTTAAAACTGGACATGGAACAACAGACTGGTTCCAAATAGGAAAAGGAGGACGTCAAGGCTGTATATTGTCACCCTGCTTATTTAACTTACATGCAGAGTACATCATGAGAAACGCTGGGCTGGAAGAAGCACAAGCTGGAATCAAGATTGCCGGGAGAAATATCAATAACCTCAGATATGCAGATGACACCACCCTTATGGCAGAAAGTGAAGAGGAACTAAAAAGCCTCTTGATGAATGTGAAAGAGGAGAGTGAAAAAGTTGGCTTAAAACTCAACATTCAGAAAACTAAGATTATGGCGTCCGGTCCCATCACTTCATGACAAATAGATGGGGAAACAGTGGAAACAGTGACAGACTTTATTTTCTTGGGCTCCAAAATCACTGCAGATGGTGACTGCAGCCATGAAATTAAAAGACTCTTGCTCCTTGGAAGGAAAGTTATGACCAACCTAGATAGCATATTGAAAAGCAGAGACATTACTTTGCTGACAAAGTTTTGTCTAGTCAAAGCTATGGCTTTTCCAGTAGCCATGTATGGATGTGAGAGTTGGACTATAAAGAAAGCTGAGCGCTGAAGAATTGATGCTTTTGAACTGTGGTGTTTGAGAAGACTCTTGAAAGTTCCTTGAACTGCAAGGAGATCCAACCAGTTCATCCTAAAGGAAATCAGTCCTGAATATTCATTAAAAGAACTGATGCTGAAGCTGAAACTGCAAGCCTTTGGCCACCCACGTGATGCAAAGAACTGACACATTTGAAAAGACCCTGATGCTGGGAAAGATTGAAGGCAGGAGAAGGGGATGACAGAGGATGAGTTGGTTGGATGTCATCACCAATTCAATGGACGTGAGTTTGAGTAAACTCCGGGAGTCGGTGATGGACAGGGAGGCCTGGCATGCTACAGTCCATGGGATCACAAAGAGTCAGATATGACTGAGTGACTGAACGGAACTGAACTGATTACATCGGGCCACCCAGTGACCCAGCATTACCTCCCATCCCGATGTCCTCAGCTGATCACAAGGGCAGGTCTGGCTGCCACAGGTAGCAGCATATTCACAGGTTCAGGGGCTCTGGAGGCCAACAACTCTGGGCCTCTTCTGTCCACCACATCCTTGATCTGGGTAACTTTTTAATGATCTCTTTGAAGTGCATCAGTTTCTATCATCCTTGAAGCTGATGCTTCACTTTCACCTGACCATTAACTGGGTTCTAATTCCAAGATGCTGGGAGGTGGAAAGGACGGCGGAAGGAGTTTTCCCACCTGCATCCTTCTGCCAGTCGTTGCTGAGCACCCAGCATGGAAGACGCCAAGCTCAGGGTGACCAGGACTACGGAAGGCCACAAGGTCACAAGTGGGCAGGACAGCGAATGGCCACCGGGAGGCCCTCTCACTGTGTCTGTCCAGCCACATGGACGGAGCCTCCTGGGGCGCATGTCCTTCCCCCAGAAGTGAGCCGGGAGCAATAAAGTTTCCTGTGGGTTGTGTTTTCTTGCCAGTTTGTGGGAAAACGCACAAACACAAACCCCAATGATCTGAATGAGTGTCACATGCTAATTTGGAATTTTCACTTCCTCAGTAAACCAAAGCTAGAAAGTGAAAGTATAACAAGAGGTCAAAACCTACTTCCTAGAATTTCCCAAATTTCTAGAGGTTGTTGCATTTCCTGTGGAGACGGCAGGCTGTCAGCATGGAGTATATGGCCAACGACCAGGATCATCATGGCGTCTCAGCGCCCACGTGTGTGGTTCCCAGTCAAGTCTGGAGCTCCTGGGTCTCGTGACCCCCTAACCCTCATGAGCTGCAGAACCTGGTGATTGAACCCCCATGTGCCTCAATTTTTCATCTGTAAAGCCTTTAACCCAGGGCCAAGCACCAGCCCAGCCCAGCCCAGGGCAGAGCTATTGTTACTCCAGGTAAAGTCTAGACCTTCCCAGGATGCTAATCCCAGGACCCAGGGGGCTTTGATGCTGGAAGGAAGACTTGCTGAGAAGGCTAGCCTGAAAGTGGGGTACGCTCAGCACACCTAACAGACGGAGGGAACGGGGCCACCCGTGAAGCAGCACAGGGGCCGGGGCCGCAGTGGGAGGGAAGCAGTTCCCATCAGCCCATATCCTGGCCTCGCTCCAGGCCCCTTCTTCCTCTCTTCAGGATCAGACTGGCACCAGAGAGTGCTTTTCCGCAGAGAGGCCAGACCTGGGGAAAGGAGACCCGCTGCACAAGTTACAAAGAGGCAGCTCCCCTGGGGCGCTCCATCCAGAACAGGTGTTCTGCAGATGAGTGGGGGCCGTCAGGGGCCAGGCAGTCACAGGGGCGGAAGGCCCAGCCTTGTTTCCTTATTGATGGGGTGGAAACTGTATCCCCCACGTAGAATCTGAGAATTATGGCCTTGCATCCAAATCCTTCTGGAAAGGTGTTTATTTAAATGCTGTCACTGGCCGCCAGGAAGCTGTGTGGTGAGGAAGGCTCAGAAACCTCTGGGACTTGGTCTCGTTGGCACTGGAACCTGGGGCTTCATCTTCCACAGGTGAGAATAAGGATTAAATGACACGCACTTGGTGCAGAGCAGGGACCCTGGCTCCGGGTGGCTGTGTGAAGAGCAGGTTGGAGGCTCTATCCTGAAAGGGCGGCAGGGAGGCCCTGGCCCCAGGCGGGGCCCTCAGCATCGCCCCTGTGCGCTTGCTGAGCGTGGGACAGTGGGCAGGAAGCTGTTGCCGAGCAGCTGACCCTCCTCTCGCTGACGCTGCAGCAGCTCCTGCCACTTTCTCTTCTGGTCCCAGCGCTGACAGTCACTGTCATTCTGAAACCGCTTCCCTCTGGCCACAGACACCTGTCAATACACAGCTAGACTTCAGTGCAGTTTTCAGGGCCCGCTCCTGAATCTTCTATTTTTGCATAATAATATTTTACTTATGTGGGACTTCACAGCACAACATCAAAAGGTGGTTTGTGATAACAGCCAAATTTATTAATAATTAGTGTGGTCAGACTATGTGAACCATAATATTGCATGAAGAATTGCTCAGACTGCATCTCACTGCATCAGGTGCAAGTAACCTGGGGGCAGGAGTTCGGTATACTGGAACTCAAGCCGGCATCCCGTGAGAGTGACCAGTGTCCCCACCTCACGTGCGGCCGCTGCCACAGCCATCCTGGGCTCACGAGCCCACCTGGCCGCTCCTCTGGGCTCCTGGTGTGGGCTCGACGTCTGCCCGTTGCCCCAGCTGCCCCAGCTGCAGGGGCGGTGAGATGCTTCCCGCCCCCTGCAGGCGAGGACTTCTCAGAAAGAGTGACTGCGCGGCTGGCGCTGCTAGAGCAGGACTCCCGGCCCCCAGGTTTGCTCCTTTACCGACCAAAAGACAGAACTGCCGTCTAACTGCCATCCAGGCCCAGAGAGGACGACAGGCTGGCAAATCTCACTCGTTTCTCTGTCCATCGAATGTTTCCAAGCTCTCCTGTTGCTGACACTCCAGCGAAGGAGACCTAGCCCCACGTTGCAGTGTCAGCTGACAGGAGCTGCAGGCCAGGCGCTCTCATGCAGCCAGGGGCCAGGGGCTTGTCTTCTGGGCTTTCCCAGGGTCAGCAAACCCCAGAGCAGCCGGGCTCGAGATCCACGGGAGGACCAGGCTGTGACTCTGAGCCTGCTCACAACGGAACCCTAGAAATCACGGTGAAGCACTGCAAGGTGTGAGGCCCAGAGGTGGCCGCACGCTGACCCTCGCTGCCCACAGTGAGGTGTCCGGAGCTCTGGGCCCCGGCGGGAGGGGCAGTGGAGCCTAAGAACTCTGATGCAAACTGAATTCAGATGAAATGAACCGGGCTAGAACTCTTCTTTCACCAGATGGTCTGTCTAAACGGGTGACTTTATATCTCAAAAACTTTAAGTTCCCGAGGATATGAGGGGCATGGAGCAAGGCCAGGAAGGGTGAGGCAGGACTGTTGGGAGAAACTCTCTAGTTACCCAGAACTGTGGCTGCTTTATGCTGCAAGGGTGGCTGTATGTCTTCTCTGCCAACAACCAGGAGGGCTGGGGGGTGGGAGCAGGTAGGCAGCAACATGGTCCTTTGTATCATTGCTGGTTGACTTGTGGAATGTCGTTTATTTCACCCAAGAAAGCTGCTCTCTGGGCTTCCCATGGCTCTGACGCCCTCAGCTGCAGACCTCATCCTAACTCCAACCATTTCCCAACAAGTCTCCCCACGACCCTGTTCCAGGTGCCAACTGATGAGATTTACCCAGACACCGTGAGGACCAGTGGAGATGCCACGCCAGCTCCCAATCCTCTGTGCAGCGCGTAGGAGAGGCCACCTCCTCGGCCACCCCGTCCTGTTCTCCCAACTGCACCAGAAGCCCTGCTTCCACCAAGGGCTGGCCCTCAGCAGAGAGAGGGAGCTGGCTCCAGAAGCAGAAGGGGCCCAGGAGGCAAGGTACTGATGGTAGCCCCAGAGGGGCCCCCGGGAGCATGGGTAGGAAAAGAAGGCTGAAAAAAGCGATCAGCACCCATACTGGGGGTCAGTGTCCGTACTAGGGACTAGCATCCATGCCAGGGGCCAGCGTCCAAGACAAGGACCAGCGTCCATACCGAGGACCAGCGTCCTTACTAAGGACAAGCACCCATACCAAGGACAAGCACCCATACCAAGGATCAGCGTCCACACCAGGGAACAGCGTCCATTCCGAGCACCAGCACCCATACCGAGGACCAGCGTCCATATGGAGGACCAGCGTCCATACCAAGGAACAGCATCCGTACCAAGCAACAGCGTCCGTACCGAGGACCAGCGTCCGTACCGAGGACCAGCGTCCTTACTAAGGGCAAGCACCCATTCCGAGCACCAGCACCCATACCAAGGAACAGCATCCGTACCAGGGGTCGGCGTCCATGCTGCGTGCGTCTTCTCTGAGCCAAGACTGCATTGGTGACCAGGCCAGCCAAGGACAAGCTGTGCAGTGGCCAGTTTCCACATGGGCAGAGGTAAGGCAGGAGTCCCTTTGCCTCCCCCAAGTGGGAGGCTTGGGTGGAAAAATTCTTACAAAATTTCTAAACAAGGAAAAGGGACATGATACATGTGAGCAGAGACAGTCCAGCACAGTAGGAAGGGTCCACATGCGTGAACTTGCCCCACGGCTGTCACTGGAGTCAGCTGACCGAAGCAGAGGCTATGCACAGAGCCTTTGGGCGACAGGGGCACGGGTCCCCCACCTTGCCTGTGCAGCTGTGCTCGTGAATGTGCGCAGTCCTCAACACTCATGCCACAGTGGGTTCACTGTGTGTCTACCATATCACATATTGATTGTATTGCAAATATAGTTGTTTAGAAAAATTAAGACAAAAGTACACCCACCTATGAAGAAAATGCAAGCCACACGGACTGCAGACTGTAAACACACCGGGAGGGTCTGCAGAAGGGACGTTCTCCGAGGACGCCAGCCCTCACTGCTCAGCGGCTGGCCTGCTGGGCCCGTCACTGAGCCTGTGACTTTTCTGGGTCATGGGAAAGGGAAGGAACTATTCCACCCTTTAAAATGTCTATGAAACACCCAACACGCAGTGGGTCCTCCATGTGGACAACAGGTGCCAGGTGCCACCACTGAACAGATAAAGCAGATTACTTCTGATCACTATTTTCACTAGTCAAACTGGGGAATTAATTTCTTAATTATGACTCATTTTGTTGGTGAAGAACTGGCAGGATTATAAATTGGTACAAATTTTCTAGTGGAAATTTATAGATGGTTAGAGTCTTTAAGTGTTTATTTCCTCTGGCAAATGAATTTCAAGTCTAGAAATTTATCATAACGAATAAATAACACAATTACAAGCATTTATGTACAAAGATGTTCAATGAAACATTATTTAGATCTACAGCCATCAGATGTCTACAAACGGGGAAGAGCAAGTGTATGTGGGCACAGCTGAGGAGGAGAACAGTCTTCCTCCAACAGCCAGGCTCATCCCACTGAGGACAGAAGAAAGCCTCGGAGCCCAGGAGGGTCCCACGCCTCATACCCAAGGGGACACCTCCCGGGCCGTCAGAAGGGAGACACCTATAGGTCACCTGGGACAGCAAGTAAATAAAAATAGCACCCTTGGCTTTGGAATGAGCAGGAAGGGAGAAAGGTGAGCACATAGCCTCCAAGTTCTGTTTGGGTCAGTTTGTTAGAATCAGTGTTGTTCGCCTGGGGACACACCAAATCCATTCAGGGAAACGCAGCCAGGACTGACTCACAAGGTGGCTTCACCACGAGCCGTGGAGGACAGAGCCCACCTCCATTCCTCAGTCACATGGAAGAGCCCCACCTTCCACAGAGTCCGCTTGGGGCTGGGAAGCAAGTTTATGCTGTCAGAATAGCGTGAGAGTCAGCAGAGAGGCCTGAAAACCCGGACCAAGGGCAGCGCCTCCTCTGAGAACGCAGAAGTGACCGAGAGGGGCTGTTGCTGCATTCAGAGCATTAGGGACCCCATCCCTCACCCCGCATCTGCTAGTCAGATCGTCCCCCACAGCCCAGTGCCAGTAACTCTGCCGGGCCAGGATTGTGCAGCTGGGACCCTTCCCTCTGCTGACCCAGACAGCAGCACAAAGGCTCACCAGCCTCCTTCCCGCTTCCCTTTCTGTCAAGAGAAACAGGAAGGGACCTCATCTGCCTTTTTCACCTTAACTGAAACTCCTCCTGAATTTCGGATGTTTTCCACTCATAAGCATGCCCTTGTAAATATTGCACTTGATCTTTATTCTCAAGTTGTTTCTAAGCTTCTAACGAAGGGCATCCACTCTAATTCTTGGAGTCATGTGCTCAGGCCGTGCGTCTGTGAGTGGCAAACACGGAAGGTACTTCCTCCCACTTGAGATGCAGGAGCACGGCCTGACGCTGCGAGAGTGCATCACAGGTCACTTCTGTACAAGGGGAGGTGACCCGAGACTGGCCAGAGCCGTGTGCGGCTCTCCTGCGCCATGAAAGTGGCAGAAACCCTCACCAGGTCCGTCTCCACAGGTGAATTCACATTCATGAAGCCTCCTGTCAAGTGCCCAAGATGAGCACATTCTCCCTTCTGATCCAGTCATGTTAAAATTCAAGTTAACTTAAAACTTTACTCACTTTTTGCTAATACTAATGTGAGCACGTGAGAGGTAAAACCCAGTATGTACATAGCACAGACGTCGCCAGCAGAAGTTGATGGCAGAGAGTTCAAACTTGACCTCATGGCATTCTAGGTCTTCATGCTTCTTCCCACTCGACATTTCCGGGGTTTTCACAGGTCACATCACAAGGAAATGCAGTCACCCCAACAACCTGCTGCCAGACCAGCCAGTCTTCCGATCCCACACATCTTGCGACAGTTTTGGACTGTCTCCTCTAACCCTGACCCAGCTCCCTTGTCAGGAGTGCTGTTACCCACACCTCACTGTTTCTTTGTGTGTGTTAGAAAAGGAAGACCCTGAGTCTGGGTTGCCGTACTTTTTAAACACTGCGTTGTGCTGGTGACTTCAGAGACCCCATTCTCCTTTCTTTTAAGACTGAAATCTCCAGAATGTGCGGAAGGCAATGGCACCCACTCCAGTACTCTTGCCTGGAAAATCCCATGGATGGAGGAGCCTGGAAGGCTGCAGTCCATGGGGTTGCGAAGAGTTGGACACAACTGTGTGACTTCACTTTCACTTTTCACTTTCATGCATTGGAGAAGGAAATGGCAACCCACTCCAGTGTTCTTGCCTGGAGAATCCCAGGGCAAGCCTGGGAGCCTGTTGGGCTGCCATCTATGGGGTCGCACAGAGTTGGACATGACTGAAGTGACTTAGCAGCAGCTCCAGAATATGGAATCAGAGAAGCCAGATGTGGGGCAGTGGATGTTTCCTTAAGAAACGAGAAAGATGAGAAAGGGAAAGTGTTGCTTTTCAAGTTTTATTAGCAAGAAAAGGCAAGGATGACGTCAGCTGCACCTCCCAGGGTGATGCCAGCCAGATAGGTGTCTCCAAAATGGAACTGTTTATTTGAGCAAATGGATGTCATTCAAGGTTGTTCTGGGGGAAATGCTAATATTCTGCCTGGACACACACCATCTTTAAGAAGTTTACCTCTGAATCACTTCCAAATGGCAGATGCCTGACATTGTCGATGTCTCGGGCGTCTACACCTGTCACAAGAGGCTTGATGCCACCAGAAGCACAGCCTGCCCGTCCCGCATCCGAGGCCCCAGCTCAGCCCAAGTTCCAACCCTACTCCTCTTGCTGATGTTTCTACAGACACCCAGCTGCCCTTTAGGAAAAATACTTAACTTCCCTACAGTTTTTCTACAAAATTCACACCCTGAGAAATTACTCAAGGCATATGGCTTTGTTTGCTGGATACCAAGCACATATCCGCACATTCACGTCAGGTGACCACTCGTTTACACAAAACAAAGGGATACAGGCTCCCCCTCACATAACATCTGTTTGGCCTCATGCTGCGGTCCCAAAGTACCAGTGACAGCAGGAGGAATAAAACCTCTGTCACAACCAGTCCTCACAGACTCATACATTTCCTTCCCATGCGGGCGAGTGTGCACACACAGGACCGCGCTCGCTCAAGCTCCAAAGTGGGCCTGGAGGCAGTGAGAGGCCTGGCTGGCCCTGGGACACACGCCGCCCACAGTCACTGCTCCCACACCTCAGCTGTGGGCCGGCTGGAGGGCGGTGCTGGGCCAGCCCGGGGGCCTTGGCGGACGGCCCGGTGGGGTGCTCGCCACCCAGGGTGCTGCCAGGTCGAGGGCCCGCAGGCGGGAGGTGGAGGCTTGGGACTGGTGGGGGGCTGGGGGGGCAGGCGGTGCACAGCCACGTCCAGCCACCGGAGTGGCCAGAGCTGCGAGCTAAATGGACCGCGGGGAGGACAGTATAAAGGGAGGCAGAGAGCCGGGTCACACTGAAACGACAGGCCAAGGTAGGTCTGTGCAGATCATGCTAAAAGCAGCCGGAAGACATTAGCTGGTTTTAGCAGGAGCAATGCTCTTGGTTTGCGCTTTGGGAGCCTCCAGAGCCGCGTGCAGAACAGGGTCCTTGCAGAACTGCCCAAGGAAGAGCATCACTGTTCAGCAACGCAGACCATCTCCAAGCCCAGCCGGCGAGGGCAGAGCCTGGATCTGGCCCAAAAGCCCTGAGCAAACCCGCTGCATCTCAACCTGTTGGATTTGATCATTTGGTCTCACAAGGCTTCTCGTCAGAGACAGAAAGGCTCCCTCAAGACCACTGTGCAGTGCACACACTTCTACGAGAGACAGCGCTACACACGCCAGTGAGCACGTCATCATCATGCGTCGCCTGGAGAGTCCCTGCCCGTGCACAGGAGAGGGTGGTGGAGCCCCTTCCACACCCCCTGCCCCGCTCCGCTCCACTGCTGCCCGCTGCCCGGCTTCTCGTTTCACGGGCTCCCCGCCCATTGCCAGCAACCTTTCTCGTTGTCTTTAAGCAAATCCCAGACATAGTATTGTTTCATCCGTAATATTTAGAGTTTTCTCTAAAAGTTAAGTACCTTTCTCTGTTCAACATAGAAGTAATGAGCTCTCACATCTAAAACGTTTACAAGTGCTGTTTAATATCATTAAATGCCCAATCAGCATTTACATTCATCCAGGGGGCTTGTGAATTTTTTAAACTGTTTTTTAACCAAGTTGCTTCTAATCTGTGGGCTCCCTGATCTTTCACCTTTTGCTGAGTAGATCCTAGTGATGTCCTGACTGTGGCCTCAGCCCCCTGAACTCCCGTAAACTGGTAACTAGATCAAGATGTCTGACCAGATTCAAGCTCAGTTTTCTTGGCAAAATACTTCCTCAATGGTGTTGAAAAATACCTATACAAAAAAGGTCTTAATGACCTGGATAACCATGATGGTATGGTCACTTACCTAGAGCCTGACATCCTGGAGTTCGAAGTCAAATGGGCCTCAGGAAGCATCACTATGAACAAAGCCAGTGGAACTGATGGAATTCCAGCTGAGCTATTTCAAATCCTAAAAGATGATGTTGTGAAAGTGCTGCACTCAATATGCCAGCAAATTTGGAAAACTCAGCAGTGGCCACAGGACTGGAAAAGGTCAGTTTTCATCCCAATCTCAAAGGGAGGCAATGCAAAGAATGTTCAAACTAGCACATAGTTGGGCTCATTTCACATGCTGGCAAAGTAATGCTCAAAATCCTTCAAGCTAGGTTTCAACAGTACATGAACTAAGAACTTCCAGATATACAAGCTGGGTTTAGAAAAGGCAGAGGAAACAGAGATCAAATTGCCAACATCCATTTGGTCATAAAGAAAGCAAGGGAATTAAAAAAAAATCTACTTCTGCTTCATTGGCTACACTAAAGCCTTTGACTGTGTGAATCACAACAAAATATGGAAATTCTTAAAGCAATGGGAATACCAGACTATCTTACCTGTCTCCTGAGAAACCTGTATGCAGGTCAAGAAGCAACAGTTAGTAACGAGACATGGAATAATGGACTGATTAAAAATTGGGAAAGGAGTACATCAAGGCTGTATATTATCATCCTGCTTATTTAACTTTTATGCAGAGTACATCATGCAAGATGCTGGGCTAGATGAAGCACAAGCTGGAATTAAGATTGTTGGGAGAAATATCAGTAACCTCAAGTATGCAGATGACGCCACCCTTGTGGCAGAAAATAAAGAAGAACTAAAGAGCCTCTTGATGAAGGTGAAAGAGGAGAGTGAAAAACCTGGCTTAAAACTCAACATTCAAATAACTTAAGATCATGGCATCCGGTCCCATCACTTCATGGCAAATAGAAGGGGAAAAAGTAGAAACATGGCAGATTTCACCTTAGTTGGGCTCCCAGATCACTGCAGATGGTGACTGCAGGCACAAAATTAGAAGACACTTGCTCCTTGGAAGAAAAGCTATGACAAACTCAGACAATGTATTAAAAAGCAGAGACGTCACTTTGCCAACAAAGGTCCTTATAGTCAAAGCTATGGTTTTTCCAGTAGTCATGTGCAGATGTGAAAGCTGAACCATAAAGAATGCTGAGCATTGAAGAATTGATGCTTTTGAACTATGGAGCTGGAGAAGAGTTTTGAGAGTCCCTTGACAGTAAGGAGATCAAACCAGTCAATCCTAAAGGAAATCAACCCTGAATATTCACTGAAGAAAGGACTGATGGGGAAGCTGTGGCTCCAGTACTTTGGTCACCTGATACAAAGAACCAACTCATTGGAGAAGATCCTGATGCTGGGGAAGATTGAGGGCAACAGGAAAAGAAGAAGAGGGTGGCAGAGGATGGGACAGTTGGATGGCATCACCGACTCAGGGGACATGAACTTGAGCAAACTCCGGGAGACAGTGAAAGACAGGGAAGCCTGGCGTGCTGCTGTTCACGGGGTCACCAAGAATCGGACACGACTGAGCGGCTGAACAACGAGGGTGTTGTTGGCTGACTGCTCGGTGACACAGAGCAGGTGTGTGGGTTTCCTCTCTCCTTGGCCTGTTTGGGGCTTGAACACAGGTCGTACTATTTGCATCTCAGCCACTGACTGCTTTCAGGCTCACAAACACACACGTGAGAAACCGGGGTTACTAAGAGGAGCTGGTTCCAGGGTCGAGCCTGAAAGTAAGACACACCCAGGAACGTGGGGTGAGCCGGGGAGCCAGCAGGAACGGGAACCAGCCCACCCTGAGCAGCAGTGGCCTGTGAGCCTCTGAATAAGAATAACAGCTGCGTCTACAGTGCAGATGGGAAGGGACCTCTCGTCACTGCAGAGGACGATCAGTGGAAGGAGGATGGATCCGAAAGCCATCGTCGTAATGAGAGCTCTCCGCACGACGCTCGCAACCTTTCTGTAAGCCCAAAAGTATGTCCATATGAAAAGTTAAAGGAGAAGGCCTGAGGAAAAGTATGTGAGCCTCACCTTACTTACTGGTCTCACCACAGCCCCAGAAGGTGGCACGTGGAGCATGGGGTTGAGGTCTGCAGGCGGGCCCCTGGGTGGGGGTCACGCCGCTCGGGTGCTCCTCCAAACTCGAGAGCCAGGTCCAGCGCCAGCTTCACCCCTGCCGCAGGGACCTGCCTTTTCATCTCCTTGTCTCAGTCATCACTGCTCCTCCCTGCCTGGTTCCCAGCGGTCTCCCTGGAGGACGTGCCCCAAGGCTGATCATGCTGGGCGGCGCTTGTGCGGTGGATCACAGCTGGTCTATAAATACCCATGTGTTTGTATGGATGTTTTTCATCAATGTATCTAAATTTCCCATTGCAAATGACATAAACCCTGAAAGCTGAGGGACCATCTGGTTAGATGTCAAATTAAAACGTCAGACTCAGAAGGGACCCGGGGACACACGTGCCCAGACAGCCGGCAATCCCAGAGCTGCGTCTCTGAGTCTCCGTTTGCTCTCAGGCAGGCTACTTGTTTGCCCAGATAAAAGATGAATTTATTCCCTGATTTTACTAGAAGGTGGGGAAGATGAAAGTGAGATTATTTTTAAGTACATGGAGGTTCTTTCACGGAATGGACTTCACAAGAATCCCAGAAAATTCCATATTCTTGAAAATAGATATGCATTTATTATCCAAGTCAGGTCACTTCTGAAGGTGAGAGGAAGCTATGAATGACTCCAGGTTAACAAGAGTCAACGGGTCTGAGTTTACCCCACTTTTTCACCAGATCCTATAGACTGTTGAAAGAAACCTTGGCGACCTCACTTATTCCAGAATATGCTGCTACCCCTTAGAGGAAGCAGGGGGCAGTTTGAAGGCAGAGGAGGTTTAGAAGCCTAAGTCTTCCTTGGCCACACTTGGGCTTGATGCTGACATCTCTCTGTGGATAAGGTCACTCTGTTGGAGTCCCTCCTGGAGCAGTTATTCCACAATAACCAGCCAGAGCGATGGCGTGGATGGGTTTGTGTCTTGGGTGCAGGAGCCCCAGCCAGGTGGCTTCCCAGTACTGTCTGGCCTGATGTAGCTTCCTGGTCTCCATCCTCTATGCATACAAGGGTGGGCTTGAAGACTGACCATCCTCCGCAGGAAGAGTCCAGAAATAAATCCATCATGGTCACTGGGCAAAGGCAACCTCTTCCCTCTGACTGTTCCCTCCGACCCCAGAAATAAACCACTCCTCCCCAACACTAACTTGTCTTAGAGAGCTGACCATCTACACAGATCCTTCAGAACCACCGAACTGCTCCAGCGGTGGGGGTCTGTTAACTCCCATCTCATTCTCAACAAGAAGCTGCGTTTGTGACAAACAATGATGGCACTCAGGTGTGGAGCCAGATGCCCAGATCTGAACTGACTTTGCCCCTGACCAGCCCAGAGTAAGTCCACACCCAGGCCTCCGTCTCCTCGGCCATACAAGCAAGCCAACAGAGCTCCTGGGGGATCCATGAGACAATTCAGGAGGAGCAGGCACCTGGCAGGTAGCGACCGACCACTCAGGAAGACAGGGTTTCTGTCCTTGCTGTTGTCTGTCCTGTGGCTGAATTTGCTACAAATAAACCCACAATCAAATGGATGGGTAAGTAGTATTCTAGGACCAAGAGCTTTTGCCATGGCAACACTGAAGTGCTTCACGGGTATTTAATCCAAAATGAGGCTTGTTCCAGTCCTGATGAAAGTAAGGCTCAGAGGAAGGTGACCAGCTCCAAGGCTCTCGGCTCTGAGCAGACAGGAGGCGCAGAGGCTCGGGCCCCATGTTGCCCTGGAGTCCAGGGGCTGCCAGGAGCAAGACAGTCCACAGCAAGGCACCTGCCCCTTCTTCGTCCTAATGGCAACTCCTGGAGGGCTCTTTGAGGGGCAGAGGAGCGAGGGAAGTTGCTCTTCATCAATCCAATGAAACTGCGCACGGAGCAGAGGCCGCGTCTGTCCTCAGGGTCTTACATGAGTGTGGGCGTCGCAAGTCTGCTTGGAGGAGGGGTGAGTAAGCACACCTCTGGATGTTGTTCATAATATTTATTTTGGAAAAATATTTTAAAAAGGAATTTCTTCATTAACAAAACAGTAAAAAACTCAAATAACATTTGCACAATATTCCATAAATACATTTATATACAAAAAAATATAGTCACATTGACCCGAAGTGCCTTTGTACATATTTACCAAAAATTTAAATTATAAAAAATGAACATCACAAAATACTCAAGCTTTACAGATATCATGAAAAATATTTTTACAAGTCCAAAAAATAACGCACATTTTTTCCACCTAGAAAAACACATTTTTGTATCAAAAAGGACAATAAAGGCAGTGTTTGTGATTCTAATTCAAGAGAGGACTGGCTCATAAGAATCCAGAATACACACTTCAGGCAGCGCGTGCTTCTTACCTAGTGATCGAGTCCATTCGTTTAAATATATATTTTTTAAAAGCAACTGTCCATAGTGCAATGGAAACGTCCTAGAGGCAGAGCAGCGGCCGCGGGAGCGCCTGCCGCCCCCGGCAGGAAGAGGACCTGGCTTCCAGCAGCAGTCAGGAGCACGTCCGCTCCTCCCAGCAGCATCGTCGGGGCGACACCTCGGAAGTTCCTTGTTCTGCAGAAACGGAACTTGCCCCGTCACCTCCATGTCACACCTAGAGGGCCCAGGAGACAGGGGAGGTTATCGCGGCCGGAGGCCCAGTTCTGGCTCCCTGGCCGCAGGTGGGCCCCGAAAGCCCGCTCTGACCTCAGTGGCGATGACACACTCGTCCTGCTCCTCGGATATGACGTACACAGACTGGTACTTTGTGTCTTTTGAAGCAGAGTACACAGAGTCTGGCCTTTTTCTTTCAGACGCTTCTCCACTAGAGGGAAATAAAAGAGCCACAGTCAACACATGAAAACATTTTTGAACAGGAGAATGACCAGAGCTTGGAGGAACACACCCAGCTGGCCCCCCTGCCCAGCCTGTCCTGCCCATCCCTCGGGTGTCGGGCGTCCTCCCCGGGATGGCCCCCCTGCCCAGCCTGTCCTGCCCATCCCTCGGGTGTCAGGGTGTCCTCCCTGGGATGGCCCCCCCTGTCCAGCCTGTCCTGCCCATCCCTCAGGTGTTGGGGTGCCCTCTTGAGCTGGCACCCCTGCCCAGCCTGTCCTGCACACCCCTCGGGTGTTGGGGAGCCTTCTTGAGCTGGCCCCCCTGCCCAGCCTGTCCTGCACACCCCTCGGGTGTTGGGGAGCCCTCTTGAGCAGGGCCCCTGACGAGCTGGCCTCCCCACGTGCCCCCTCCAGGCCGAAGCACTCACCCTCTGAGTGTCGGGGTGCCCTTCTCCTCCCCTGCAGAGCCTTGGGGCTGGCCCTTGGCATCGCGCACGCTGTGGGGCCCCGCCGTGGCTGCGGCGCCCTTAAGGCCC
>NW_011494841.1:201144-201377 GCF_000754665.1 Bison bison bison | reverse complement strand
GCCCACGGCAGAGTCTCGGGCCGCGAGGCCGTTTTTCTCCGCGCCGGGCTCCACGTGGAAGTCTGCCTTTTTGTTGGTGTTCTTGATCTGCGTTGCCCCGATGACGCTGACAGAGATGTCCTTCTCCCGCTGGCGGTTGGCCAGGTTGTTCATGGTTTCTGTCTCCCCCCGGCAGGGGTCTGCAGGGGGCCGGCGCTTCTGCAGCCTCAGCCGCACGCCGACCCCCGTGGCGG
>NW_011494841.1:197499-200488 GCF_000754665.1 Bison bison bison | reverse complement strand
AAGCGTCGCCGAGGTCCACGCATTGAGCACCTGGGGCACAGACAGGGCGGCAGCTCGTCACCCGGGGACATCCTGGAGCACCTGCTGCCCCTGCCACCAGGCCGCACACCAGAGCAGAGACACAGGGCGGACCAGACAGAGGCCAGCACTAAGGCAGCACGCGGCTCATGCCAGCCCACGGCAGGGGTGGGCAGGGGGCGGGGTTCTGGTCAAAACCCGCAAATTACATAAAAAATACAGGCTGACACCTCCTGACATGCACCGAGCAAAGAGCTTCGCCTGCACCACTGAATTCATCCTCACAGCAAGCCAGCAGAAGACCCAGTTCACGGACGAGGAAACCAAGGCTTAAAGGGGATGGTGCCCTTGGCGTGGTTTCAGTTAGTGAAGAGCAAGAATCGAAACAGAAAGAAAGAGAAAAGAAGAAAGGCAGGGAGAGGGCTAGGGATGGGTTTTTGTCCTTCCAGAGCCAAGTCTGCTAACCCTCCCTGTTTTTCCTCTCTAAAGATGAAGCATTCAATGCCCTATTGGTTCAATGGCTGGAAACAAACTGGAGAGAGAGCTTGACCCCAGGACTGCCTGTGGAGCACACGGAGAGCAAAGCAAGGTGATTCCTCTCTTGTCCACAGTCACATCCAGTGCAGAAGTGCCCAAGATGGTCTGGACTGTCTGGGCCCAGCTTCCCCGCCCGTGAGTTTCCGTGGGGCATCCCGCCCACTCGTGGAGACCACGCAGCCTCAGCAGCCAGCTCTGCTTGGAGACTGAGCGGAGTTGGGCTGGCCCCCAAACATGCAGTGGCTGGGCTGTTGTGAGGGCGGACCCACAGACACTGGGGTCTCGAGCACCTGAGGAGCTGCAGGACCGCAAGCGAGTCACTGCATCTCCGCCTGAGCTGGTCCTGCAGGGAAGGAACACTCCTGCCTGCCTTTCTAGCTCCCTGGGTGTTTCCAGACTCAAGGATAAGACTTCTGTGCAGTTTCTCATTGTTCAGACAAAAGGGCTTCTGAGACTCAAGGCAGCTCACAGTGATGAACTCAGCTTGAAACTAAAGCCACACACTTCTCATTAATGTGGACCCCGGACAAAGTCTCAGGTGGCTCAGGTGGCCCTCTTACCATTGGAACAAGGCGAGGAACTGCAGGAATCCATCTTCTTCTCACAGTTAAAGCCGGAGAAGCCCCCAGGGCAGCGGCAGGTGTACCCGCCCTCGGGGTTGTCGGAGCACCGGCCCCCGTTGAAGCAGGGGCCGTCGGCACACACCATGGCACTCAGCTCGCAGATCCTGCCGTAGAAGCCGGGTGGGCAGGTGCAGGAGTAGCTGTTCTCAAGGTCCTGAGTAACGGAGAAGACGAAGAAAGCTTTCCTAGTCGCTCCCGTGACCCACACAGTCTGCCTCAGACCAGGCTCCCAGCTCACACAGTCTGCTTCAGACCAGGGCTCCCGGCCCCGGTGGGAGAGCCTGCGGCAGCTGGACTCACCGTGCAGCTCCCTCCGTTCCTGCAGGGCCCCGCGCTGCACTCGTCCACCTCCGTCTCACAGTTGGCCCCCGTGTACCCAGGCCGGCACGAGCATGTGTAGCTCCCCTGGCCCGTGTTGGTGCAGGTGGCCCCGTTCCTGCAGGGCTTATGGTGCGTGCAGTAGTTGAGGTCTGCGAGGGTGGAGACGGGAGAGGAGGAGAGATGCGGGAGACGTCCTCGCCTGTGACCGAGCCCAGGGAGGCCGCGGGGGCGGAAGCTTACCCTGGTTGCAGAAAAGGCCCCCCCAGCCCTCCTGGCAGTTGCATTGCCAGGGCTGCCGGCAGGTGCCGTGGAGACAGCCTGGGTACCGAATGCACTGGTCGCAGTACCGGCCCTGCCAGCCCACTCTGCACCTTAGGAGAGAGGAAGGTCAGTGGACGCTGCTGCTGGGTTCACACAACCCCTTTCCCAAGCACAAGACGTCACCTCTGACAGCATCAGCGCTGCTGGCCCTCGCGAGGCTTGGCGGCCCTCGGGATCTCTAAACCCCAAGGACAGCTAAATCCTGCCTCAAAGGGTCTGGCTCTGGGCATGAGGGTCAACCAGGGCAGCATGTCTAGGTGATTCTAACCTACTAAACACTCTCCTTTTCTCTGCCAATTCTTTTAAAATCTCATCTGTAAGTTCCACAGCCACTGAGTAGCTTAGGTGAATGACTGCTGCTGCTGCTGCTAAGTCGCTTCAGTTGTGTCCGACTCTGTGCAACCCCATAGACAGCAGCCCACCAGGCTCCCCCGTCCCTGGGATTCTCCAGACAAGAACACTGGAGTGGGTTGTCATTTCCTTCTCCATAGGTGAATGACTACCTTGATCCAAAAACTGTCCAGGTATGTATTAAGTAGAAACACCAGAAAAACAGCTCCCCCACACCGCAAACAGCTAGTCTTACCTGAGTTTTTCAAAGGATCATCTAGAGACACTTTGCTAATACACTAGGTGTAAAAGGACAACAAGAAAAAGAAAGAAAAATGCAACTTTTGCAAACTTACTTGCATTCCCCTGGCTTGTCACAAAATCCGTGCTGCTCATCGCACCCTGGCAAACAGATGGCTGCAAGAGGAAAAGCCACAGGGTCGAGCCCGCCAGAGTGCTTCCAGCATGAGGGGGCTACGAGCTGTGCCCAGCGAGCCAGCGAGCCCGCCGGCCCTGGCATCGGACTTGTTGGACTTTACTCAGCGAGAGGAGCATTCTTCTTAACACAGCAGCTCAAGGACAAAAGAGCTCGGAAGCCCCCACCCCCACAGGCCCCTTTTCTTCTAAGAGAGGGTCAGAAGTCCTTCCCCCTCCTCCTCCCCCACTTCCCAATTCTATGCACAAAGCTCCACCTCTTAATACCCAGAAAGTGTGTGTGTAGATAAGGGTGGACAGCTGGTATGCAGAGTACCAGGGCAAGACAGCTGCTCTATTGTCTGTTCTCTCCCAGCAGCTGCCCCAGTGCAACAATACCAGCCTCCCCCTCACACCCCATGCCC
>NW_011494841.1:195272-197399 GCF_000754665.1 Bison bison bison | reverse complement strand
GCCAATGGGAGCAGGCGTGCGTCCCAGCCGCCTATCCCCGAGAATCTAATCGATGGCACGCGCGAGCTGGGGGCAGGGAGAGACTCCAGTGTTTGAATAAGAAGAAAAAAGTTTAAGTTTATGGGCTACCCCACGGCGAAGGAGAGGGCGGGTAGCCAGGAGGGAGGCAGCAGGCAAGCCTGAGGTCCCGGAGAGGGGGGAGCCTGGAGGCTGAGGCTCCGGGCTGGTTTCCTTCTCCTGGCGTGGAGACTCATTAACGAGCCGTCCCACAAGTTTTCAGGACAACAGAGCCAGCTCGGGCCAAGGCGAGCTCAAAGGAGCCGAAAGCTGAGCGGGCTGAGCAACCATGACGCTGGAGGCCGGACCAAATCAGAACTGAGAAAGTGCACCTCCCAGGGAGAGGTTCTACCCTACAGGACTCTGGGCAGGAGGAAGACGCCCTGGGGTTTCTGGGGGTCTCCCCTCCCGGCTCTGGGGAGACCTGGAGTGGGGGGGCAGTGAGGCACCTGGGGTCCAGCTGAACTAGGCCCAGGAGTCCCGCAGCCCTCCCACAGCCTGCACCTGTGAGGATACAGAGCTGTGGGCCGGCAGGGCCGGAGTCACTCGTGTGAAGGCATTTCCTTCCCGGGCAGTGCTCTGTGAGCACCCCACAACAGGGCAAGTGGGCCCCTCCCCAGGCAGAGCTGGCAGACTCACGTCCTCCACAAGTGAAACTGTCACAAACAGTGGGATGTTTTTAAATACACTGGCTCTGCAGAGAGGCCGAGCACACTAACTCCGGAGAGAATGAAGCACTCTTCAATGAGACGCTGTCTCGCAAAGAGAACTCCTTTGGTAAAAGCATGCCCTGCACACAGCCTCCTCTCTGTTCCTCCCTTCCTTCCTCCCTCCCTTCCCTTTGGCTTACTTCCTGACCCCTGGCCCTGTGTCCAAAATCCTCCCTGATTAAGAAAGGCAGCTTCCCATTGCGGAAGTTACAACGTCTGAGTCGACCCCAACCCGCCTCTGGCTGACTGTGAAGTATCAACTAATCTCTCTGGCTCCCTGGCCCAGTTTCCCCCTCCCAGAACGTCTCCCTGGGGCTAAAATCGCAGGATCCCAGCAGCCCAGAGAATATGCCCCCCTGCTCAGGAGTGCAGGCCTGGGGGAGCAAGCTGAGGGCGGTGGCCTCCCTGCCCCGGACTCACGTTCTGTGCAGTACTGGCCCTTCCAGCCGGGGTTGCAGACTTTCTCCCCTCTCTCCCCGCAGGTGAAGTGTCCAAAGGCGTCATCTCGGGGGCGGCAGAAGACGGAGCAGCCTTCCCCGAAGTAGTGCTCATCACACACAAAGCGGTAGGAGTACTTGAGGTCTGTGCGGCCGCTGCTGTGCAGGTCCTGGGACCACTCCTCCCCAACCGCCAGGTGCCTCTGTGTGGCCAGGCGGCTGATAAGTCTTTCTGGGTTCTCTGCAGAAAGAGGACGCCCAGTTGGTTCTGGCCGAGAACCCCGAGGCTTGGGGAACTGGGGAGAAGGAAAGGATGCCAGGCAGGGAAGCTTAACCCTTCTCCTGGACCTCCCAGGGGAACGACAGAATGAAAGGTGTAGACACTTGTTTCCAGGAAGGTTTGAAGCCAAGTCATACTGACTAGGGAAGCAGCTCACGTAGTTTAGGAGTTTGGGCGGATTGTTTTTACCTGTTGCAAGGTCATCAGGAGAATCTGTGTGGAGAGCTTCAATGATCAGAGAGAAGGTTCCCTGGAGGAAGAACGGAAAGACAGAAGACAAACCAGAACTGTTTACAAAAGAATCAAAGGATTTCAGGCAACCCAGTGGCTGCAGATGCGTGCGCAGCGTGTCCTGGGGAGGGTCTGTGTACCTCTCTTGCCTGATTTCACTTTCCTTAAGCATATGGAACAACTTTCAAGAGTGGTTTCCTGATACGTTTTTTCAGTCTGTTAATACAGGATATCGCGTTTGAAAGAAAAAAAGAAGACCGCGGAGCAGGCGGGGCTGGAGGGGCTTGTGTGCAGTCTTCTGGGGAAGGAGCCAGGGAGAGGCGCTGGGGGCTGCCAGGCTGCGAGGGCGACTGACAACCGACCGGTCCAGGAGCTGCGGAACTGGGACTCTCCCACGTGAAGGGGCCCTTTC
>NW_011494841.1:194213-195153 GCF_000754665.1 Bison bison bison | reverse complement strand
CAGGTGCGGCGCTCACCGGCCAGGTGAAGCCAAAGGGGAAGCGGATGGGGTTGCTGAAGGCGGGGTCCGCGCCCGCGCCGTCCGGGAGGCTGAAGGAGGCGATGCCCAGCACCGGGGTGACGGCGCTGCCGTAGGTGCAGGGCGGCTCGGGGGACACGCTGGCCTGGTAGTGCTTGAGACACACGCGGAAGAAGGTCCTGCAGGCGCACGGCGGCGGCCCCGCGCCCCCGCGGCAGCAGTTGCGATTCCCCAGCAGCCCCTTCTTGTTGACGAACTCCTGCAGCTTCAGCTCGAACACCCCGGAGCTCCAGACCTGCGGGCGAGCCGAGGGTGTGGGGCGCCTGGCGCGGGGAGCCCGCCCGGCCGCATCCTGCCCTGGGCACTGCCCCCCGCGCGGCCAGCTCCCCGGGGTCCGCCCCCCGACGCCACAGGCCGCCGGGGCGCCCGGCTGACAGCTTACTCGACTGCGCGGCCCCGGGGGCCCCGCGTGGCACCTTACCTGGCACAGCAGGGCCGAGAGTACGGCGAGGGTCAGGGCGCACCGCCCGCCCATGGTGCACCGCCCGCGGCGCTGGCTTTCCTCGCGTCCCCCCGCCTTGTCTTCCGAAGTCGTCAGGGGACGCTGGAGGAGGAAGGTGTCCCCGGGAGCTCGGGCAGGAAAGCACTGCCGCTCTGCCTCGGGCCGAGATAATCCGGACTTCTCTCCTGAAGGGTCCGGCTCCGGCTCTTTCGGAGGCCGAGGTTCCTTAGGTCCGCCTTGCGGAGGCGACAGCGACCCCGGGGATGCGCGAGAGAAAAGGGGGGGAGGGTCTCCGGAAAGCAGCTCCTGGCGCGGCAACTTTCGGTTTTCCCCTCTTTCTTCCAAAGCCCAAGTAGGTAGGGGTCGTCTGCTTCCTGGTTTTGTCTCAAGCTTGTTGGCAGGGAAAAAAAAAAAAGAAAG
>NW_011494841.1:192746-193399 GCF_000754665.1 Bison bison bison | reverse complement strand
ACCCTCCCCGCCCCTGGTCCTCCCCTGCCCCCGCCCCCAGCCCCAGCCTCCCGAAACGCACTCATTTACATTCCTGCAAAACGTTCACCGCAAGAATCCCCTCTGCGCCCGAGGCGGGTGCCGCCGCCCGGGCTCCTCGGCGCTGCCCTCCGGCAGCAGGCCCGCAGAGGCCCGGGACGCGCGGGGGCGGCGCTGCGCCCCGGCCGGGCCGAGAGCCGCCCGGCGGGTGAGGCCGCGTCCGGCCTTGGGAGCCCTCCGGTCACCGCGGCGCCCGCCTCCGTCCCCTCTCCGGCCGCGGCCGGGTCCTGCGGGGGGGCGGAGGGGGGAGTGGAAGTCGGAAGCCCAGTCCCTGGCGGGCCGCCCCTCCGCCCGGGCAGTCTCTTCCTAAGGAGGAGTCTCCGGGGCGGGGGACCCGGGCGCAGGGAGGGGAGGGTGTGAGCGGTGGGCAGAGGGTGGCCAAAGGGCAGCGGCAGTTTCGGGAAGTTTGGGAAGCTCTGACACCCAGACGCCTCCCAGACAGCGACTCTGCGTCTGGAAACGCAGAGGTGAGCGCGGCGCCCTCGTGGACCCGGTTTCCTCGAGCTCGGGGTGTCCTCGCACGGGTCGGCCGCCGCTGGGGGCGGGGTCCGGGTAGCGCCGGGGATCCTGACGTC
>NW_011494841.1:188757-192646 GCF_000754665.1 Bison bison bison | reverse complement strand
CACACACACACCCTTCTGGGCGCGATTCGCGGCCTCCGCCACCTTTCCTGGGTCTCCGGCCCCTCTCTCCTGGGTATTCCCCCCTCGGTCTCCCTCTGCCTGGTAAAAAGTGAGTTTGGTGTGTGTCGTTCGCGTGGCTGTCATTAAGGCAGTCTGTTATTGTGCGCGGCTGAATCAGTGGCTCTTTGTGCGCTCAGCTGTATGGTAATGCAGACCGCACCTGCTCCCCGCACAATGCAGAAGAAAGCGCCCCCCTCCGCGCGCGCGGCGGCCTCTGCAACAATGTCCGGCACATGTTCTAAAGCCTCTCCAGCCTGGCCCCCCCAGCCCGCCACCTTCGCACAACCATCACCTTATTAGGTTTTTACACGTCCATCAGACACTAGAACTTTTGTCTTCATTTTTTTAAAAGGGAAATGAGTTTATTGGGAGGGCCGAGAACGCACGTTATCTCACAATGCGCTATCTAAGTTGCTTTCAAGCTTGCGGGCACAGTGCAGAATTAAGGTGGGGCAGGGACTCCCACTCTGGCATCCAGCCTCGCGCAGGGCTCACGTTGAGGTCTCTATCGCACCCCTATCTGCTCCTCCTTCCATCTCCCCCATCCCCAACACTCGGGGCACCGTGATCCAGGGTGAAAGGTGTGAGCGTGGAGTAAAGGTCACGTTGATGAGCAGTACAGCGCAGGGCAGTCACTGCGGCCTCGCTATAGGTGAGCTGCAGCCGGCTTATTGGTAGGGACTGCACTGTCCTGGCAAAATGTGACTTTCATTGAGGCAGATGTTGAGATCACAGTGACCACATAACGCCCAGGGAGAGGGAAAATCCTTAAAGACCAAGTAATCAGCTGAAGTCCTCCATGGTCATCCCTCCAGCTATTAGGCAACAGGCTCCCAAATACCTGTCAAGTTTCAGGACAGATTTTAGGTTTTCCACTGTTGCCAGAGAAGCAAAGAATTAATCAAAAGTAATGTAATTCAAGGCTGAGGTGAGAAAGGCAGGCTTGTACCCCGCCAGAACCACCTACAGTTTGGCTCAGAACAAATGGAGACTTCAAACCTTCTTGTGGCCCCACAACGGTGGCAACCCCAGTGTGGCTGCCCGATGGGGACTTTCTGAGGACTCACTGCATCACCACCGTGCTGGGCCAGCTCGAATCCTAATTTAATCTTGCCACCTAGTGTCAGCATCCTTTTTTCACTACATCCATGTTTCCTCTGAAAGCTAATTTCTCAGAACTCTGGTCCCTACTGCATGGAAGCTGGTGTGTATACAGTGAAGGGGAGGGGGTGTGGGGAGAGAGAGAGAGAGGAGAGGGAGAGAGGTGGGTGGGGAGAGCTGAGAGGGTTCTGGGAGCAGGAGGGGGCCAAAGAAAGGAACATGAGATCCAAGTCCTCTGTGCTTCCAGACTGAGAGTAGATTTCAGTAAGAAATGAAATATCAGGAACCTTTTAATTAGAAAATGGAAGTGAGAAACAGGCTCATTTGAATGACTGTTTAGAAAACTGGAAATAAAAAGTTCCACGCGCAAGGGCTTAAACCTTGGGGTGGGGGGAAGACTTGCCCCAAATCTTTAACAAACCCCCCTCAGTATCAAGTGTTTGTTAAATTGACATGGCACAGATTTCTCGATTACAGCGGCAAAGCGGAACTGAAAGGCATCGTAAAATCCATCAGAATCCTGCCCAAAGCGTTCATTCTTTTCCAGCTTAATTTATGCCACGCGATTCTGTATTGGGGAAATCAAGCAGAAAGCCCTTTTCTTGTCCTTTCTCTTCCTCTTGCTCTTCTTTCCTCCACTTTCTTCCTCCCGTTCTCTCTCCATCTTCTTCTCCTTCTCTGCGCCACCCCCCCCCCCCCGTTGGTCACTCTCCCCCTCTTCCTTTCAAAGCGGAGCTAACGGGAGACTGTTTAACTTCAGTGTTTCTATAGGAGTCTGTTGTAGTTTAACTCCTGCACACCAGTAGCTGAGATGAACAAAAGAGAGACTCGAGGTCCAACTATTCACCCTTTCTTTGCTCTTTAATTTTCATTGATTGGGAAGACAAGGGGAGCCCTTAGGGATTCAGGCTGAAGGGGGATGACACGCCTTTAGACGCCATCAGCCCCCTAGCCAGCCATCTGCTCCGAACCAAATGGCGTTTTTTCACTCCCTAACTGCATGTCTGTATACTCCCGCAACTAAGCGCTCTGAACCCCCTAAATGCAGGAGGGAGCTTAAGCTTGACTATGTTAAATAGACTTGCCCCGTGTTGGCTGTAGCAGCCAGATTCCCTCCTCCCCCACACTCCATAAATCCTCACCTAGCTCATTAGGAAAAAGCAGAAAACTTTCTTTTAAATACTTTTTGATGTCTCAGCAAATTTACTGTACAAAGTGAGGCTCATTAGGGCTTAGAAGGCACCCAATATATCAGACACAGGAGTGGAGAGAGGGATTTGCCCCCTGGTGTTGGTGTTTTCTTTTTGCCAGGCAGGCATAGCTTGTAGCCTGAATGACCCCAGTGACCAGGGTAGGCTCAGTTGTATAATCAGAACCACGGCTACAACAACTGCAACTGAGATCTCTATTTGTTGGAGACCCTGATTATTTTACCCACCGCTTTACTAGGCCTCATGGGAATGAAAGCTTATGACCATCATTTTATCAAATTAAATATGCCACTGTCAGCAGTGTGTGAGCTGACACTGTGGTCACCCAATCCTGTTTCCATCCCCTTTGCCCAAAGAAAGGTTCTGTTCCTGCAGAACACGTGTGGTGGAGGTTGAGGCTGGGGGAGGAGGGTCTGGGCAGATTGCGGTGAACAATGCCCAGAATAGGCTCCAGACTCCAAGCCAGCCCCAGGTTCAGTTTTCTGTGTAAACAAGTCTGGAGACTCGAGGGGGTTTGTGTTTTCTTAGGCCAACTGAATACTGTATACCCAACAGACAAGTTCTCTTATTCCTAAGAAGAATTAGGGTCCTTGTTCAGAACAAGAAAATGAAAAACTTCCAGGCAGCAAATCTGGTGTTGACCAAACATGCCAGCTTACTTGAAAAAGAAGAAGATGATGAAGGGAACCTAAAGCAAGTTTATTAATTGGTATTAGTATCACATCTCCACCAACACGCCCTGTGCCCAGTCTCCATCAGTCACAGGTTTGGAATCGTCCAGCCCTTGGGGAACAGAGGACTGGCCTGCTTGCTGGGCGTCCAGGGAGCTCTTACAGATATCTGTGTGTAAAACCTCACTCGTGCCGGGTAGCCGTTAGGGATATTTCCATACTTCTTAAGGACTGAACCCCAGAGGCGCATGGACATTTACAAGACACACTGACTCGAATGTAGCACGGAGTTCGCACCTGATCACTCCGTTGCGTCTGGATCACTCTACAGAAGATACACGGTAACCCGAGCCGTCCACTGGTCCACGGTGGGAAAGAGGGTCCGATCTAGTTTATACTTAGGCTTCCAGGCTTCCCTCTCGCTGAGGATAAAAATGTACGCGGCACACCCGGGAGGCCCCGCAGCTCGGCCTCCCCTGCCCTCGCAGGAGCATTTCCCCGGAGGAGGGGCGGCCCGCAGACACCCAGGCCCACGACCTGCGGTCCAGCAGGTTGGCGCGGGACAGAGGCCACGAGGACCGGAGGACAGAGCCCTGGGAAAACCCAGTGGACGTCAGGCCTCCCCTCCGCCCTCCCTTCCACCCGCGGCGAGTGTGGAAGGACGGCCTGGCCACGTGGTCCGGAGCGGGGACCCCCATGCCCAGGGGCGCAGCGCGGGCTGGGGTTGCGGAGGCATGCGCTGGTTTGCATGAGAAAGGCGGTCGCGTGGCTCAGCTGGCGGCGCGGAGGCCGCTCCTCCGACCCCGGGATCATCTGCCCGGCGGTCCGCGCTCATCTCCATGACAA
>NW_011494841.1:184170-188131 GCF_000754665.1 Bison bison bison | reverse complement strand
CGCGCGGCTGCGCCGTCCTGCCCGGCCTCCCACCTCCTCTCTGCGAGCATCTGCCCGCAGAGGAACAGATGTGGGCACCTGCGGTGACAGGCCGCATATGTTCCATCCTATTCACAGGCATTCAGACGTGGCCACAATGAGCGGCCTTTGTGCGCACAGTCACTAAATATATTAATCTGCACTCCCCAGAGCACCGGGCTGTTTAATTTTTCACTAGCAATAACATCTGATCTAATCCTTAAATCGGCTCCCAAAAGCCTGCTCTCCCGCCCTCCTTTTTCTCCTCCTTCTCCCCACCCCCTCCCGAAAAACGTGTGAAGCTATTCAACCTTCCACCTGTTGCCTGCTGAACTGGGCGTGGGTTCCTGCAACGTCTGAGGTCGGTCTGGGCTGGGGGTGGCGGTGGGGGGTGGGAGCTGGCGGGGGCGACTGTGCGGGAGACGCTGCTGGGCCACATGGGCACTGCCAGGGCACGAGTATTAGAAGGAAAATAAACACAACGTGCGAGGGTGGCTCACGAATGTTGTGCAAACAAAGACCAATGACTGTTAAACGGCCTTCAGCGTATTCATCCTCTCTGTGGAAGCAACTTAAAAATGTACAAGTTCCCGTTTACCTTTTTGTTTATTAAACTAATGGTTATTATAAACACCGGCCAGTAGGCAACATAGCCAAAAGCGAACATAAATCTCAGATGTATGACTTAGATTCCTTTTAGCAATATTGTTGTATGACTCTTTTATTTTAGCATCTCGTGTTCTGTTTTGGTTTGTTTTCGGTCACAATGATTCCCTTAGTGCCATTGTGGGTGTCACAATGCAGAGGGACATCAGGCTGTGAATGAAGACAGAGGCAGTTTAAACAAACGGAGCTCTTTCTTTCCTTTCCCGTCCATTGTGCTGTGAATGGGCCTTCTGCACTCTGCTGCTAGGAAACGGCTTTGCAAAGCCCTACTCCAGTAAATGGTCTGGAGAGAAAGGGACCCCAATAAACAGCCTAAGTATTGGAGAAAAAAGGGGGACAAATTTAGGCAAATGTTCTTTCACCTTCACATCAGCACATTTCCTAATCTCCAAATGTAAGACATACTTTCGAGCTTTTCAACAGTTTCCTTCCTTCTTGTCATTTTAATTTTTGATCCCTCCCCTCCCCCACCTCATAGGAAACGTGGAGTGGGGACAGCACTGGCTCACCATCGAGATCTGTTTTCAAAATTCTATTTTGTCGTAGGAAAATAGAATGGGGCCCAGGGCTGTTTCTCAATAATCATCACTAATGATTGTAAACTGCTCTCAAAAGGGATACATGGAGGTGTTGCCAGGTACGTAGGGGCATGGTTGGTGAGTCTCAATACTTAAGGAACAATCATAAACCATCAATTGTTCTTGCGGTAGTTGGAACTGTTCTTATTAACATAGGTAGGTTAATTGAAGCAAGAAATGTAGCTGTTTTCAGGTCAAATAACAGCTTGAGTACGTTAGGGAATGATCCACCACCACCACCACCTGCATTTCTCATGGGCTTAGACAAAGTCATAGGTCACCACTGAGCCAAAGACTGTCAAGGCACACGGGAAACCACGACTGGCTTATCTCAATCAGAGTTCACAGCTGGGGCTACTCTCAGACCCAAAGCACACGGCAATGAGAAGGCCAATTCAGTCATTTATTCATTCCCCCACTCACCGCTCAAGGGGCTGGAAGTCCAGAGTGAAATCAGACCTGCTTTCTGCCAATAGATGAACGGTACAAGGAGAGAAATGTTCCCTGGTCTTTAATTTTCAGAAAGTTTGTGTAGGATTAATGTCTTCAATGTTTGAATAGAATTCACCAGTTGAGACCACCAGGGTCTGGAATTTTTTTGTTGGAATATTTTTACTTATAAATTCAACTTAATATAGGATTTAAGAGATATAAAGTTACCCAGATTTTCTATTTCTTCTTTTGTCAGATTTGGTAATTCATTTGGTTCAAGGAATTTCTTTATCTGCTGCTGCTGCTGCTAAGTCACTTCAGTCGTGTCCGACTCTGTGCAACCCCATAGATGGCAGCCCACCAGGCTCCCCCATCCCTGGGATTCTCCAGGCAAGAATACTGGAGTGGGTTGCCATTTCCTTCTCCAATGCATGAAAGTGAAAAGTGAACGTGAAGTTGCTCAGTCATGTCCGACTCTTAGCGACCCCATGGACTGCAGCCCACTAGGCTCCTCCATCCATGGGATTTTCCAGGCAAGAGTACTAGAGTGGGGTGCCATTGCCTTCTCCATCATCTCATCTAAAGGTGTTCAAATAGCCTCCTTTTAACCTCTTCAATGTTAGTAAATCTGTGATACCATTTCTTCCATCCTTAATATGGGTAACCCAAGTCTCTTCTCTATCATGATCAATTTAGCTAAAGGTTTATCAGTTTAATTGATCTTATCAAAGATCAGTCTTCAAGAATCTTCATTCTTCACTTCCTATTGCCTAATGTCCGAAAATATTAATTTCATATATTTTTATCTAGTTTTCTAGTTGTTTAGAGTGGAAGGAACAGTTCTGTAGTAATTATTCCTTCATGGACAGAAGCTGGAACAGTTACAGTACTTTGGGCTGCAGGTAACAGAAAACTCTAATATTCTTAACTGTAAGGAAAAGACTTCATCTCACAGGGTAAGGAGGTAGAGTGGTCTGAGTTAATGTTTGGCTCAACCACATCTCAAGGCAGAGTACCCCCATCTGTCTGCCCCACCTTCCCTGTCTTGTTGGCGTCCAGCCTGGATGAGCTCTCTCTAGTGGCTGCATGAAGCCTTTAGGGATCCAAGCAGTCATAAACAGACATGAGGGTAGCGTGTAGAGGAAGGGGCGCTCTTTCAGGGCTGAAGCAATTCTATATTTCACCTCAATCACCCATGTAGAGTTGTTTTCATGGTTGTGGTCTTTTTTCTTGCCAAAAATTTTGGAAACATTTTACTCTCCCTTAACTTCTCCCTACTTTCTACCTGCAGTTTTCTTCCTTTTTCCCGTTTTCTGTTTTATGTAAATCCTTCATCCTCTGTTTTTAGATTCTCCCCAAACTGAAAAATCTGATGTGTACAATAGGGCACAGGAAAGTGTTTATAGATGATATGATGCAGAGGCAGGGAAAAGGATGAGAAGAGTCACATGCAAATGTTTGTGCTCCTTTTACACTTATTTCTATGTACAATTTTTCTTTTAATGTCCCAGGAAAGAGACCTGGAAATAATCTTTGGCTTCTCTCCCCTTCACTGTAATGTATTGTAGTCATAAAATTTTTTAAGAAACTTAGAATTTAGACAGAGTTGAGTTTGAGTAATAATTGTGCAACTCAGCAGTGGCCACAGGACTGGAAAAGGTCAGTTTTCATTCCAATCCCAAAGAAAGGCAATGCCAAAGAATGCTCAAACTACCGCACAATTGCACTCATCTCACACGCTAGTAAAGTAATGCTCAAAATTCTCCAAGCAAGGCTTCAGCAATATGTGAACCATGAACTTCCTGATGTTCAAGCTGGTTTTAGAAAAGGCAGAGGAACCAGAGATCAACCTGCCAACATCTGCTGGATCATGGAAAAAGCAAGAGAGTTCCAGAAAAACATCTATTTCTGCTTTATTGAATATGCCAAAGCCTTTGACTGTGTGGATCACAACAAACTGTGGAAAATTCTGAAAGAGATGGGAATACCAGACCACCTGACCTGCCTCTTGAGAAATGTGTATGCAGGTCAGGAAGCAACAGTTAGAACAACAGACTGGTTCCAAATAGGAAAAGGAGTACGTCCAGGCTGTATATCATCACCCTGCTTATTTAACTTATATGCAGAGTACATCATGAGAAACGCTGGACTGGAAGAAACACAAGCTGGAATCAAGATTGCCGGGAGAAATATCAATAACCTCAGATATGCAGATGACACCACCCTTATGACAGAAAGTGAAGAGGAACTAAAAAGCCTCTGGATGA
>NW_011494841.1:175198-184019 GCF_000754665.1 Bison bison bison | reverse complement strand
GAGTCCCTTGGACTGCAAGGAGATCCAACCAGTCCATTCTGAAGGAGATCAGCCCTGGGATTTCTTTGGAAGGAATGATGCTAAAGCTGAAACTCCAGTACTTTGGCCACCTCATGTGAAGAGTTGACTCATTGGAAAAGACTCTGATGCTGGGAGGGATTGGGGGCAGGAGGAGAAGGGGACGACAGAGGATGAGATGGCTGGATGGCATCACCAACTCGATGGAGGTGAGTCTGAGTGAACTCCGGGAGTTGGTGATGGACAGGGAGGCCTGGCGTGCTGCGATTCATGGGGTTGCAAAGACTCGGACACGACTGAGCGACTGAACTGAACTGAACTATCACTGTACGTGCAACTTACTTTTTAAAATTTAATATATTTTCCTTTTATCAATGTAATATGCCTACAGATTTTAAAATTCAAATAGTACTTCTAGGTTTACAACAAAAACGTAGATATTTCCCACACCATGCGTTCCCAATTTTTTCCTTTCTGTTTACCTCATAGCTATTTTGTTTGAAACTGACTCATATTTCTTTAAAAGAAACTTTCTAATGCTATATCTTTTCCAGTTGTGCACATTGTCTATAAACTTCCAACTCTAGAAACTCAAGGTTTAACACTTCCACAGGATTTCCTAGATACACACAGGTATGAATCCATAGACGATCACCTCTCATTTTTTGAAAAAGTTACAGCACCCTTTTCATTAGGTTACCATTACTTACCTCATTAAAATTATGGAATCATTATTCACAGCTGAAGCATATGCTATGATTACATTTTCTTCTTTGTACAATTTGTCTTTACTGGATTCAACAACTGCCTAATTTGCTTATTTACTTTTCTATGTATCTATTACATGTTGTCACCAAACTCTGTAGATCTCCTCTTAAAATACTCAAACACCCCAGGCATTCTATGGACTGACTTTTCCTGGAGATGTGTGTCTAGATTTTGTCCTGAGGTTTCCCACCTCTCTTCACTTGGATTCCCTACTGTCTGGATCCTAAATATTCCTTTTTCTTGGCCTCTTAAATTTTGGAGAGTATCCTCCAGCAGGTATCTGAGATAAAATATTTGGTAGATAATATTTTTGAATTGTATATCTGAAAAAATCTTTACTCCCAGACTTATAACTAATATTTTGATTTTGAGTAGAATTCCATGTTTCATTTTCTCCAGAATTTTGAAACTTAGTGCTCCACTGAATTTCAGTTTCCTGGCATTCTGTTGAGACTTTCCATGCCATCCTGGTTTCCAATCCCTAAATGTATCCTGTTTTTCCTTATGGAAACTCTTTAAGGCCCTTTATCCCTGGTGTCCTGACATTTTGTGATACTGTGCCATCCTGTGAATCTTCATAGGTTTGTTGTGCTGGGCATTGCTGGGTCTCTTCCTTATGTTTTCCTCTTTATCTCTTTTTCTTCTATTATCCAAGAGTCATCATCAAATTTATCTTCTCTTGAATCAATTTTTAACATTAAAATTGCTTTTTAAAAAAATTCTCAAGAGCTCTTATTTTCTGAATGCTCTTTGATATACCTTTTTTCTTTCACTGATATATTATCTCCAAAAGCTGCAGATAATAAACTTTTTAATATTTTTTCCTCTTCTAAGTTTGTTTTTTCCTCTTCATCCTTCCCATCTTTCTCAAATGTCTGTTGACCCTTGATCATCTGTATTAGGAGGGAGGCAGAGGTGTTTATTTGAAGTTCTGTGGGGTAGAACCAAGTGCTGCTAAGTGGTAAGGACTGACACAGGGCAATGAGAGGGAGCTTTGGTCAGCTTGCTGCCTCGGCCTCCGTAATCTGGCCCTGTGTCTGCACTGTGTATGTTTCCTGCTCCTAAAGTCTGGGGTGCCTGCTGCTCCCTCACAACACCTGAATCCCCACCTCCATCTCTTTCCTAGCTTTGCTCTTTCTGCCTATAAGTCCTTCCTCTTCTAATCCAGCCTCAGATCCTACCCTCCCTTCCAGGTTCAACTCTCACATTGTCTCCTTGCTGCCTTCTTCATCTGCATGCTTTAAGCCCACGCTTTTGCTTGTTCCCTGATATTTGAAGTGTTCCTCTCCCCAGCTACACATGCACTCATGACTAGAAACCATTGCACATACTGTTTGTCTGACCCTATGGCACCCAACCAGTATTAGGTGCTGTTTGATTTTAGAAAAAATATCAACAAGAAATGAAAGTCTTGTAGACGGAATGGAGAGAGCCCTTCCTAAATTAATACATACCTATGGTGAATTACTTCAATTTGGTAATTTTTTTTTTTTTTTTTTTGGCCATGCCACAGCATTTGGGATCTTAGTTCCCCCCTGACCAAGGATCCAACCTCTGTCCCCTGCAGTAGAAGCAGAGGAAGAACCACTGGATCACGAGGGAAGTCCCATCAATTTGTTAATGTTTTTTGACTGCTTGATCTGCAAGAGACTCAGCAGGAACAATATCTGACCATCTTACTTCCCAGATGGAAAGTAAGCTCTCTGGGGCTTGCAGCAGCCCTCCTGTGCAAAGACAGGGTTTGAGATACATCTTAAGTAACTTGATATTATTAATTGAAGTTTGCCAAGTATTTAAAAATAAATTAGATTGGTTTCAAAGTTATTCTGTCATCACACTTGGCGACCAAAATGTTCTCCTGGCTTTAAATAAAAGACTGGCGTTGTGACTAGAGAAATGGGAATCGTGTATAATCGAAAGACTGCCTATCTCCCAGCCCAGGGGAGCATGTCCTTAACATGAACCTTACTGGCCTCAAAGCAGCTGCCAAAACAAGGTCGAGATGGCAGCTTCCTTCCAATGAATATTCAGGGTTGATTTCCTTTAGGACTGACTGGTTGACTTTCATGCAGTCCAAAGGGCTCTCAAGAGTCTTTTCCAGCACCGCAATTCAAAAGCATCAGTTCTTCAACACTCAGCCTTCTTTACGGACTGATGCTGAAGCTGAAGCTCTAATACTCTGGCCACTGGCTCCGGAAGAGCCATCTCATTGGAAACGACCCTGATGCTGGAAGAGACTGCGGGCAAGAGAAAGGGGAGACAGAGGGTGAAATGGTTGGATGGGATCACTGACTCAATGGCCATGAGTTTGAGCAAACTCCCAGGACACGGTGAAGAACACGGAAGCCGGGCCTGCTGCAGTTCATGGGGTCACAAAGAGGCGGACTAAACAACAACATGGCTTCCAGAGTCCAAATTCCTTAACGTGAGACGCATCCTCGCTTCCTCCCCTGCCCTGGCGGCCGCCCTGGGCTCTCGCCCCATTCCAGACCGCAGGTCTGCCTACGAAGATCCGTAGGCTCCAGAATAGTTCGGGGGGCCGTCGCCGTCACAGTCATGTTAGCGTGGCTCCTCTCTACCTAGGGCTTGCTGTGCTCCACTGTGTCCTTGCTCAGCCCTAGCTGGGAAGCGCCGGCCTCCTCCCAATCGGACAGATGGTAAGGTGGACAGAGCGCCAAGCCTGAAAGTCCACCCGTTCAGGACCCCGCGCCGCCTGCTCCTCCAGGCCCGGGGCTCAGGTCCAGCCTCCCGTCTCGCTGCAGCTCACCCCATCATCTCAGCGCTCTCATGCCAAACTGCGCCATACTACCCCGACCTAGCGTACAACCGCTGCGCCGCCCACAGCACCAACGGGTACGCATGCGGAAGCCGAGCGAGTCGTGACCCCGACCTCGGAAGCACAGCGCGGTTTCCGAGGCAACGGGCGCTGAGCCGGAGCCGGCGCCGCCAAGCGCTCTCAGGCGCCTGCGTGTGGCGCTCCCGGCGCATCCCGGCCGGCCGCGCAGGCCCCGCCCTCTCGTGGGCGGGGCGGTCTCGCGACGGGAAGCGGAAGTGCGCACCGCTGCTGAGGGCCGAGGGCGGCGTGGGCGCGTCTCCGGTGTCCTGGCGCGTCTCTAGGTAGGGCTGGGCCTGCGGGGCTATCGCCTCGGTGCTGAGGATGCACTCGCGATTCGGCGCCGTCGCGGTCCCTGAGCCGCGTCTCCCTGACCGCTCGACCCCACAGCTGTGCGCCCTGCCTGTTTCCCCTGGCGCCACCCTGGCCCGACCCCTCTCTGGAAAGAGGCGTGTGGTTTCGGGTCCCCGGTGACCCTGTCTGTTGTCTCTCGGGGAGGCGTCCTCTGACCTCTGCACGTGCGTCTCCGAACTTGAGCGCCTTCCCCCAGTCACCCATCAGTCCTGAGCTGGGGCTCCAGTACCCGGCAAGCACCATGCCCTTGGGGGAAGAATGGCGGGTGGGATGATGCGTAGGTGGCTGAGAACATGGTTTGTCCTAGACGGCCAAGGAGGGGACAGAAACCTCTGTACTGGAGGGGGGATTCTAGCTGAGTTTCGAATAAGTACAAATTGAGAGGTGCTGTGGGCAAGAGGCCATTCATTATTGCAGCAGGAACGGTGCTTACCACATGTAGGTTTGAGACAGTTGGACATATTCTGGAAAATATAGGTTGACAGGGGTTGGCAGGAAGCTTGAGAGAATTGTGCTCACTCAGTCCTGTCTGACTGTGATTTTATGGACTATAGCCTGCCAGGTTCCTCTGTCCATGGGATATTCCCGGCAGCCAGGCTCCTCTATCCGTGGGATTTTTTCCGCAAGAAGACTGGAGTGGGTTGCTATTTTCTCCTCCAGGGGATCTTCCCAACCCAGGGATCAAACCCATGTCTCTTGAGTCTCCTGAATTGCAGGAGGATTGTTTATCACTAAGCCACCAGGGAAGCCCCTTTGGGAGAACTAGGAACAACAAGAGATGTGATCAAATAAGTGATCAGATCTTAGTATTAAAAGAGTCATCTGACAGGTGTACTGGTGGTGGTCCGGGATGACTATGTGTGATAAGATGGCATTTGCAGTCATTTAGGGAAGAGAAGTTTTAGGACTGAAAATTTGGAAATGGTAGTGGGGAGAACTTGGAAGTGAGTTTGATGTGGGGAAAAGTGAGGTGGTATTTCAAGTGACTTCCACATTTTTGACTTGAGCACTTGAGACAATTCAGAGAATGGGAGGCAGGTCTGCAGCATCAGGCTCCTCACCTCTCACCTCCCAAATGTATTATGCTCTGTGAGTCCTCGGTGTCTAGTGTGACCCTTGTGCTTTGTGCTCTGTTGCTGTTGTTTCTGAACCATGGCCTCCCAGCATCATGTGCTCTCTGACCTGCGCATGTTTGGACCTTGCTGTTGGGAGCTACCCCCTGCCCCACCACAGCTTCACACATTCTTTGTGTATTGATTTCCCCAGCATCTGCCATCTCTCAGGTCACTGGAGTGGCTTTCTCCCAACCTGGCCATTCCTCACTCTCAGAAATCTAGCAGTGCCTTCCTTAGTATGTTGTGTTCATGTAAAGCAGTGAGACCTCCTTGGTTGTGTCACACTGCTCATTGCCACACGTACTGCTTTCTGACTACCTTACCTCCCAGTTTCTTTGTGTAACTCCTAACCACTCAGCCTTCCAGACACAGAGATATCTAATCACTTCTGGCCGATGGATTTCTCACCTGAGAAATGAGAAGACCGAAGTAGGTGATGGCTGCGGTCACCTTCAGTTGTTACTATTCTGAGGTTCTGTCTACTCCCCGAGCCTGAATCAGTGGCATTCATGGGGCAGATTTTACTGTAAAGCTAATAAAGTTCAGACTTCAGAGTCCTCACTTTCATGGGCCCCTTCCAAGGCACTAGGAAGGGCCTCAGTGGTTTTTAGTTTATAATTGTGTGTGTGTTTTAAAGAAGGGCCTCAAATTATTAAGTTTCAGCCCCCCACAGTGCTTGGATCCCTTTAGTTACCTCCTATTGTCTTGGTTTTATGTTCCTTTACTTTCCCTTCCCCACCTCCCATTCCTCCTTGTGTGTGCTTCTTACTGAGGCTTGAAGAGAAGCCACTAGTCATAGCAAACACCCTTTTCCAGCAACACAAGAGACGTGGTGATGTCCACACATGGACGATTACAAAATTGGATTATATTCTTTGCACCCAAAGATGGAGAAGCTCTATACAGTCAGCAAAAACAAGGCTGGGAGCTGACTGTGGCTCAGATCATAAGTTTCTTATTGCAAAGTTCAGGCTTAAATTGAAGAAAGTAGGGAAAACTACTAGGCCATTCAGGTATGACCTAAATCAAATCCCTTACGATTATACAGTGGAAGTAACAAGTAGATTCAAGGGATTAGACCTGATGGATAAGAATGCCTGAAGAACAATGTACGGAGTTTTGTAACATTGTACACAAGGCGGTGATCACACCATCCTCAAGAAAAAGAAATGCAAAAAGGCAAATGGTTGTCTGAGGAGGCCTTACACGTAGCTGAGAAAAGAAAAGAAGTGAAAGGCAAAGGAGAAAAGGAAAGATATATTAATCCAAATGCAGAGTTCCAAAGACTAGGGAGCGCAGATAAAGTGTTCCTAAGTGATCAATGCAAAGAAATAGATGAAAACAATAGAATGGAAAAGACTAGAGATCTCTTCAAGAAACCTAGAGATATCAAGGGAGCATTTCATGCAAAGATGGTCACAATAAAGGACAGAAACGGACCAAACAAAAGCAAAAGATATTAAGAAAAGGTGGCAAGAATCCACAGAAGAACTATACAAAAAAGATCTTAATGACCCAGATAACCACAATGGTGTGATCACTCATCTAGAGCCAGACATCCTGGAGTGTGAAGTCAAGTGGGCCTTAGGAAACATCACTACAAACAAATGTAATGGAGGTGATGGAATTCCAGCTGAACTATTTCACATCCTAAAAGATGATGCTGTGAAAGGGCTGCACTCAATATGCCAGCAAATTTGGAAAACTCAGCAGTGGTCACAGGACTGAAAAAGGTCAGTTTTCATTCCAGTCCCAAAGAAGTGAATGAAAGTCACTCAGTCGTGTCCGACTGTTTGTGACCCCATAGACTATACAGTCCATGGAATTCTCCAGGCCAGAATACTGGAGTGGGTAACCTTTCCCTTCTCCAGTGTATCTTCCCAACCCAGGGATTGAAACCAAGTCTCCTGCATTGCAGGTGGATTCTTTACCAGCTGAGCTTCAAGGGAAGCCCCAAAGAAAGGCAGTGTGAAAGAATATTCAGACTCCTGCACAATTGCACTCATCTCTCATGCTAGCAAAGTAATGATCAAAATTCTCCAAGCTAGGCTTCATCAGTACATGAACCAAGAACTTCCAGATGTTCAAGCTGGATTTAGAAAAGGCAGAGGAACCAGAGATCTAATCGCCAACATTTGTTGGATCATAGAAAAAGCAAGAGAATTCCAGAAAAAACATCTGCTTCATTGACTATGCTAAAACATTTGATGGTGTGGATCACAAAAAAACTGTTGAAAATTCTTAGATGGGAATACCAGACCACCTTACCTGCCTCCTAGGAAACCTGTATGCAGGTCAAGAAGCAACAGTTAGAACTGGACATGGAACAGCAGACTGGTTCCAAATTGGGCAAGGAGTATGTCAAGGCTGTAATTGTCAGCCTGCTTATTTAACTTATATGCAGAGTACATTATGGAAAATGCCAGGCTGGATGAAGCACAAGCTGGAATCAAGATTGCTGGGAGAAATACTAATAACCTCAGATATGTAGGTGACACCACCCTTATGGCAGAAAGCTAGAGGAATTAAAGAGCCTCTTGATGCAAGTGAAACAGGAGAGTGAAAAAGCTGGTTTAAAACTCAACACTCAAAAAACTAAGATCATGGCATCTGGTCCCTTCATGTCCTGGCAAATAGATAGGGAAACAATGGAAACAGTGGTAGATTTTATTTTCTTGGGCTCCCAAATCACTGCAGATGGTGACTGCAACCATGAAATTAAAAAATGCTTGCTCCTTTGAAGGAAAAGTATTACAAGCCTAGACGGTGTATTAAAAAGCGAAGACATTGCCAAAGAAATCTGTATAGTCAAAGCTATGGTTTTTCCAGAAGTCATGTATGGATATGAAAGTTGGACTGTAAAGAAAGCTGAACACCACCTTTGAAGAATTGATATTTTCAAACTGTGGTGTTTGGCAAGACTCTTGAGAGGCCTTTGGATTACATGGAGATCAAACCATTCAACCCTGAAGGAAATCAGTTCTGAATATTTATTGGAAGGACTGAAGCTGAAACTCCAGTACTTTGGCTGCTGCTGCTAAGTTGCTTCAGTTGCGTCCGACTCTGCGTGATCCCATAGATGGCAGCCCACCAGCCTCCCGTCCCTGGGATTCTCCAGGCAAGAACACCAGAGTGGGTTGCCGTTTCCTTCTCCAATGTGTGAAAGTGAAAAGTGAAAGTGAAGTCACTTAGTTGTGTCTGACTCTTCGAGACCCCATGGACTGCAGCCTACCAGGCTCTCCTATGGGACCCTCCAGGCAAGAGTACTGGAGTGGGGTGCCATTGCCTTCTCCGATACTTCGGCTACCTGATGTAAAGAGCAAACTCATTTAGAAAAGATCCTGATGCTGGGAAAGATTTAAAGCAATAAAAGGGAGAGGCAGAGGGTGAGATGGATTGATAGCATCACTGACTCAATGAACATGAATTTGAGCAAACTCCCGTAAATAGTGAAGGACAGCATGCTATAGTCCATGGGGTGGCAAAGAGTCAGACATGACTTAGCAACTGAATAATGCCAAAAAGAAAATGTGAATGAGTGGGGCTGATCACATTCCTGTTGTAACATGGCTTTAGTTTGCTCTTGCACTATCTCACATGCTAGTAAAGTAATGCTCAAAATTCTCCAAGCCAGGCTTCAGCAATACATGAACTGTGAACTTCCTGATGTTCAAGCTGGTTTTAGAAAAGGCAGAGGAACCAGAGATCAAACTGCCAACATCCGCTGGATCAT
>NW_011494841.1:156814-175098 GCF_000754665.1 Bison bison bison | reverse complement strand
TACATGAACTGTGAACTTCCTGATGTTCAAGCTGGTTTTAGAAAAGGCAGAGGAACCAGAGATCAAACTGCCAACATCCGCTGGATCATGGAAAAAGCAAGAGAGTTCCAGAAAAACATCTATTTCTGCTTTATTGAATATGCCAAAGCCTTTGACTGTGTGGATCACAATAAACTGTGGAAAATTCTGAAAGAGATGGGAATACCAGACCACCTGACCTGCCTCTTGAGAAATGTGTATGCAGGTCAGGAAGCAACAGTTAGAACTGGACATGGAACAACAGACTGGTTCCAAATAGGAAAAGGAGTACGCCAAGGCTGTATATTATCACCCTGCTTATTTAACTTATATGAAGAGTACATCATGAGAAACGCTGGACTGGAAGAAACACAAGCTGGAATCAAGATTGCCAGGAGAAATATCAATAACCTCAGATATGCAGATGACACCACCCATATGGCAGAAAGTGAAGAGGAACTAAAAAGCCTCTGGATGAAAGTGAAAGTGGAGAGTGGAAAAGTTGGCTTAAAGCTCAACATTCAGAAGACGAAGATCATGGCATCTGGTCCGATCGCTTCACGGGAAATAGATGGGGAAACAGTGTCAGACTTTATTTTTTGGGGCTCCGAAATCACTGCAGATGGTGACTGCAGCCATGAAATTAAAAGACTCTTGCTCCTTGGAAGGAAAGTTATGACCAACCTAGATAGCATATTCAAAAGCAGAGACATTACTTTGCCAACAAAGGTCCATCTAGTCAAGGCTGTGGTTTTTTCCTGTGGTCATGTATGGATGTGAGAGTTGAACAGTGAAGAAGGCTGAGCACCGTAGAATTGATGCTTTTGAACTGTGGTGTTGGAGAAGACTCTTGAGAGTCCCTTGGACTGCAGGGTGATCCAGCCAGTCCATTCTGAAGGAGATCAGGTTCCTAGGATTTCTTTGGAAGGAATGATGCTAAAGCTGAAACTCCAATACTTTGGCCACCTCATGCGAAGAGTTGACTCATTGGAAAAGACTCTGATGCTGGGGGGGATTGGGGGCAGGAGGAGAAGGGGACGACAGAGGATGAGATGGCTGGATGGCATCACCGACTCGATGGACGTGACTCTGGGTGAACTCCGGGAGTTGGTGATGGACAGGGAGGCCTGGCGTGCTGCGATACATGGGGTTGTGAAGAGTCGGACACGACTGAGCAACTGAACTGAACTGAACTGACGAAGAACCGAGGTCAGAGATTGACAGCTGAGCTCAGGAGGCAGAACATTTGCAACAATATGTGTATTTGATTTGCTTCATTGCTGCTGCCTTGCCACCTCCTTCAAGAAAAGGTTGAAAGTAAGGGAAGTCCACTTCAATTCAGTTCAGTTCAGTCGCTCAGTCATGTCCAACTCTGCGACCCCATGAGTCACAGCACGCCAGGCCTCCCTGTCCATCACCAACTCCCGGAGTTCACCCAGACTCACGTCCAATGAGTCGGTGATGCCATCCAGCCATCTCATCCTCTGTCGTCCCCTTCTCCTCCTGCCCCCAATCTCTCCAAGCATCAGAGTCTTTTCCAATGAGTTAACTCTTCGCATGAGGTGGCCAAAGTACTGGAGTTTCAGCTTTAGCATCATTCCTTCCAAATAACATCCAGGGCTGATCTCCTTTAGAATGGACTGGCTGGATCTCCTTGCAGTCCAAGGGACTCTCAAGAGTCTTCTCCAACACCATAGTTCAAAAGCATCAATTCTTCGGCGCTCAGCTTTCTTTACAGTCCAACTCTCACATCCGTACATGACCACAGGAAAAACCATAGCCTTGACTAGATGGACCTTTGTTGGCAAAGTAATGTCTCTGCTTTTGAATATGCTATCTAGGTTGGTCATAACTTTCCTTCCAAGGAGTAAGCCTCTTTTAATTTCATGGCTGCAGTCACCATCTGCAGTGAAGTCCACTTAATGAAGATCATAAAAGGAGCTCTTACCTCCACTGAAATTAAGATCACACACTGGGAATTCACTCAGAGAAATTAATTTCATCTTAATTAGTTTGAAAGTGAGGCATCCTTATACTATCAGTTACTTTTATAGAGGAACAAGTGGGAATAACTTTTACATTTTTATTTGCTTTTATAAGTAAATTTCTATTTCTTTGTAAGGTGTTCTGTTGGAAAAGTTTTCAGAGAATTAAAACATGTTACTTAAGGTTTAAATTATGTGGATCAGATCAGATCAGATCAGTTAGTCGTGTCCAACTCTTTGAGACCCCATGAATCACAGCACGCCAGGCCTCCCTGTCCATCACCAACTCCTGGAGTTCACTCAGACTCATGTCCATCGAGTCGGTGATGCCATCCAGCCATCTCATCCTCTGTCGTCCCCTTCTCCTCCTGCCCCCAATCCCTCCCAGCATCAGAGTCTTTTCCAATGAGTCAACTCTTCGCATGAGGTGGCCAAAGTACTGGAGCTTCAGCTTTAGCATCATTCCTTCCAAAGAAATCCCAGGGCTGATCTCCTTGCAGTCCAAGGGACTCTCAAGAGTCTCCTCCAGCACCACAGTTCAAAAGCATCAATTCTTCGGCGCTCAGCCTTCTTCACAGTCCAACTCTCACATCCATACATGACCACAGGAAAAACCATAACCTTGACTAGATGAACCTTTGTTGGCAAAGTGATGTCTCTGCTTTTGAATGTGCTATCTAGGTTGGTCATAACTTTCCTCCCAAGGAGTAAGCGTCTTTTAATTTCATGGCTGCAGTCACCATCTACTAAAGGATTTTATAGTACTAGTTTAAAATCCGCCAAACTGAGAGGTAAACCGTCGTCTTACTTGAGCAAATGAAGTCAGTGGTGTACAAAGAGTCAGTGATTTCTTTTCAGTCAGCCAGTAAGTCAGGGCCATTACTAGCTGAAAAGCCCAGTCCTCCACACCCTTTTCCTTATAAACAAGTTTTAGCCAAGGAGTCCGTTGATGTCAGCTCTTATTGTGGAACACCTGCTCTTAAACACACACCTGCCCAGCTGCACGCCCATGTGCACGCTGGGCTCTGGAAGGTACACAGCAGTGATGGATGCTCTCCATGTCAGTACTTTAGCTCGGATAATTAGCCCAGTACAGATTCATGTAAGTTACTTTAAGTCATGAGTGGTAAAGTGGTTGGCCATCAGGACAAGGGGATACTAGCTTGAACAGCAGAGTTTTCTGGATAATTTAATTTTGGATTTTTTCTCATTAAGGAGAAAAATCTCACATTTAGAATGGAAGTCTGTCTAAAATAAAGGATTTGTCTGCTTTCTTAAAAAAATTTTTTTTTGCCACACTATGTTCTGAAGGAGATCAGTCCTGGGATTTCTTTGGAAGGAATGATGCTAAAGCTGAAACTCCAGTACTTTGGCCACCTCATGTGAAGAGTTGACTCACTGGAAAAGACTCTGATGCTGGGAGGGATTGGGGGCAGGAGGAGAAGGGGATGACAGAGGATGAGATGGCTGGATGGCATCATTGACTCATTGGACGTGAGTCTGAGTGAACTCCGGGAGTTGGTGATGGACAGGGAGGCCTGGCGTGCTGCGATTCATGGAGTCGCAAAGAGTCGGACACGACTGAGCGACTGATCTGATCTGATCTGATGTAGCTTATGAGATTTTAGTTCCCGAAACAGTGACTGAACCTGGGTCCCCTGCATTGGAATTGCAGTCTTCACCACTGAGCCATCATTCCCTGCTTTCTTAATAGAAGGTGCTAACTGTGATAGGAATTTTCCCTAATCCCTGTGATATGACCTCAAGTAAACATTGTAAACACACCGTGTTAATGATGAGAATAGTCTTAGGGCTTGTTAAGGCGCATGCGCCGGTTTTCCCTGCTGTGTATGTGGCGTTTTTCTGTCCCCTGGGTTTCCTGGGTCCACTGTCAGAGGTTCTGACCCTTGTCAGCATGGGCACGCCTGTCTTGTGCCCTTTCCATTACTGTGGACTTTGAGCTAATTGTTAGAATTATGCAGAAGAGTGATTCACAGATGATAATTCAGAGCCCGAGAAGTCTCTTATGAATAAATTACTTCAGTTTTACTTATGAATTTTGAAACTTACATTGGAGTCTTATTCTGAATTCTGGATCAATGAGGCATAAGTTTTTATAGGTGGCAGGCATTTCCCTTTTCTGCGTTTATTGACCTGTAAGGCGCTTTGTAAAGCTGCAGTCAGGTAGCCTCTTGGTGTCCCTACAGTCCCACTGGTCCGTTAGGCCCCCTGGGGCTGGGAGCACCTCCAGAAAGGAGCGCTGTAGCTATGCGCACCCCAGGGCTGGCTCTGCCAGTGGTGGTCTTCCCTGCGGGCCCAGCCGCCACCAGATCTCTGAAGTGTGCTGTTCGGGGTGGGCAGCCCCTCGTGAGAGGAGCTGGCTGTGCTGTTACTGTCTGTGACCTCAGCAGGTTACTCAGTGCACACTGCTGACTGCCCCCGGCCGCCAGCTCTTCCTGCCTTCTTTGCTGGCATGCAGGCCTCGCTGTGGAGCCTGAACAAAACCACACAGTGCACCAGTGGGGCTGGAGGGGGCGTCCACTGTGGGCACCGGTTCAGTGTACGGCCTGGTGCGTTCGGACATGTCTGTACACACCCAGGTCTGCTTCTTTCCTGACAGACCCTGAGCCTTTGCTCCTTTCAAGGTGCACGTCTTACAAGTCTGTCTTGTTCGTTGCTGTGTCCGCAGCTGCGGGACCTCATGCCTTCGGTGTACTGGGGGGAAGGGGCTACAGAGGCTCTCTTTAGCCTCTTTGTCTTGCAATACGACACAGGGCTTTGCATCCCTCCAGAGCTGGAGTTCTTCCCGGCAAGAGAGGGCTTTGGATGTCTCGCCTGCCTCCATCCCTCTTCCACAGCACAGGCAAGGCAGTGCTTCCAAAATACACTTGCTGAAGAGCTTTACACGACACCTGCTTCCCCTCAGAACCCAGTGTGCATGCGTGTGTGGGTGTGGAAGCCGCTGTCACAGCAGCCTCCTACCACATCTGTCCATACTCTTCCCTCCAGCAGAGGCTCTGCCAGGCCCAGGGGTTTGGGTTTTTTTTGTCCCCCATTTTCTGTGTTGAAGAATACATTTATAATATGCTACGTAAAGTTGCAGATTAAAGTACGTAATAGAACAGATATTTTAAGCACCTTAGAAACATGGATTTAATATAAAAAGACACCCTAGGATCTAAATAAAGGCATCCCTGTCACTCCTGCCTCGTGCCTCCCGCCCGCCTGCCCTCACGCTCCCTCTGGCTGTGCCGCCCGCCCCGTCTGCCTCTGTCAGGACCCTTGGCACGCCCTTCGTCAGGTGGACGCCCTTCCTCAGGTGCATCCCCTTTCCTCAGGTGCATCCCCTTCCTTAGTGGCATCCCTTTCCTCAGGTGGCATCCTGTTCCTCAGGTGTATCCCCTTCCCCAGGTGCATCCCTTCCCCAGGTGCATCCCTTCCTCAGGTGGCCCTTGCGGATCCCAGGATGGGTTGTGTCTTCCTGCTGAGCATCTCACGCTGTCTGCTTTTGTCTGTCTGGAAGTGATGCCCCGTGACGACCGCTTGCTGGGGCTTTTCCTGCCAGCGTGTAAGCTGCCGAAGGCAGGGCCCTGTCTGTCTTGGTTGGCTCACGTCTGCTGGAGTGGCGATAAGGGTGCTGGCTTGGCCCATGGTTCTGCGTCCTGTGTGGGGCCTCTGCCGCGGAGACCCGCGGGCTGCCCTGGGCTGCCCAGGGCTGCCCTGAGGCTGCGCTCGTGAATTCTGGTGAACCCTGAGCAGCTGCCGTGTCTTGTCTGGCCTGGGACACATTTTCATCTCTGAAATTTCAGTCCTTTTTCTTAAACCCTGCTGTGTAGTAAGGGTCCCTGTAAGTTCCTCTTTTTAGCTGGGGCTCTCGGGGAGAAGAGGAGAGAGTGGACCTCAGACCACTTCAAGCTCTGGGGGCCTCATGAGGGGGCGCGGGCTCAGGCGGCAGGCTCCCGCTGAGAGCAGTTACCCAAGACTCAGACATGAAGCTAGGGCAAAGGAGGACGGTGCATTCTTCCCCGAATCCTAGGCCATTTCCAAGAGTTACATCTTAGATAATTCAGTTTTCTAAGAGAATGTCCATCTCTCTTTTAATTTGCTGTTTACTCTTGATGCAGCCCAAATATGATGATACATGTTAATTTGTAGATTTTTGTCTTGTAGAGACACTATTTTTGTCTGATACAGATCTATCAAGAGGTTATGGTTTTATTTTATTTATTTTTTGGTGGTCAAAATAAATTTTAATGTAAAAACTGACATAAAATATAGAAATATGTATGTAGAGGAGAAAACAAAATCCAGTTATATTCTATTTTTAAGGGACGTGTGACAATGAAAACACTACTATACATAAAATAGGCAACTAATGAGAACCTACTGTATAGCACAGGGAACTCTACTTAATGCTCCTTAGCTTTGTAATTGTTTGGTATATCTATTCCAATCCCTTGGGTTTGAATCCCATTGAGAGGTTATGGTTTTATATCTGTAGAATATTAATCTAATCTGTCTCCAGCTTTAAAAAGCTCAACTTAGCCAGCCGGCTCTTCAGATATGTTCGTGACCAGCTTCCTGTCTTACAGTCTCCCTCACCGATTGGCCTTTGCACAGGTGTTGTCTCTTCACCTTTGACTGTTATGCCTTGAACCTCTGGGTGTACCTCACGCAGCCACAACTACTGGTACTGGTTGTCCTGCAAACACTGTTCTGTGGGGTGTTTGCCCTGGGCTGTCGTGGGTCTGTGGGGGGTGTGCTGTGGGCTGTCAGTGCTCCATGGGGGTGTGCCCGGGGCTGTCCATGGTCCATGGGTGTGTGCCCGGGGCTGTCATGGGTCCATGAGGAGTGTGCCGGGGCTGTCGTGGGTCCATGGAGGTGTGCCTGGGGCTGTATGTGGTCCTTGGGTATGTGCCCAGAGCTGTCATGGGTCCGTGGGAAGTGTGCCAGGGCTGTCATGGGGCGACTGTCCTGTGTTCTGAGTGACCTCCGTGCATCACTTTTGATCGCTCAGTGGCAGGTAGGGGTGTGTGTGTGTTTTGCTGAGGCCTGCCTCTCCATTTCTCTGTGTTGTCAGTAGAAAGATGGTAAATAAAGGAGTTTCTGGGTTTCTCGCATCTTCTCTCCAGGCCTCAGTTACTCGTCACCCCAGACTTCGGGACTGAGCTGGATGTGACCGAGGAGGCTTCCCCGTGGTCCGCCTTTGCAGCCCCTGCCCCGCCCCGCCTGTGCACCTGTGAGGCTCCTTCCTAAACTCTCCTGCCCTGACGCCTTCTCTCCAAGTCAGACTCCGGCTTGTAGTCTTGCTTTGCCCACAGCTGAGTCTGTAAACTTGTTGGTTCCTGGTTTCTCTTTATATCCCTGCCCTGTGATGCCTTCATCTGTCTACTCCCTCACAGATGCTTGCCAGGCCTCACGTACCTGACTCTGCTGGGTGTTAGGGATCTGATGGGGTGACACCTGCCCCGAGGCCCACAGTGATGGGCGGGATCCCCAGATTCTCCTTTGGGAAGTAAGACTCCTCCCTGATGAGAATAACTTTTGTTTTATTTCCAAACAGTACTTATCTAGGTAATGGCAGTTTCCTGTATAATTTGCAGGTAGAATAAGTAAAACTTTATATATGTGCATGTGTGTGTATATATGTAATTCTACAATGTGTGTTTTATATATTTGTATATATTTGCAGTCACCTTTAAAGAATGTAAATCCTTAGTATATGCTTTTAGAAATAAAAAAAGAAGAACAGAAGAAAGTTATTGAACAGGTAACATTGACATATTCTCTTTTTAAGCATTTCTTTTCACACCACACACTGCATTGATGGCAGGGTAACCCTGCATTCATGCTTTGGGGACCTGAAATGCCAGAAGGCATCCTCTAATGTCCCAAGTTCCCAAATCTTTACCTATCCAAAATTTTCTTTGTAAATACCATGTAAATTTCTTTGTAAATTTACCATTCTTTGTAAATTCCTGAGGTAATTTGTGATTCAAACTGTGAGAAATTGGCAGTGTAAAATACAGGAAAAACCAGTACCTGTTTAAAAAAATAGTGAGCTTTTTACTACTGAAGTAAGCAAGGAAGAAAATCATTTGAATGAAATCCAAGCAGAGGCAGAACCCAACTTCTTGCAAAATAAAGAGGAGAGTGTTTCAAGAAACTCCGTGTTGTCACTTGCAGTTTTAGTAGAAAAATGCTTGAAACAAAAATGTCTTTTTACTAGTGAGGGAAAGCAGCCAAGGCCAACGAGGCAGGGCTGCCGGACAAATGGCCGAGTCTGTGGGTGGGAGAGGCGGCCGCCTGGAGCCTGCCCACCTGCGCGCCTCCTTGCGGGCTTGGCGGCCGGGTCCTCAGGCCCCACATGGCCGAGGAAGAAGCCGGTCTCCTTTCACAGCAGAGAAAGAGTCAGACTCCCGCTGGGTGAGCTCTGCCTTGGGTCCTCTCATCATCTACAAACCTTTCCTTTTTTTAAAAAAAAATTCCATTTTGGTTTTGTCCAGTCTGACAGCCCTTCTTTGTGTTCTGAAACATACCGCCTTCCCGCCAGGCCCAGCGGCCTGCCTGGGAGTGACCTTGTGGTTGAGGGGGTTGCTCTGTGAAGTCCGTCTTCTGCATCAGAAACATGCATAGCTGCCCAGGCCAGTCCAGTGCCCCAGGAGGCTGCAGTGCTTGGGCGTGTGGGCCCATCATGTCTGAGCTTCTGGGACGGCCTCACTCAGTCTCAGCTCCAGTGTGCTGTTTGTGTCCACTCGGCTTTTAGGTATTCTTTATTATGGTTGTGTAGTCACTAAGTCGTGTCCGACTCTTTGTGACCCCGTGGACTATAGTCCGCCAGTCTCCTCTGTCCATGGTATTCTCCAGACAAGAATACTGGAGTGGGTTGCCATTTCCATCTCTAGGGTGTCTTCCTGACCCAGGGATCGAACCCATGTCTCCTGCATTGGCAGGCAGATTCTTTACTGCTGAGCCACCAGTGAAAAGTTCAGTCATGGCCGACTCTCTGCGACGCTGTGGACTGTAGCCCACCATGCTGCTCTGTCCATGGATTTCTCCAGGCAAGGCAAGAATACTGGAGCGGTTACCATTCCCCTCTCCAGGGGATCTTCCCAACCCGAGGCTTGAACCCATGTCTTCTATATTGCAGGTGGCTTCTCTACTGTCTGAGGCACCAGGGAAGCCCTATGTTTATTATCAGTAGCAATTAAGTAGATAGTTTTAAATTCTGTTAGAGGCCACTGTCCGTTAACAGGTGTACATTCTTAGAAGGGAATCCACAAGGGGGCCTTTTCCCAGCCTAGTAATTTGCTTATCATTCCTTCATTTGTGAAATAGGGCTTATAATTTTTATCTACCAGGGTGGTTTTGAAGAGTGGAGACGTGTGTTTTGAGTGCCCAGTGCTGTCTGGCAGGCGGTGGGCAGGAGCTGGTTCTGCTCTGTGGGGGCAGCTGGGGTGGCTGCCCTCAGCCCCTGGCCTGAGAGAGGGCCATTTCCTCTCTGCTGTTGTTTGCATGATAAGGATTCTTTTGTTTTGTTTTATCAGAGGACATGAAGCCTTGATGAGAAGAATAGGCTGTTGAGATAAAAGATGTCTGACCACAGATGGGTGTCTTTTACGATGTGCAGGGACATCATACTCATATAAAGGACTGTGCTTAAATATTTTTTTTTCCAGATTGTGAATTCTAACTCTTCGAACTATTTTGTGTATTTTTACGTTTTAGAACAGATGGTTTTTCATCTAAAGTCAATCAGTGATCATCTCAAATGTTGAGGATACTTGGCCTAGAGAATTTTCACATAGTCTTTTTAACACCTTTATTGAGATATATTGATGTGCGGGAATCTTCGAGCCTGTGTTCACCTGTGAAATTGCCCCACAGCCAAGGTAGTGAACGTGTCTGTCACTTTGCCTCTGCAGCGTCAGCACCCCCTCCTGCCCCACCACAGACGACCCCAGGGCTCTGGGCCCTGCAGCAGCTCAGGCGGCTAGGCGTTGACAGCGGCGTGCATGCCTTGGTCCAGCTTCTTTCACTCAGCAAAATTATTTTGAGAAACATCAGTGTTGCATGTATCAGTTTTACATTTTAAGTTTTCAAAATTAACTTCTATTTGCACTCCTAGATGGGAAGCATTACTTCTTTGAAACTATTAACCTGTTGTCAAACTTTGTTGAGAGATCTCTTGAATAACAGTCATAGTGAAAATCTTGAGAGAGCCCTGCCCTGCACTGTCCTGGTCAAAGCCCGACTCAGCACCTCACTCGGGCCCAGCCCCGTGGGTGTGTGCGAGAAGGGCACTCGGGCTCCTGAGGGCATGGCATGCCCTTTGTTATGATGGGGACAGAGGGAATGTGAAACTTGGACTGTTTGCTTGGAGAGGCGCCATGTGTCTGATGGTGACACCATATTTACTCATTTCTTTTCCTTTTTAGATCCTTCCCAGGAGTTCCATTATGGGTGTGAGAGGTTTGCATGGGTTTGTGGCAAGTAGCTGCCCACATGTATGTACGGTAGTAAACTTCAAGGAGCTGGCAGAGCGCCACCGGAGCCAGCACCCCGGAGGGACGCCCACCATTGTGGTCGACGCCATGTGCTGCCTCAGGTACTGGTACACACCGGAGTCCTGGGTCTGCGGCGGACAGTGGCGGGAATACTATTCTTCTTTGCGAGAATTCGTGAGAACTTTTACCGCTGTTGGCATCAAGCTGATCTTCTTCTTCGATGGCATGGTGGAGCAGTCCAAGAGAGACGAGTGGGTGAAACGCAGACTCAAGAATAACAGGGAGATAGCCAAGATCTTCCACTACATCAAGTCCCGCAGGGAGCAGCCGGGCAGAAACATGTTCTTCATCCCCTCGGGGCTGGCCCTATTTACTCGGTTTGCTTTGAAGGCCCTGGGTCAGGAAACTCTGTGCTCGTTACAGGAGGCCGACTATGAGGTGGCCTCCTATGGCTTCCAGAACAACTGTCTTGGGATTCTTGGAGAAGACACTGACTACTTAATCTATGACACCTGTCCCTATTTTTCCATCAGCGAGCTCTCCCTGGACAGTCTGGACACCGTCATGCTCTGCCGGGAGAAGCTCTGTCAGAGCCTCGGGCTCCGCCTGGCCGACCTGCCTCTGCTGGCCTGCCTGCTTGGCAATGACGTCATCCCAGAAGGCATGTTCGAGAGCTTTCGGTACAAATGCTTGACTTCCTATGCCTCTGTGAGAGAGAGCTGTGACAGAAAAGGTAACGTTATCTTAGCTGTAGCAGACCACATATCTAAAGTTCTTCGGTTGCATCAAGGTGAGAAAAAGCTGGAAGAGATGCTACCTTTGGGACCAAACAAAGCTCTTTTTTATAAAGGAGTAGCGTCGTATCTTTTGCCAGGACAGAAATCTCCATGGTTTATCCAAAAACCTGAAGATGTAGTAACTTTGGACAAGCAGGTACTATCCATGAGTTCAGATCCTGAATCTAAGCAAGAGTTTCCCATGTGTATGGACTCTGAATCCAAGCAGAAATTATCTGTGGGTACAGACCCTGAATTTAACCTAGAAGCACCCATGTGTACAAACACTGAAGTTAAACAAGAAGACCCTGTAAATGTGGGGCCTGAAGCCAAGCATCAAGTAACTGTGGTTTTGGATCCTGAAATCTTAAAGGTAGGTGGACATGCCCACCCGAATGTAATATGTCATGATTGAAAATGTACCCAGTGAATATCTATTGACTGCCTGCAGTGGTTAAGACACAGTGGGGGCCACAGAGCCGAACCCTTGAGTTTAGCTAGGAGCTTCACAATACATGTGAAAACCTGCGTTGTGAGCTCTGTCTCATGTTGTTCCATGGCTGTTACAGAGTGCTAGGGATTTGAAAGAGAGTCATCACTGTGGGTTAAGGACAGAGAGAAGTCCCCAGAGGAGTAGTTACAACTGGAGCCAGGCCTTCCTGGGCCCGAGGTTGCTGTGAACAGGCAAAGATGGGACCTGTGCTCTCAGCAGAGCCCTGGGACAAGTAGCTGAGGCCTGGGGTGTGAAGGGCTAAGTAAGGAGAAGATAATTGGGAAGGACAGACGCAGCCAGATGGTGGATATTCCTGCATGCCACCCTAGGGATTTGAATGTAGTCCGTAAAATGATACAGAGCCTTGATAGTTTTGAAGGAGGGCCACTGTTCATGAACTGCCTGCTCCGTGTAGGTTAGTTGCAGTGTAGCTATTATCTCATTGAAACCTCTCGTTATCCTTGGGTTACAGAGGAGTTGCGTGTGGACACTAATGCCCTGAGGCATCTCAGCAAGCACAGAGCTAATTAGGACTTTACTCACAGCTTTTCATTGTTCTTGCATTGAGTCACCATCTTTCCAAGTTAAAAACCTGGGAACGTCTCTCCCATATTTCATCAACAGTCTCTCTTAAGTCTTGTTACTTTGATCTGTTCAGTGGCTCTTACCACCCTGGGCTCTCACCACCCTGTGTGGATGACTGTAGACGTCTGAGAACTCTTCCTAAACAGACTTTGGCCCCTTGCAGCCCCTTTGTCATGCTGCACGCAGAAATAAAGCCCTGATTTGCATTTGCTAGCTCTTCGGAGGGAAGCGGTGACCTGCACAGAGAGGGCCGCTGTCCCGGCTGCTGCCTGCTGCTCCAGCCGTACCTGCCCCTCCTGCCTGCCCCTCTCCCGGATGGCCCTCCGGCCCCTCCGCTGGTCGGTGCCTGCTGGGGTTCCCCATCACACCCAGAGAGGCCGCCCACCCTGTGGGAGAGACCGATGTTTGCCGCAGGTGCCTCCGGAATGTCCTCTCTGGTTCAGTCTTTCCTTCCAGACCAGGTGATCCTGTGAGGGCCTGGCCGTGTTGGTTCTTGTCCTGCCCTGCCGCGGTCTCAGGGAGTGTCCTCTACCTCTTCTGTCTCTACGCTCTCTGTCAGTGACTTCTCCCCTCCGTCCTGCACAGCTGCAAGGAGTCTTCCCTCTCTCTGTCACATGCCTTGTAGCAGAGGGGGTAGCTTCTTATTGTAGGAAATTATAGTGAGAGGTAGAATATGGTACATGTTTCAAGAGAGTTATAGGTGAAAAAGTATTAAGAAATTTATTCTACCTGGAAACATTCTTAACTGCTTTTTAGAGGGAAAAGAATGTGAGTGGACATTGGAGGAGGGTTGGAGGCGGACCTGCACGTGGAGGTCCCGACGAGCAGTGGGAGGTGGGTGGAACGTGTCAGCTTGGAGACAGGCGGGCCTCAGCGCAGCCCGAGGAGAAAGGTGAGCAGAGGCAGGACAGGGAGCCCAGTCTGCGCTTGGCTTCCATGCTCAGTGTGGTTGCGTCGCTGGCTCTTCAGTGACACGCCTCTGCGTAGTTGTTCCTGGTTCTCGGCCGTTCCTCACTGTCTCCACTAACAGCTCTTGCTGGCCGCCCTGGTCTCCCGCTCACATGAGGCCGTGGGTGTGCAAAGGCTAAAGGACATGTCTGCAGTGGTCACACAGCTAGTTCTTGTAGACCCCGAGTTTGAGCCCAAGCCTTCCATGCTTCACAAGATCGCACCCACCTTCCCTGGGTGGGGGAAGTCTGAAAGTCCATTGGCACTGGGAGAGGGACGCGCTGTGGTCAGAAGTCGGGAAGCGGGGGAACAGAAGAGTCTGAAAGGGAGCCGCCCTGCTCGGAGTCTCATTAGAGAGTTGGGCGGTATCTGCGTTTTGTCCAGCCCAGGACTCAGAGAAGTCCCCTGCCACACCTCCAGCACCATTCCAGGCCCTCTCTGCTTGCTTCTGTTTCGCTCTGGTTCCTTCTGGTCCCCAGCTCTCACTTCCGTCTGTGTGCCTCGCACCTGTCAGTCTGGGCTCCTCCTCATGCACCCTGGCTGTGTTTGCTGTGCCTGACCCATACCCACTGGGTGTGGTGGCCTGGCATCTCACCCCGTTTATTCCAAGGGGAGTCCAGGAAAGTTAGGTCCAGCCACAGAGGGCAAGCATGTGTGTGCTGAGAGAGTTAAGGACTTAGTTCTTAGCCTCTTTTAGGAGGCATGGGATAGCAAGCGGGGGTGTGGTGAGATCAGATACTTGTTTTCTGAAACACAGCAGGGAATGGACCGGTGTGTCTATGAGCTGGAATTAGGGAAATGGAACTTGAGTACAAGAAGCAACTCAGGCAATGTTTCAGAAGAGAATCCTGCTGTGCAGGTGAAGCTCCTGTGCTCAGGCTGGTGGGATGGGGTTGGCCTGAGCCAAACAGAAGGTAGGCTTCACGGGGACCATCTGATGCTTAAAATGTGTGTTCTACATGTAGTGGAGACCCTCGAGGTAGAAGCAGTGATGCCCTGAGGGGTGAAGGGCATCCGAGGGGGAGGAGGGGGAGGTAAGAGTAAGCTGACAAGGGCCCGGGAGGCAGGTTCAAGGGTAAGAAGGAAGGCGGGTCTGCCCGATGCCGCAGCGGCCATGGATGGGGCTCGGAGGTTGTCAGGATTGGCATGTGGGAGGATCGGGGGGCCTACAGAGCTGTGGTCACCCATGGGCTTGGTGGGGGTCAGATGACAGAAATTTGGTGGCAGTTTGGAAGCAAAAAAGGCAGAAGCTGGGGATGGGGTTGCTTTTTGTGGAAGTCTGGTAGAAGGAGCCCAGCAGAGTCTCCTGGGCCTGTGGGGCGGTGGGGGTGGGGGGAGGACAGAGTATGTCCTGAGTCAGTGGCACTTGGACTTCTTGAGCTTAGAGGCCGCTTTGAAAATCATTTGGAAGTTTCTTAAATTCCCCTTAAAAAATATTTTTCAGTATCATCTTCCATCACTGACAATAGATAACCAGAATTCAAACGTGCATTTTGGTGACATGTAGTCACCCTAGAAGTCCTTTGGTGCCAAGTAGCTGAATGTAGCAATTGCCTGGGTGCATGCACACAACCATTGCTGTTTCCTCCAGCAATTGGATAAACTGAATTCTTGCTTTAGAATTTTCAGATTAGGTGAATATGTTAAAGTTTTTCCAAGTGTGGAATACTATATCTGCAGTAAGGGCAGAGATAAAAGATGCTGAGGTGGTGAGCTAGTTAATGAATTAATATTATAATTGTAGAAAACTTCTCTGAAAACCCTGTGTACACCCAGAAAAGAATGTTACATCTCAACTCTGTACAGTTGCCAAAATTGGAGGTTTTCTGATAGAATGAATATATAATTTGTTATAACTTTATAGATAAATTTGTCAAAATTCTAACTCTTGAAATAAAAAAAGAGGAAGAAACGTAAGAAGGTATAGGAAAATACATTAGAGGGTTCAGTTCAGTTCAGTTCAGTTGCTCAGTTGTGTCTGACTCTTTGCGACCCCATGAATTACAGGCCTCCCTGTCCATCACCAACTCCCGGAGTTCACTCAGACTCATGTCCATTGAGTCAGTGATGCCATCCAGCCATCTCATCCTCTGTTGTCCCCTTCTCCTTCTGTCCCCAATCCTTCCCAGCATCAGAGTCTTTTCCAATGAGTGTATTGTACCTTAAAAGAATCATAAAATATCTAACCATATTGTTTCTGATAGATTCTGTATCAAAAGGGGCATTATAGAGAAATATGTTACTTCTAATGATCTTTCATTGGTTAGAGCATCAAGTAATAATTCTTTTGGGATCCTTGCTGACTTTAAAGCTGCTAGCTTGTCTGCCATCCTGATTTAAAGAAGCATTTAGCCATGAAATAGACCCTGGAGTATGTCTAGCCAGAGAGCAGTCGTGGCCGCCTGTTGGCCATGCACTATTTGCCAGCCTCTGTATTAGCTCATTTAATCCTCATGGATAGTTCTCTGAGGACAGCACCTTTGTTAAACCTATTCTACATGTGAAGGAAGCAGGCACTGAAGGTATTAAGACTCAAGTCACTGGAGTGAATGGGCCTGAGCGAGCACGTCACATGCGTCAGTAGCAGGACACTGATGCACAGAGGTTCTGATGCTCCAGGCTGTAGTCAGAGTGCATTTTACATGCCATCGGGGGTCAGTTCAGTTCAGTTGAGTCAGGCCTCCCTGTCCATCACCATCTCCCGGGGTTCACCCAGACTCACGTCCATTGAGTCAGTGATGCCATCCAGCCATCTCATCCTCTGTCGTCCCCTTCTCCTCCTGCCCCCAGTTCCTCCCAGCATCAGAGTCTTTTCCAGTGAGTCAACTCTTTGCATGAGGTGGCCAAAGTACTGGAGTTTCAGCTTTAGCATCATTCCTTCCAAAGAAATCCCAGGGCTGATCTCCTTCAGAATGGACTGGTTGGATCTCCTTGCAGTCCAAGGGACTCTCAAGAGTCTTCTCCAACACCACAGTTCAAGAGCATCAATTCTTTGGCATTCAGCCTTCTTCACAGTCCAACTCTCACATCCATACATGACCACAGGAAAAACCATAGCCTTGACTAGATGGACCTTTGTTGGCAAAGTAATGTCTCTGCTTTTGAATATGCTGTCTAGGTTGGTCATAACTTTCCTTCCAAGGAGTAAGCATCTTTTAATTTCATGGCTGCAGTCACCATTTCATGTTTCCACAAAGAACACTCTCACCACTGCAGGATTACTCTTCACATTAAAGCCACCCTACCCCTGATGGCATGTAAAATGCGCTGTAACAACCTGCAGGATTACTCTTCACAGTGCATTTTACATGCCATCAGGGGTAGGGTGGCTTTAAATTGTGAAGAGTAATCCTGCAGTGGTGAGAGTGTTCTTTGTGGAAACATGAAACCTGTATGTTGGTTATTACAGGCCATCTGATCTCAACTCCTCATTGAGTGGGAGCGTGGCATCTGTTTACATCATCCATCTCATCACTTCCCAATGGTGACACTGCACTGCATTCAGAGCAGAAGGAAGCACGTCCTCAGGCAGTTTCTGCTCAGTAAAACAGTACTGAACAGGTGAATGAGAGTGATGCAGTTTCTAATCCCAAAGAATTTATGGTTTAATAGGAGAGATGAGGCAAGGTAACAAGTGGACGGTAAATGCGAGTTGAGCCCCTCACGTCGGGGAGGTGAGTTCTTATTCACAGAGGATGGCAGGGTTCTGGAGAGATGACAGAACCCTGAGGTTCTAGGGAGGTTCGGGGGAACCTCACGGGGCAGAGACAGAAGTGGCTTTTGGGAAGGGCTGAAAGAGGTCAGTTTCTATCATGGAAGTTGGGCTCCAGAGTGTCCACAAGGGGTGCACAGGAGGAGATGGAGGTCTTCAGGGCCTCTTCAACTCAGGCTGAAGAGTCTGGTAGTCGGCCTGAGTGCAGTGATTGGGCCTCTGTTTCTAGGAAGACAGTGTCACTGGGGTGAAGAGTGGGTTGGAGAGCCTGGAGAGGGGCGGCTGGACCCCTGGGCAGCCCCTCTCCCTGTCGGGTGGACAGGATGTTGAGTGACGGCAGAGGTAAGTCCCAAGTCTGGTTGGTGGGTGGAAATTGGAGGAGGAGCTGGAAGCACAGAGGCCAGCTTGACGTCCTGAGTTTGAGTGACATTTACTCTACCTCTGAGCCCTAGAAGGCCTTGGATTTCCTGCTGAAGGTCATGGTATTGTTTTCAAGGAGAAACAAGTTGCATTTAATTGTTGGGCAGGTCGCCAGAGCACAGCATGTCCAGGCAGAGAGCTACCTGGTGTACAGCGTGATGAGCAGCGGCGAGGTGGAGTGCAGCAACAGCTTGGAGGACGCCACGGACCAGGCCCTGCCCAGCCAGGCCTTCGTCTACCGCCCCGTGCGGCAGCGCGTCTACTCCCTTCTGTTGGGGGGCGGCGGCGGTGAGTTGTGGTCTCCAGGGGCCATGCACCTGGAGCTGGTTCTGAGAACTGGCCGGATGGAATGAGTGCATGCTTTCAGGACTCAGGATTTGCTTCTCTGTAAAGTCTGGAATGGAAAATGCCACTCGCATCTGCACAGGATTAAGGGTAAATGCATGGGATGTCTGTTTATCTGATTAGCAAGCAGTTGACCAGAGTTCATTGAAAGAGAAGTGCATTGTTTCTGTTGTAAAGCAGTTGTATTTTTATTCCTTAGAAGGATTTAAGAAATTTAAAAAATTTGGAAACTCTTTCCTCCTATAGAAGTGTAGTGTAGGGTGTGTCTGTTATTAGAAGACAGTTTTGTATGATTATGGTATGTCTTCTTTCTATTCTTTTACTTTTAAACTATTCTTAATAGTTGGAGCATTTCTCTTTTAAGCAGCATGTCAGTCTTGCAGTCTCTGTCTTTTAGCTGGATTGTCTGGGCTGTTTATGTTCGCTGTGCCGCTGGCTGGCGTGGCCAGGCTCGCTGTGCCGCTGGCTGGCGTGGCCGGGCTCGCTGTGCCGGCT
>NW_011494841.1:128167-156706 GCF_000754665.1 Bison bison bison | reverse complement strand
CGCTGGCTGGCGTGGCCGGGTTTATGTCTTCATTGTGCTCTTTGCTCTGTCCTCTTTTCCCTATTTTCCCCTTTTCTGACTTCTTTTGGAATAGTTGAATAATTATTAGTATTTTGCTTTATATTGGCTTACTGTTGGACTTGAATTATTAGATTTACTTGTTTTTATGTGTTTGTTTTTTTAGCAGTTGCTCTAGGGTTTATAATGTATGTCTTTAACTTGTCGGAATTTGACTTCAGTATTATACCATGTAAGGCATACTGTAAAAACCTTACAACAGTGTACTTCATTTCCCCCTTCATTTTTGCTATTCAGTATATTTTAAAGATTTTATTTTGAAATAATTAAATACTCAAGGGAGTTGCAAAAAATAGCATATAGGATTTCATGTACCCTTTATAAAATGACATTGTATATAATAAAGTATAATATCAAAGCCAGGAACTTGACATTAATACAATAATACTATGAAGCAGACTATAGATGTTACTCACTTCTCAGCATTTTTTACCCCCATTTGTTTGTGTATGTGTATAATTCTGTGCAGTATTGTCCATACAAGATACAGGCGTGGATATGCTGATATCCATATACAGATGTGCATGTATTATCCATACAAGATACAGGCGTGTTCCATGGCCACAGGGGCTCTCCATCTGCTGCCTCTTCATAGCCACCTTCTGTCCCTGTCCCCTGGTGAACAGCAGTCAGTCCTCCAACTCAACCCTCTGGTCATTTGAGAATGTCACGTAAGTGGAAACATGGTGGTAGTAGCCTTTTGAGATCATGCACATGTTTTAAGCATAAACACATGATTCTTATTTTTACTTTAAGCTGTTGGCAGACATTTTTGTGAAGGACCAGGTGATAAACATTTTAGGCTTTGAGGGCTCCACAGTCAGTAACAGCTAATGAGCTTTGTTGAGGCAGGTGCCCTAGACACAAATCCAGAAGGGCATGTTGTGCCATTGAAGCTTTGTCTAGTTTTCCCATGTCACACAGTTTGAATTGTATGTCATTGGTCTGTGTCACAGAATATTCTTCTTTCAATAATTTTCTAATCATTTAAAGCAGTATGAAAAGCATTATTAGCTTTCAGACTGAATAAAGGCAAGCCAGCCAGATTTGGCCTGTGAGCTGTGCTTTTGGTTGTTTTGGAAAGGAGTTAATTGGTGAGTCGATGTCTGCCGTGTGTGCCATTTCTGGTGCTCTTTACTGCAGAAATATAATTCTTCTGGAGGTAGAAGTTTAGATACTTCTTGTCTGGCCCTTTGAGGGTGTCATTCTCTTGTCTCTAGCTTGTGTTTCTCCTGAGATGACCGTGGTCCTTCTGACTGTTGGGTCCGCAGGTTGTGAGTGTTTCTCTGGCTGTTGAGGGTTTTCTGCTGATTGCTGGTTTTCAGCCCCTGTTTAAGCTGAACTTTGGAGTCATTTCCTCCATGTGTATTCTGCTTGCAGCTCTTGAGCTCCTTGGGTCTGTGAGTTTCTGTTCCCTGCTGACTTTGAGAGCGCCGTTTCATTGAACACTGTCTTCTGTGTCTCTCTGTCACTCTAGGCCCCTATCACATGCCTGGTTCACACCTCACAGTGCCCCTCAGGCACCAAGGCTCGATTGTTAAGCCTCTTCTCTCTGTGCTTCAACTTGGATCCCTCTTGTTGCTCTGATTTCACATTTACAGAGCCTTTCTTCGGTAGTGTCTAGTCTGCTACTAGCCCATCCAGTGAAATTGTCATTTCAGATATTGTATTTTTAGCATTTTTTAAAAATCTTCCATTTCTTTCTTCCCTGTCTTCATGTTTTCCTTTAAATCCTTAAACTTGTTTGCACTACCTGTTTTCAAGTCCTTATCTACTAATTCCATCACCCCTGTCATTGCTGGGCCTGTCTGTTTATTGACTTTTCTCCTTCTGGTGGGTCCACATGTTTCTGCTTATTCTCGTGTTCAGTATTTTACTGTACTCTAGAAGGTTTTGGATCTGTGAAGGGTCTTGCCTTTTGTCCTGTAAGGGGTCATTTACCTGATCCTTGCAGGGTTTGCTTGAAGCCTTGTTAGGTGGTCTGGGGAACCTCAGGAGATAGAGGGGCCCTGTTTCTGAGGCCGGGGCTTCCTGGGCTGTCACCGAGTGCCGATGTCTGACGTGGCCGCTGCACACGGTGGCCCCGTGCGGCCCCAGGGTCACATGGCTCGTGGCCATCTGCCTGGCCTCGTTGAGCCTTGCCCTGGGGGTAACACGCTCTGTTCCTCGGGACCTCGGGGTGCTCCTCTGCATGGCGCCGGCTCTGATTCTGCTCATAGCCCTGCTGTCGGGACAGCCTGTCCTCTCCGAGCCCTGCTTTGCTCTGCTTTGCTCTCCTCGCTTGCTCTTCTGGGCTCTCACTGCCTCAGCTGCCATCTGCATGGTGCCCTGGGTAACTCTCCGCTTGAGGGTGCCAGGGCTTCTCGGGTCCTCAGTGCGGGAAGGATCTTGGCTGTAGCCCTGCAGTCCCTGTCTTGGCCACACCTACCCTCCTCTCCCGCTGTAGGTGCCGACGGAGGTGAGTGCTGGTATGGCGCTTGTATCTTTTTTGTGGCTTTTCTCTGCCCTTGGAGAGTTCAGTTCTGCATGCTGGTACATTTTTCTCCCACCCATATGTCTACTGTCCATTACTGGAGCTGCTCAGAGATGATGCTGGACCTCCTGGACTGATGTTTTGTTTCTTCATCCTTCCTTCCGGTTTGTTTTTCCTGCATTTGGGGAACATTTCACCACTTCGTTCTCAGCTCTTTGAGAGGTTTCCCTCTCTCCTTCCTGTCTCATTCTTCTCTCCGTTGAGACCTCGCTTGTCTTACTGACACTTCTCCTAGAAGTGGAATTCCTGCTGGAAGCCTTGAGCCTCACTGGTGGGGGCTGGAAGAAGTGGGTTTGCCCCCTCTTTACCCAGGCGCTTTCTTTCACTTGCATTGCTTTAAGAATCAAATCCATGTCGATGGATACAAAATGCATTTCCCAACCCAAGCCATCCTTCTGATCAGTTCTCTTTATCCCTCAGGCCCTTAAACACTAACTTCCCCAGATTCCTCCCTTCTTCCCTCATCAAAAGTGATTTCCCATCACTCACTGGGACCATCTTGCATGTGGGAGAGGGATGGTTGGGTGGGGAGGTTGGGGAGGAAGGAGGTGCCCCAGAGGGCCACTGACCCAGTGTCTCCTCTCCCTCCCTGGAAAAGAAGTAATTTCCTCTCTGAGGGCACCGTGTGCTCTTCGTTCTTCAGCAGATTATGGTTTGTACTTGCCCGTGTGCATTGTCCATGGCTGCCTCCCCACCAGGCTGAGCAGGGCCTGGTCAGGGGCATTCTGTTGCACCTGGCAGATGTCTCAGCATGAATTAGTGACCGATATATGTGTTTAAAATACTACCTCTTCAGAAGTGCTTGCATTTAGCAAGGCATTCCTTGGAAAAGGATTACTCTGATGGTTGAATTTCAGACACAGAGGGAGAGCGATGGTCCCTCAAATGCCACTACACGAGCAGCTGTCTCTAAGCCCTGTCTGATGGGCAGGCGGGAGCACTTGTTTGGAGTGAGGTTTAGAATCAAAGGTGCCTTTAGCTCCACAGCCACTGACTCTCCACACCCGGGCTCCTGCAGGTGTGCAGCTGTGGACACTGGAGGTCTGAGCCAAAGCATGACACCAAATGGATGACTTCATCCCGCAAAGTTCCTCATTATGGGCAAGGTTTGGATAACAGGTCTGTTGGATGCTCCCGTTCATCTGCAGTGTTGGAGGGTGCCTCTGTAGGGAGTGCTTGGTCACTGTCACTCCTCCCTGTATTTATATAGTTGAGCATATGGTGTTTAGACAGCTCAGTGGCGTCATGGCCAAAACAGGGGAGAAACCCTGAAGTTACTCAGTCCTCAGCCTGTCCTTGGCTTCATGCCTGTTCTTACCACTGATTTTAACACTGTCTGTTTTTTAGTCTCCCTAGTGATAACATTAGATAAAATCATCGGGAAGCTTGATGCATTTTAAGAAATAAAAGAAACTCAAAAAGGTGCAAGAAGGCAGACTCTGTCTGCTTTCTCCCTCCCATCTCACTGGTTCACAGCTCAGAATGGCCCACGCCTGTGGCCCTCTTTAACAGTTAATATTAACTGTCCTTTTTCCTTGTCACTTTCCCCTCATTTTCACCATGCAGACATTCCAGGAATCCAGTGGGAATTGCAGGAGGCTGATAGACTTGTGATGGACACCTTTGCAAAGCACCTGCAGGGCATCAGCTCCTCTGAGTCCTAGAGGTTGACCTAAAAAGTAATCCTTTTTTCCAAAAGATATATACAAAAAAGAAAGTTTGGGGGAATTTTCTGTTTTTTAAGGACTAAAGCCACACATAATTATAGATTAATCCAGCAATATAAAAAATGTAGGATCATAAAGACAAATATAAACTTTTTAAAGCCTGGAGAGTTGTTATCAAACTTGAAAATCCCTGTGATTGAAAGGTTATAGTTGACATTGCTTCTGTTCATTCTCTTCCCCTCCCAGTGCTCACAGACCTGCCAGATTGTGTGAGAGGAGTGGGCACTTTTGAGAGTTTGTGTGTTGGAATAATCAAGAGTTTTTAACGGGAGAAAGGTTGGACATGTAGACAGACCCACATTTTTGCTCCCAGGGGAACATTTTTTAGTTATATACAGAAGCTTTTATAAATGGTATGATGTGTCTGTCCTTTGGAAATAGCAGGAGAACAACTTTGGTTGTTATTTTTTTGTTTTCCATATAAAATGTTATAGTGTGAATAGAGAGTAAAACTAGCAAAGAACTTTCACTTGAGTTTTACTTTGCTCTTTGAACTCGGAAACCAGCAAATCGAAAGTTCAAATGAGAAAATCAAGCTTTCCTTTTAGGAATTATCAAACTCAATCTCCTCTTCTCTTTTTCTTCGTATGTAGGCGTTTAAGAAGATTATTTTATTTTAATTCAGACAAACTAGATTATTGCAAACATTTCTGCTATTTCAAAATACATACCAGATTAAATCTTTGAAAATATGTGGTACCTCAGAGAAAACTCAGCAGTGGGTACAGGACTAGAAAAGCTCAATTTTCATTTCATTTCCAAAGAAGGGCATTGCCAAGGAATGTTCCAGCTACTGTACAGTTGCAGTCATTTCACATGCTAGCAAGTATCATGCTCAAAATCCTTCAAGTTAGGCTTCAGCAGTACATGAACTGAGAACTTCCAGATGTACAAGCTGGGTTTAGAAAAGGCAGAGGAACCAGAGATCAAATTGCGAATATTTGATGGGTCATGGAGAAAGCAAGGGAGGACTGGAAAAACATCTACTTCTGCCTCATTGTCTTTTCATACTGTCCATAGGATCCTCAAGGTAAGAATGCTGAAGTGGTTTGCCATTCCCTTCTCCGGTGGACTCTGGGAGATAGTGAGGACAGGGAACCCTGGCATGCTGTAGTCCATGAGGTCACAAAATTTAACGACTGAGTGACTGAAAAACAGCAACTGCTTCATTGACTACACTAAAGCCCTTGACTGTGTAGATCACTACAAACTGGAAAATCCATCGTTCAAAGAGAAGGGAGTGCCAGACCTCCTGACCTACCTCCTGAGAAACCTGTATGCAGGTCAAGAAGCCACAGTCAGAACCGGACATGGAACAACTGACTGGTCAAAATGGAGAAAGGAGTACAAAGTGACAAGGCTGTATACGTCTCCCTACTTGTTTAACTTCTCTGCAGAATACTTCATGCTAAATACCGGGCTGGATGAATCATAAGCTGAAATCAAAATTGCTGGAAGAAATAGCAACCACCTCAGATATGTAGATAATACCACTCTAATGGCAGAAAATGAAGAGGAACTAAAGAGCCTTTTGATGAGGGTGAAAGAGGAGAGTGAAAAAGCTAGCTTGAAACTCTACATTCAGAAAACTAAGATCATGGCATCTGGTCCCATCCCTTCATGGCAAGTAGAAGGGGAATAAGTGGAAGCAGTGACAGGTTTTCTTTTTTGGGGCTCCCCCCGAAAATGACTGCAGCCATGAAATTAAAAGACACTTGCTCCTTGGAAAGAAAGGTATGACCAACCAAGACACCATATTAAAAAGCAGAGACATCACTTTGCTGGCAAAGGTCCAAGTCAAAGCTGTGGTTTCTCCAGCAGTCATGTACGGATGTGAGGGCTGGACCATAAAGAAAGACGAGTGCCAGAGAATTGATGCTTTTGAATTGTGGTGCTGGAGAGGACTCTCGAGAGTCCCTTGGACTGCAAGATCAAACCAGTCAGTCCCAAAGGAAATCAACTTTGAATATTCATTGGAAAGACTGATACAAAAGCTGAAACTCCAGTACTTTGGCCACTTGATCTGAAGAGCCGACTCACTGAACCCTGATGCTGGGAACATTTGAAGGCAGAAGGAGAAGGCGGCAGCAGAGGGTGAGATGGTTAGATAGCATCACCGACTCAATGGAAATGAACTTGAGCAAACTCCTGGAGATAGTGAAGGACAGAGGCGCTTGGTGTGCTGCAGTCCAAGGGGTCGCAAGAGTCAGACTTGACTTAGTGACTGAACAACAACAACCAGAGAATGGACTAATTTTCCAGCCAAAAAGCATTTATTTTAAGAAGCTTTCAGGTAACACTTTGCATCTAGCTGTGGCTTTTGGAAGAAGCAGGGAGCTGTAACTGTGTCTGTGGTAGGGATAATCTGAATTAACAGAGAAAATGCTTCCAAATGAATGTCTTGGTTTGGACAGAGACCTCATTCAGACTAAAGACTTATTCTTTGCACGTTGATAGGCTGTTCTGGCCACTCTGCACTGCCTCTTCTGGCAGAAGGAGGAAACAGGCATACTGAGTGTCCCTGTCACATTCCTGCTCACCAGGGGAGTGGCAGGATGCAGAAGAGCCTGCAGACACCTGGCCTCCACTTCAGAGAAGACGCTCATTTGTGTCTCTTTTCCTGTATCCTTCCCCACCATTTCTGATAAAATTTTGTTTAGGGAATGAAAATTAAGGTTAGCGGTTCCAATTGAACTTTCATCTTCTGGCTAGCTAATTTTATTTGAAAGATAAGAGTTTCCTATTCAAGGCTCTGTAAGTAAATAGCTGTAAGTGCTACAGTGTATGCAGCAACTCATCAGGTGTTCAGTTAATCATTTTAAAAAGCAAAAGCTTTTCTTAGTTTGTTAATTAAGAAATACTTTGGAATTAATATGCACCTAACTGCCAGTTCAGTTCAGTCGCTCAGTTGTATTTGACTCTTTGCGACCCCATGGACTGCAGCACGCCAGGCCTCCCTGGCCATCACCAGCTCCCAGAGCTTTCTCAAACTCATGTCCATCAAGTTGGTGATGCCATCCAACCATTTCATCCTCTGTCATTCCTTTCTCTTCCTGCCTTCAGTCTTTCCCAGAATCAAGATCTTTTCTAATAAGTCAGCTCATCAGTGGCCAGAGTATTGGAGCTTCAGCTTCAGCATCAGTCCTTCCAAAGAATATTCAGGACTGATCTCCTTTAGGATGGACTGGTTGGATCTCCTTGCAGTCCAAGGGACTCTCAAGAGTCTTTTTCAACACCACGGTTCAAAGCATCAGTTCTTCCGTACTCAACTTCCTTTATGGTCCAACTCTCACACCCATGCATGACTACTGGAAAAACCATAGCTTTGACTAGACAGACCTTTGTTGGCAAAATAATGTCTGTGCTTTTTAATATGCTGTCTAGGTTGGTCATAACTTTCCTTCCAAGGAGCAAGTGTCTTTTAATTTTAATGGCTACAGTCACCATCTGCAGTGATTTTGGAGTCCAAGAAAATAAACCCTCTGTTGTCCAAGTTATGGAGAAAAGAGGGAATTTGGCATCAGTGCTGGTCTGCATAATGAGGAAAGAGGGGGTTGGGTTGATGTGCTGGTCTAAATTTTGAGAGAGGAGCTCCTGGTGTTGCTGCTGGTCTTAAGCCTGTTTTCTCTTAGGCCTGCTGCTCCTGTTGGACTCATCTCCATGGGCAGTGCCATCCTCCTGGATTGTAGCTGGGCAGATAATGCTAAGGTGCCTTGCCTAACTCAGTGGAACTATGAGCCATGCCATGTAGGGCCACCCAAGATGGACAGGTCATAGTGGAGAGTTCTGACTAAATGTAGTCCACTGGAGAAGGGAATGGCAAACCACTTCAGTATTCTTGCCTTGAGAACCCCATGAAAAGGCAAAAAGATTTGACACTGAAAGATGAACTCCCCTGGTTAGTAGGTGCCCAAAATGCAACTGGGGAAGAGTGGAGAAATAGATCCAGAAAGAATGAAGAGGCTGAGCCAAAGCAAAAACAATGCCCAGTTGTAGATGTGACTGGTGATAGAAGTACCAGCTCCAAAACTGTAGAGAACAATACTTCATAGGAACCTGGAATGTTAGGTCCATAAATCAAGGTAAATTGAAAGTGGTCAAACAGGAGATGGCCAGAGTGAACATCAACATTTTAGGAATTGGTGAACTAAAATGGACCAGAATGGGTGAATTTCATTCAGATGACCATTATATCTACTACTGTGGGCAAGAATCCTTTAGAAGAAATGGAATAGCCCTCATAGTCAACAAGAGTCCCAAACACAGTACTTAGGGGCAGTCTCAAAAATGACAGAATGATCTCTGTTCGTTTCCAAGGCAAAGCATTCAATAGCACAGTAATCCAAGTCTATGCCGCAACCACTAATGTCAAAGAAGCCAAAGTTGAATGGTTCTGTGAAGACCTACAAAACCTTCTAGCTGCTAAGTCACTTCAGTCATGTCCAATTCTGTGTGACCCCATAGATGGCAGTCCACCAGGCTCCGCCACCCCTGGGATTCTCCAGGCAAGAACACTGGAGTGAGTTGCCATTTCCTTCTCCAATGCATGAAAGTGAAAAGTGAAAGTGAAGTCGCTCAGTCGTGTCCGACCCTCAGTGACCCATGGACTGCAGCCTTCCAGGCTCCTCCATCCATGGGATTTTCCAGGCAAGAGTCCTGGAGTGGGTTGCCATTGATTTCTCCGACAAAACCTTCTAGAACTAACACCAAAAAAGAGATGTCCTTTTCATCATAGGGGACTGGAATGCAAAAGTAGGGAGTCAAGAGATACCTGGAGTAATAGGCATGTTTGGCCTTGGAGTACAAAATGAAGCAGGGCAAAGGCTAACAGAGTTTTGCCAAGAGAACGCACTGGTCAGAGCAAACACCCTCTTCCAACAACACAGGATACAACTCTGCACATGGACATCACAAGATGGTCAATACAGAAATCTGATTGTTTATATTCTTTGCAACCGAAGATGGAGAAGCTCTATACAGTCAGCAAAAACAAGAACGGGAACTGACTGTGGCTCAGATTATGAGCTCCTTATAGTAAAATTCAGGCTTTAATTGAAGAAAGTAGGGAAAACCACTAGACCATTCAAGTATGACCTAAATTAAATCCCTTATGATTATACAGAGGAAGTAGCAAATAGATTTAAGGTATTAGGTCTGACAGATAGAGTGTCTGAAGAACTATGGACAGAGGTTTGTAACATTGTACAGGAGGTGGTGATCAAAACCATCCCCAAGAAGAAAAAATGAAAAAAGGCAAAATGGTTGTCTGTGGAGGCCTTACGGATAGCTAAGAAAAGAAGAGAAGTGAAAGGCAAAGGAGAAAAAGGAAAGATACATCCATCTGAATGCTGAGTTCCAAAGAATAGCAAGGAGAGATAAGAAAGGCTTCCTAAGTGGTCAATGCAAAGAAATAGAGAAAAACAATAGAATGGGAAAGACTAGAGATCTCATCAGAAAATTAGAGATACCAAGGGAACACTTCATGCAAAGATGGGCACAATAAAGGACAAAAATGGCACGGACCTAACAGAAGCAGAAGATATTAAGAATAGGAGGCAAGAATACATAGAAGAACTATACAAAAACGGATCTTCATGACCCAGATAACCATGATGGTGTGGTCACTCACCTCGAGCCAGACATCCTGGAGTGTGAAGTCAAGTGGGCCTTAGGAAACATCACTACAAACCAAGGTAGTGGAGATGATGGAATTCCAACTGACCTATTTCAAATCCTACAAGATGATGCTGTGAAAGGGCTGCAGTCAATATGCCAGCAAATTTGGAAAACTCAGCAGTGGCCACAGGACTGGAAAAGGTCAGTTTTCATTCTTATCCCAAAGAAAGGCAATGCCAAAGAATGTTCAAACTACCACACAATTGCACTCATTTCACATGTTAGCAAAGTAATGGTCAAAATTCTCCAAACGAGGCTTCAATATTACGTTAACCAAGAACTTCCAAATGTTCAAGCTGGATTTAGAAATGGCAGAGGAACCAGGGATCAAATTGCCAGCATCCATTGGACCATAGAAAAAGCAAGAGAATTCCAGAAAAACATCTACCTCTCCTTCATTGACTATGTTAAAACCTTTAGCTGTTTTGGGTCATAGCAATCTGTGCAAAATTCTTAGAGAGATGGGAATATCATACCGCTTTACCTGCCTCCTGAGAAATCTGTATTCAGGTCAAGAAGCAACTGTTAGAACTGGGCATGGAACAAAGGACTGATTCAAAATTGGAAAAGGAGTACGTCATGGTTGTATATTGTCACCTTGCTTATGTAACTTATATGCAGAGTACATCATGAGGAATGCTGGACTGGATGAAGCACAGTTGGAATCAAATTGCTGGGAGAAATATCAATAACCTCAGATATACAGATGACACCACCCTTGTCACAGGAAGCAAAGAGGAACTAAAGAGCCTCTTGATGAAAGTGAAAGAGGAGAGTGAAAAAGTTGGCTTAAAACTCAGCATTCAAAAAACAAAGATCATGGCATCCAGTCCCATCACTTTCTCGCAAATAGATGGGGGAACAATAGAAACAGTGACAGACTTTATTTTCTTTTGCTCTAAAATCACTGCAGATGCTGACTGCAGCCATGAAATTAAAAATGCTTTCTCCTTGGAAGAAAAGCTATGACCAACCTAGACAGCATAATAAAAAGCAGAGACATTACTTAGCTGACAAAGGTCTGTCTAGTCAAAACTATGGTTTTTCTAATAGTCATGTATTGATGTGAGAGTTGGACCATAAAGGCAGCTGAGCGCTGAAGAATTGATGCTTTTGAACTGTGGTGTTGGAAAAGATTCTTGAGGGTTCCTTGGACTGCAAGGAGATCAAACCAGTTAACCCTAAAGGAAATCAGTCCTGAATATTCATTGGGAGGACTGATGCTAAAGCTGAAGCTCCAATACTTTGGCCACCTGATGTGAAGAACTGACTCATTAGAAAAGACCCTGATGCTGGGAAAGATTGAAGGCAGGAGGAGAAGGGGACGACACAGGATGAGATGGTTGGATGGCATCACAGACTCAATGGACATGAGTTTGAGCAAGCTTCTGGAGTTGGTGATGGACAGGGAGGCCTGTGGTGCTGTAGTCCATGAGGTCTCAAGGCATCGGACACGACTGATCGACTGAACTGAGATGATGCTGTGTGTCTCTTGGAATGTTGGTCCAAAGACTGCTTCCCTCGGTCCTAACAGAGGGGAGCTAGGAGGACTGTCGGGTGTGTTTAGATAAGGGCACCAGTGCCCACCGTGAACCTCTCTCTCTGTCTTTTGTGTGTCACTTAAAGCTCTGAGACATTGGCTCTGAACCTCTGTGCTGTGAACAATCTTAGATAAAAGGTGGTCATTTCCATGCGGTGTCAGATGTGGTTTTGTGAATGTTTTAGTGATTCCCAAGGAGTCATTTGGCAGGATAGGTCCCTTAATAGCAGTGGTTGAGTGGGAGTACAGAACCTAGTAAGGTTTGTCTCTTGGCATGAGCAGGGCAGCATTCACTCAGTTGGCTATTTTTTAATGTAATGAAAACCTTGGCCAAGAGGATTACATAGAAATTGGGTTGTTTTATTTTTAACAACATTAAGAATACTCAGATCTTCTTTTTTAAAATTTTTTCTGTGTGTATGAAATTTAGGCTAAGATGAACTTGCTCCTAAACCTGCAGTTAATGAGCATTTGCTCTGGGCCTTGTGTTTTATGGAGAATGGTTTTTGCTCTAGGGAGCTCAGTTTTCCGGGACTCCAGCCAGAGTGCTGCCTGAGTGGGGCGCAGTGGTTGGGGAGCGTGGGAGGCTCAGCTGAGAGGGAGGGAAGGGGGGCTCGCCAAGTGTGGGCACAGGAGGTGGCATCTGCGGTGGGCTGGGGGAGTGGTGGAGGGGAGTGGGGGCAGAGCAGAGTGTGGCCCAAATGCAGAGGTGAGAAAGGGCGAGGTGAGCTGTGGCTGAGTGGGGCACGGCAGCTGACTGGGCCACCTGAGCTTCCGTAGCAGTTAGTAATCTAGCAACAGACAGAAGTGCCTTTATTCTAGATTATTCCTACCAGCTTTCTGATTCGTCTGACATAACACTAGACTTAATAGTTGCGTAAAGTAGTGAATTTAAGAGCAGAAAGGACTGTCATATTTCTGCTCCCTGAATGTTCTCTGGGACGGTAGGAGGGTGATGGGGAAGGAAAGCAGGATGCTGCAGGAGCCGTCTCGGTGGTGACTGAGAGGTCACCTCTGCCCTCAGTGATCACCTATCCAGGTTGTCCTGTCACCCACCACCCAAGGTCATCATTCTGGTGGGACTGGATGGACGACCATCCGATCAGAGGGTAGGAGATCCACTGCTGGATGCCCGAGGCCCCTTGGTGACCTTGGATGTGAGAACTCACTGTGCTCACCGGCGTGGAATTGGTCCTGCCGAGGTGGCTCTCGTGCAGTGTGGTGATGGACTGGTACGCACGTCCACTGATGCAGCTGTCTTTACTCAGGTGGTTCCAGCACCGGCCCCGCTGTCAAGGAGTGGTTTGTGTACTCCGGGAACCCACTGAGGCAGCCAGACCTCGTCAGGCCGCTGCAGATGAACATTCCAGGTACAGACTGCTGCTAAATCGCTTCAGTCGTGTCCGACTCTGTGCGACCCCAGAGATGGCAGCCGACCAGGCTCCTCCGTCCCTGGGATTCTCCAGGCAAGAGCACTGGAGTAGGCTGCCGTTTCCTTCTCCAATACATGAAAGTGAAAAGTGAAAGTGAAGTCGCTCAGTCGTGTCCGACTCCTAGCGACCCCATGGACAGCAGCCCACCAGGCTCCTCCATCCATGGGATTTTCCAGGCAAGAGAACTAGAATGGGTTGCCATTGCCTTCTCCACCAGGTACAGACAGCCTTGATTAAATGTCAGAGTTGTTTACCACATGATGCAATAATGATCTCTGTGGAAACATACTTTTCCAGAACTGCACACACACTGATTTTCATTTCTACCGTGGGTCCAGGAGTGGTGTCCCTAATGAAGTTCTAATACAACAGAGGAAAGGGCATTATACAGACCTCTCCAGGCCCAGTCTTCTGAACCACCCTGCCTCACTCCCCTGCCTGCTGTCCAAGGTCCACGCCAGGGGGAGAAGGAAACCAGGACCCCCTTAGTAAGCAGCTGTGAGTTAGCACGGTTGCATTCTTGCTGCTCTGCTTGGGGCGATTCTTGTCTTGCTTCCACGATTGAAAGTGGGCTTGATGAATTGGGAAGAGGAGGTGAAGGAAGGTGTTCAACTGTAAAAGTAAGTTTTTTTCAAGGGCCAGTAGGAGGGGAGGAGAAAACAGAGTTCTGCTAAAAATTAGTCGAAGTACATTCTTCCTGTGGGTTCTTAGTATCTGGAGAAAGCCAAGCGTGTTCGACCGTAGGAGACAGGGTTCTACACACAGACCCTTGAAGAGAGGACAGAGTTTTGGGCTTATTTTAGTGGCCTTTCTTATTGTTTCACAAAACAAATACTTTCCAAAATTTTTATATTCCATTTTTATATGCTTTAAATTCTTTCAAGTCACTATTGTGTTCTGTCACTCAAGCCTATAATTTACCAAATAAGAAACATTGTGAAACATATTTCTTATAAGTGGAATTGTACAAGGAGAGAAGTTGAGGGAATATTTCCTAATTCTCTCAGTTGATAAGTGATATACTCAAACCTAAATATTAGTATTTTAGTATTTCAAACCTAAAGGTACTTATCACAAAAACAATTTAAGAATGACACATTTTACAGCAAGAAGTACTTTTAAAGAATACCCAAAATCATTTCCCAGAAATGTTTTAATATATATATATGTAATTTTCATTTTATAGTATCGTTCCAGAAATAATGTAGAAAGGGAATATTTGGCCTTTCATTATTATATTACGAGTTAATTTTAGAGGCCCTCGATATAAGGTTTTAATAAACCCTAAAGTTCGCGTAGCTGTTGGAGAGACTGTTTCTGAGGCCTGTGGGCACGTGCTCCTTGGCACCGCTGAGCTGCAGGTGTGTGCGTGTTTCGCACTGGGACTGCACACGGGGCCCGTGCTTCCAGAAGGAGCGGGAGCCCCGCCCGCCCTCGGAGGGCGGGCGTGCGTCTGCCGTCTCTAGGACCCTGGAAGTGGGGCCTTGAACTCGTGTTGCAGGTGATTCAGATGAATGACTGTTCACATTTATGTTAATAACAATACAAAATGATAGGATTTTTATATATAAGTCTTCTGTATATCCATGAGGAAAAATGCCAGATGGTTTTTATTTTAGACTCATTTGGAAGCTGGATCATCCAGGTGCCTATCTCATGGTTTTCCAGCACCCTGACAACGTGTATGTTAAGAGCAGTGGACTCCTGCTGCTTGATCCTCACCTTCTGCAGGCCCTCAGAAGGGTGTACCTGGAAATTTGGCTTTCTTTCCCCCGACCTGCCCCTCACAGGGTCCCTGCGTCTGTGCATCATCCTCAGCCGCCTCCCTTACTGACACGCTGCATTTTGTGCAGGAAGTCTTGACCACACAGCAGGCAAGCATCTGACATAGCTTTTTATCTCCCAAACTGGATATTCTTCTTTAGGCAACATGTAGGTGATTTTTTCTGTCTTCACAGAGCCTCGTTTTGGTCATTTTAAGCATATCCTTATTTTATAAACCTCGGAAAGCTGATTGCACACATCTAATTGGTAGTTTGTCCATCTGGAATGATTTTTAAAGCATTCAAGAATCCGAGAGTAAGCTTAGTATTTCTTGGCTGTATAAAGACGTGACTCCCCAGCACCTTGCAGATCTTCTTTTATAAAATGAAACAAGTTGTCATTCACAGAAATTTCCTCCTTCCCAGTCCCTCTGGGCAGCACTCTTGGGACTTGCTCATTTCTGAGAAGCTCTTGAGACTTTGCTGTCCGTGAATTCACACAGAAGCCTTTGCCAAGTGAAGACATAATTTGACTTTTGAAGCTGATACGTTTCAGGAGCAATGCAAATAGGACCTATAGACAAAATCTCAGCTGCCCATGGAACTCTGGGTGAAGTGTGGGGGCCACCCTTGATCCTTTCTGGCAGAGTCACGCAATTTTCTCATACTGTGAAATGTTTTCATTTTGCTGTTTTTGACTATTTAAAAATGTGAAAATCATTCATTCATAATTTCTGCATATAAAACCAAGGAAAATGTATCTTGCACAATTTTGGCAGCTGTTTCTTTTGCACAGTGTACTTTGAAAACCACTAGTCCAGGAAAATAAGAGAGCCGACTACCAGAGTAGACCAGTGGTGTTCTTGCCAAGCACCCCGTCACAGTCGCATCTGTCTCACTCCCTCGGACAGCACAGCTGAGCACAGGAAGAGAAAGCCCCCCCTTTCCTGCACAGTATAGCTGTTTAAAGAAAGAGGAATGTTTTCAATGAAATACATATATGCTGACCTTTTAGGATTTCTGCTTGTTTAAACCAGGAAGTTCTGTTAATGTTTACTTTCCAGTTGCTTTAAGTGTAAAAGCCCAAGGAAGTCAGCAAGGAAAGAGGTCAGTGCCCTTTACTTCTTTACTTTGTTTCTGAGAAGCGTCTTATAACTTGCTAGTACAAAGAATCATGGTAAATGGACTCTTTTTTTTTTTTTTAAACTAGGGGGAACGCCTAGTTTGAGACAGCTGTGGCTGAGCCAAGAGCCAGGAATCCAGGCCCAGCGCTTGGACACACTGCTGGCCTGCTTTGACCTGTCATCCTCGCGGGAAGAACTGCAGGCAGTTGAGCGCCCCTTCCAGGCGCTGTGCTGCCTCCTGGTCTACCTGTTCGTGCAGGTAACCTCCCTCCTGGCCGTGGCTGCTGCAGTCACCCCTCGCTTCTGGCCCTTGACTTTTGTGGGGTATGGTGGTCTGGGGTGTTGCTGAGGGCTGGTCCCCTGCCCCGTCTCTGCCCAGTGTCTGTTTCATAAAAAGTGAGGTCTCTGTGTGGCCGTACATTTGAGGAGCCCTGTTGGCTGCCAGCATAGAAGTGGGCTCTGCACCTCCCTGTGATAGAAGCTTGAGGTGTCTGCCAGGTCCAGGCCGTGGTGCACTTTGCTCACGATGGCCCAGCTTTGTGGAGCGTGGGCTGTCCTGTGTCCCTGTTTGGATGGTGGTTGCCACAAACACGGGGCAGGTAAGCCACCCTCAGTGAGGTTTAATTTACTGCCTCTTCACTGGTTTCACACACACCAGGACGAACTTTCATTTTGAGTAGAACTTTCCTTTATTTGCACCAGACTCAGCAAAGTATAAATCAGTAAATGATCACAGGATTATTTAATGTTTAAATGAAAAATACATTTCTTTTGCTACTTTTACTAAATGTGCATGCATGTATTATCCGTTAATGCTTTCTTTCCCTTGTTTATGAATCTGCAGGTGGCTAAGGAGGACACAGTGGGGGTTGGGAGCTGGTCGATGACCAGTGGCTGAGTTTTCTCCTCCAGGAGAATAAGCGGTTTCTTCTCAGGACTGTGTGTGAATATATGGATAGTGATATTTGGATATGGATATATCTTTGGATAGCCTTGTGTTAGCACTCTTAGGACTACATTTTGCATTTCTTTTTCCAGCAGGAGAGAGAGGTCCTTGAGCCCATTCGTAGTCAGTTGACACAGCTCTGCTTTCTTGTCAGCTGTGCAAGTGACTGTTGGCTATGAAAATCCACTTCCAGAAGGAAAATATCCCAAATCACAGAATAGTCACTTTACATCCCACGTATTTATATACACCTGAGGCTAGACAAGTATCAGAAGGAAAATTTCCACTTTTACCTTCTTAGTACTAGTAATTACCTTTAAATGAAATCTTTTTAGTATAAGTCAGCATGAGATAGACTCATTGTTGGTTGACTTTAAAGGATACATTCAAATTAGAACTTTTAAAATAGAAAACAAATCAATGCATCAGTGTTATCCCTTAGATTAAAAGGTACTATACTGTGTTGCCGGAGAAGGCATTGGCAACCCACTCTAGTACTCTTGCCTGGAAAATCCCGTGGACGGAGGAGCCTGGTAGGCTGCAGTCCATGGGGTCTCTAAGAGTCAGATACGACTTAGCGACTTCACTTTGACTTTTCACTTTCATGCATTGGAGAAGGAAATGGCAACCCACTCCAGTGTTCTTGCCTGGAGAATCCCAGGGACAGGGGAGCCTCATGGGCTGCCGTCTATGGGGTCGCACAGAGTCGGACACGACTGAAGCACTTAGCAGCATACTGTGTTGTTATCCATAAGGATAACTATTCTCTCTTTAGATTAATAACTATAATCTCTTTAGATTAATAAGGCTAAAATGGTATACTTTTGTATGCTGCTGCTAAGTCACTTCAGTCATGTCCGACTCTGTGTGACCCCATAGACGGCAGCCCACCAGGCTCCACCGTCCCTCAGATTCTCCAGGCAAGAACACTGGAGTGGGGTGCCATTTCCTCCTAGTTAAGCTTAAATTAGGTGCCACACAGGATGAATGCATACTGTTTAGTGCACACAGCGTACAAAGAAACAAAGCCCTCGTTTGCTGACTGTTGGGCCCTAACTTGGTTAGCTCATTTTCACTTGGAGTCCAGCCTCCAAGTTAACATGTTATTAGAGGCTAATTTGAGAAACTTTTCCGGAAGGGTAATTTTGCATCATAGAAAGTTTGCATATTTTTTATAATCATGGTAGAGCAAATACTTTATCATAATAATCTCTACTATGTGAAGTTTTTAAAAAATTGGTATTACTAAGAATCTTGTCTCCTCTGATATGTTATCAGTTGAGTTCAGTTCAGTTGTTCAGTTGTGTCCGACTCTTTGTGACCCCCTGGACTGCAGCACACCAGGCCTCCCTGTCCATCACCAACTTCTGGAGTTCACCCAAACCCATGTCCATTGAGTCAGTGATGCCATCCAACCATCTTATTCCTCTGTTGCCCCCTTCTCCTCCTGCCCTCAATCTTTCCCAGCATCAGGGTCTTTTTAAATGAGCCAGCTCTTCACATCAGGTGGCCAAAGTATTGGAGTTTCAGCTTCAACATCAGTCCTTCCAGTGAACACTCAGGACTGATCTCCTTTAGGATGGACTGGTTGGATCTCCTTGCAGTCCAAGGAACTCTCAAGAGTCTTCTCTAACACCACAGTTCCAAAGCATCAGTCCTTTGGCACTCAGCTTTCTTTATAGTCCAACTCTCACATCCATACATCACTACTGGAAAAACCATAGCTTTGACTAGATGGACCTTTGTTAGCAAAGTAATGTCTGCTTTTTAATAAGCTGTCTAGGTTGGTCATAACTTTCCTGCCAAGGAGTAAGCGTAGATTTGCTAATTACAAAGATGGTGGCAGAGTATGAAATCGATAAACTGAGAAAGTATGATTTTTTTTTTTTGCTACATTGTTGGCATGCGGGATCTTAGCTCCCCAACCAGGGATCAAAGCCATGTCCCCTGCAGGGGTAGCACAGAGTCTTAACCACTGGATCACCAGGGAAGTCCAAGAGTGATTCTTTTTTTGTAGGCTGGTTTTTTAAAATCAGCTTTCTGCAAAAGATGCTAATGGCAAGAAGTAGAACTAACTATATGCCAACAAACCTGTCTAAGATAGAGGTGAGGGCTTATGAGTTTAAAACAACATATTCTCTGCTTGGTCTTGCTTTTGTAGGTTGAGATCTTTTCTCTTGGTCATGAGTGCTATGCATTTGTAGATTTCTTGCTTTTTCTGCAACGTAATTATAGCTTCATTTATACAAAGGCAACTTTGTATAAAGTTGGAGTAAAGGTAGAGATGGATGGTGACATTTGGTGGCTGAGCCGCTGACCCTGTGAGGAGGGTGTGGAGGTGCTGCTGTGGCCGGGCCCCACCCATCTGTGTGCTCCGCCCCCTCATTCCCAGGCTCTGTCTCTCTCTGTCTCTGTCTCTCCTTGCTTCTCACTCACACTTTGGTTGGACTTTTTGATTTCACAAAGGATGGGAGGAGTTGCACATTTGGGGAATCCTGGTTTCTAATACGGAGAAGGCAGTGGCACCCCACTCCAGTACTCTTGCCTGGAAAATCCCATGGACGGAGGAGCCTGGTGGGCTGCAGTCCATGGGGTCACTAAGAGTCAGACATGACTGAGCGACTTCACTTTCACTTTTCACTTTCATGCATTGGAGAAGGAAATGGCAATCCACTCCAGTGTCTTGCCTGGAGAATCCCAGGGATGGGGGAGCCTGGTGGGCTGCCGTCTATGGGGTCCCACAGAGTCAGACATGACTGAAGCGACTTAGCAGCAGTAGCAGCAGCAGGTTTCTTATAAATGGGGATCCAAAGACACAGTTGACATCTGGGGCTCGCAAGCGTGGGTGTTTGTCCCAGCTCTGATCACCCTAGCTCAGGCTAGCTGTGGGTGCCTTCTGTCTGCAAACCCCACAGTTGTCAGCTCTGGAAATTTGTGTTAACCCTTGATGACCTACATTGCTCCAAGGCTCAGATTTGGCCATAGCTCAGGCTTCCCATCGGAGAAGGCAATGGCACCCCATTCCAGTACTCTTGCCTAGAAAATCCCGTGGACAGAGGAGCCTGGTAGGTTGCAGTCCATGGGGTCGCTAAGAGTCGGACACTACCGAACGACTTCACTTTCACTTTTCACTTTCATGCATTGGAGAGGGAAATGGCAACCCACTCCAGTGTTCTTGCCTGGAGAATCCCAGGGACGGGGGGAGCCTGGTGGGCTGCCGTCTATGGGGTCGCACAGAGTCAGACACTACTGAAGTGACTTAGCAGCAGCAGGCTTCCCACAGGCGTTCTGGAGTGTTCTGCCTTGCTCATAAGTACCAGGCTCTGCTGCCCAGCCTGGCTCTGGTTGACATGGAGATTTATACACCAGGGACTGTGGATAGGGGGAGAAAAGACCCCGCCCACCTCCAGGGATGTCTCTTCTGCCCTTGGTGTGAGTGTGTGTATATGAGAGTGTGTGTGCTCTGCTGCCCCAGACGTGTGTGTGTGTGCTCTGTTGTCCTGGGTGTGTGCGTGTGTGTATATGCTCATGCGTGTGCTCTGCTTCCCTAGGTGTGTGTGTGTATGTATGCTCTGCTGTCCTGGGTGTGTGCGTGTGTGTATATGCTCATGTGTGTGCTCTGCTGTCCTGGGTGTGTGTGTGTGTGTGTGTGTATGAGAGTGTGTGTGCTCTGCTGCCCTAGGTGTGTGTGTGTGTATGCTCTACCATTCTGGGTGTGTACATGTGTGTGTATGGTCATGTGTATGTTCTGCTGCCCCAGGCATGTGTGTGTGCACACACATATGTGCACATGCACTCTGCTGTGCCTGTGTGTGTGTTTTGCTGCCCCGAGCGTGTTGCCTCCCACATTGTGTGTGTGTGTGTGTGCACATGCGTGCTTGGCTGTTCATGTAAGAGTGTGGGTGCCTTGCTGCCCCAGGGAGGTATGTTTGCTTTGCTGCTCTGAGCATGCATGCATGTATGTGTATGCACACATGTGCTGTCCAGAGCCTGTGTGTGTGCTTTGCATGTTTGTGTGTGTGTACTTGGGCACATGCTATCCTGTGTGTGTATATGTGTGCACTTTGCTGCCCTGAGCATGTGCACATGTGCATGTATCTGTGTATGTATATATACGTGTACATGTGCTGTCCTGTGTAGGTGTGTATTTTGCTGCCATGACCGTGTGCACACGTGTGTGTGTACATGTGCATGTGCTGTCATCTGTGTGTGCACTTGCTGCCCTGAGCATGTATGCATGTGTGTGTATTGTGTGTGTGTGTACATGTGCATGCACCACACGTGTGTGTATTGTGTGTGAGTACATGTGCATGCACTGCCCTCTGTTGCCCTGAGTATGCACACGTGGTGTGGGTGCACATGCACGTGTGCGTGTTTGTATGTGTGCATGTGTGTGCGCGCAGTACATGCACAATGCTGTCCCATGTGTGCGTGCACTTTGCATGCATGCATGTATGTGTATGTGTGTGTGTACATGTGTGTGTGTTTGTGTGTGTGCACATTGTCCTCTGCGCATTGCTACCCTGAGTGTGCATGCATGTATGTGTTTGTGTGTATGTGCATGCACTTTTGCTGCCCTGGGCACACATGCGTGTGTGAGTGTATATGTGCACACATTGGTGTGTGTGCTTTGCTGCTCTGAGCGTGTATGCACGTGTGTGTGTGTGCCCTTTGCTGCTGGGTGTGTGTGCACATGTGTGTATGTGCATGTGCTGTCCTGTGCCTGTGTTCTCCCAGGGCTGATGCTGGCTCTCTTTCCGTGCAGGTGGACACTCTCTGTCTGGAGGATTTGCACGCCTTCATTGCGCAGGCCCTGTGCCTCCAAGGAAAGCCCACCATGGAGCTTGCGGACTTGCAGGTACTGATTGTCACCACCCTGAGGATGGCGCACCTGGCCACAGGGGTGACACACTTGCCGGCATTCTGTAAACTTGGTTGGTGTTTCACAGGAAAGGCTCCATGACTCCCTCACTCTGTGACTCTGTAACCCACCTGGCCACAGGGGTGACACTCTTGCCGGCATTCTGTAAACTTGGTTGGTGTTTCACAGGGAAGGCTCCATGGCTCCCTCTGTAGCTGGGAAGTTTGCCTTCTGGTCCCCTTGGCCCTTTCGGCCCTCCTCCTCCCTCCCTCTGGCAACTCTGTTCTTTGTGTCTGTGAGTTTGTGTTTTTTTGGTTTTGTTTCCAAATTCTACATAGAAGTGAAAGCGTGTCATTTGTCTTTCTCTGACTTATTTCCCATAGCATCATGCCCTCAATTCATGTAGTCACAAGTAACAAGGTTTTATTCTTTTTTTATGTTCCATCGTGTGTGTGTGTGTGTGTGCGTGCACAGTGTGTGCACGCACACACACTCATTGATGGACACTTAGGTTGGCCTGCTTGTCCTGGCTGTTGTAAATAGTGCTGCAGTGAACACGGGAGTGCATATCTCCTCAAGGTAGTATTTTCATTTTTTGCAGATAAATCCCAGGAGTGGAATTGCTGGATCATATAGTATTTCTGCTTTTAATTTTTAAGAGCCTCCATACTGTTTTCCACAATGACCTCACCAATTTATATTCCCACCAACAGTGCATAAGGCTCCCCTTTTCTTCATATCCTCTCCAGCATTTGTTATTTCTTATCATTTTGATAATGGCCATTCTGACAGATCTGAGGTGATAGCTCACTGTGGTTTTGATCTGCATTTCTCTGATGATTAGCAGTGTTGAACATCTTTTCATTTGCTTGTTGGCCATCTACATATTTTCTTTGGAACAAGGTCTATTCGGATCTTCTGCTGAATTTAAATCAGATTGTTCTGTTTTTTGGTTGTTGAGTTGTATGAGGTATTTATGTATTTTGAATATTTACCCCTTATCAGACAAATGTTTTGCAAATAATTTCTCCCATTCAGTGTGTTTTCTTCTCATTTTGTTGCTGGTTAACTTTGCTGTGCAGAAGCCCTTCTTTCCTTTTCTCCTTTTCATTTTTATGAGGTATAGTTGATGTACAATATTATATAAGTTACAGGTATACACCACAGTGATTCACAGTTTTAAAGGTTATACTCCATTTATAGTTTTTATAGTTACTGTAAAATATTGGCTTTATTTCCTGTGTTGTACAATATATCCTTGTCGCCTATTTATTTTTGTATGTAGTAGTTCGTATCTTTTTTTTTTTTTTATCTTTTAATCTGCAGAAGTATTTTAGCTTGAGGTATCTTCACTTGTTTCTTTTACAAACCCCATCCGATAGGTTGTGGTATGTGTCCTGGGTTGGGCGGCTGGGCATCCCAAGACACCATGCCCCACTCGCTCTCCTTGGGGGAGCCTGTTCCCCAGCCCCTGCCCTGTGGAATGCTCGCTCCCAGGCCGGCTGGGCAGCAAAGCCCACACAGCCCGTGCAGAGCCTCTTCCCAGCTCCAGGGCTGGAGGCAGAGCTCGCTGGCTGCCTGGTCCTGCTGCTCTGAGCTCAGAGCTCCATGTGCTCCTGCCCCTTCCTTCTGCTCAGAGTCGTCCCACTTGGGGCAGATCTGAGGCATCTCAGGCTCTCCCAGGGGTGGGGCCTTTGAAACTCAGAGGCCAGAACTCAACAGGTTTGCCTTTCCCTGCCCCGTGTGCTTGTTGATGGCGCCAAATCTTAGGTGACTAAAGAGAGGGGAGGAGGGTGGGATTACAGTTAGTGCTTCAGGTTTGATCTTCCTACGTCTCTTGTAAAGATTTGCCTTTTGCCATCCTTTGAGTCCTGGGTCCTTTCTGCAACTCTGTATTTATAAACTTAATGGTAGATCTCATGGTGGTCTTGGCCCTGGATCACCCTTCCTTCTGACTGGGGCACGAGTGGCTGGGAGAGCTGCCTGGGGAGAGGTGATGGAGGAGGTGAGTTCCGCTCTGAAGCCCTAGGACGCTGTGTATGTTCAGGTGACTGAGTCAGAGCCGGGCTGAGGAGGTGGTCAGGACAGCGGGCTTCACGCCCCAGGATGTGCGTGGGCTCTGCTGCTGAGGGGATGGTCAGGACGATGGGCTTCACGCCCCAGGACGTGCTTGGGCTCTGCTGCTCCCAGAGTCATTTCCTCTTTCATGTAATTTTTCATGAGGAAGATGCTCGGCTTCAGGCCAAGCTGCACGCTCTCTTTCCTGTGTTCCTGGGTTCTTTCTGTAAGCTGGCAGACACTCCAGTAGAAGTTGTTTTTTCTGTTTATTATCCGGGGTCCTCCATTCTGAACCTCAGACATGGGTCAGGACTAAGTTGGAAGTCGTGTGTGTTCAGAGGCTGCCTCCTCAGTGTCCTGGCTCCATGAGGCTGCAGATAAGACAGTTACGGTTGGGAGGCCTGTCAGTCCTGATAGAGCCAGCTCGCCTGAGACAGCCACTGACTTTGGCTGGGGGGAGATTTTGTTGCTGCGCATGGTAAGCTCAGAAAACTTGGAGTTGTTTCCTCTGGGACTGTGGTATTTTAGTGATCTTTTAGGGTGCAGCAGCCAGCCCAATCCTATGACAGGCAAACCTTGCCAGTGTGTCTCTTACTTCATTTTACCCTCTCCTCTTGTTCCTCGTAAGTATCCATTTAAATTCTAGGAGTGTATTTCAACACAGTTTGCATTTCCCTGGCTTAAAGGTGAAGCATAAAAGTGACCTTGGATGGGAACAGACCGCGCAGAGGAGAGCTGCTTTTTGTTTTGCTCGCTGGGGGCAGGAGCCGCGTAACAAGTGCTTGCCCGCCCAGGCCTCGGAGTTCTCACCACAGCGTCGGCCCTTCATGGAGGTGCCGTGCTCGCCAGGCCCAGCCCTGCCCCAGCGCCTTGTGAGGAGGAAGAGACTTCTGGATGTGCTCCTGCTGGGCTCCTTGTTAAACCAAACCTCGATCTGATTTCTTTTTTCCTCTGAGACAGATCAGAAGATGGTAGATTTCCCCACACAGCCTTCACATGTCAATTATTTACATGTGAACCCAACAGCTATTTTTAAAGTACCCACTGTGGGGCACTCCTGCAGTGAGCTGGCTGGCACGTTTGCCCTGCCGTGTTCTCACAGGCTCGTGTGTCAGACAGACGTGGGCGAGTTACTCTCTACTCACAGTCACGTGGCTCGGTGCCCACCACGTCATGTCCAGGCCCTCGGCACAGACGCGGGCTCTGCTCCCCTGGCTCCCGTCTTCCTCCCCTACACGCTTGTCACGTGTCACACAGATGAGCCTGTCTCCTGCATGTTCACACACCTACCTGTTGGACCACAACTCTCCCTGTCCTGAGGACGCGTGCTAGGCCATGGCTGTGTGACTGGAGTTCAGATGCCTGCCACTGGCCCCACCGCTTCAGGCCGCCTCCTCCTGCTGTGGACGCCGCTTTCTTACCATGTCACATCCTGTTTCATGGCAGGGGATGGCACCAGACAGGGATGGGAAGTTTGGAAGTCTAAGCTGGGGAGTTGCTGGGCTCCAGGAGAATACCAGTGTTTGATTCGAGCCAGCAGTATTTTCTAGCCCATGTGTCCCCTGTTGAGGACAGAGCATCTGAGGGTCTGAGTATGACTCAGACAGGTGGGCATGTGCCAGACAGTGTCCTTCAGCAAATAAAAGCTTTCTTTGGAGAGTGAAAAGTATAAGGAGAAGGGACAGGTACAACATGAGAAACCTCCCGGGGAGGAGCTTGGAGGCTGGGTGGCCTCTGCCCTTGGAAGCTGTGGGACCCTGTCCAGTCCAGAGGGCTGGGAGCAGCCACTGCTCCTCGTGTGCCTGCCGGTGAGGTTCAGGCCTCCTTGGGCTTGTGTGGGATGGTCGTGCCCAGCCACAGCCACAGAGAACTTCGGTGTAGAGCCTCTAAAGTCTAGCTGGCCTTTCAGACCAGGGAATGCAAGAGCGTGCCCTTATTTTGTTTTCTGGTGAGTGGTGACATGTCTGCAGTACTCTCCTCGCCCTGCCTGGGTTTCCACCTGCTTTTAAGACAGTTACTCTGCTGAAGCAGTGCCTAAAGGGGCTGACTTACTTGCTTCAGCTTCAGTGTACGCGTAACTGCTAGTGAGCCCCAGGTGTGATAAACACCACACAGTGGCGTGTTTACTGCTCAGTATTTACCCTGAGGCTTTGCAGCAGTTCAGTTCAGTCGCTCAGTCGTGTCCGACTCTCTGCGACCCCATGAATCGCAGCATGCCAGGCCTCCCTTCCATCACCAACTCCCAGAGTTCACTCAGACTCACGTCCATTGAGTCAGTGATGCCATCCAACCATCTCATCCTCTGTCAGTAGAACTGGTTTTTCTGGTTTCTGTGGCCGTCACCTCAGCAGGAAGTGCTCAGGAATCAGCTCCTCCCTATCTTCATTCCTAAGCATGAAGACATGCTTAACTCCTATTTCCGAAACATGGGTCACATCCTCTTATCATTTTATTGCTGAAGCCTTTCCTTAGCCACATGAAATTAGCCCATGCTCACCAGTGACTCTGACTCTGGATTCAGGGCCAGCCTTCCGCCACACTGACTTGTCCCCACATCCTGGTTCTTTCGGGAAGAAGAGTTGCTGTGTGACTCTCCCAGTTGCCAGAAAAGGCCGTCAAGCCTCATATTTTCATTCTGCTCTTTTGACACAAACAAGTATTTATTTTTTGAATACACGCTTAGTTTAACATTTGAAAACCATTGTGATTGCCTTCATTAGCACCATGCATGTTGTACAGAAAGTATTGGTTGAATTCAGTTATTGTTTGTGGTGAACAGTCTCAGCAGACTAGGACTAGAAGAGAGTTTTCTTAATCTAAGAAAGAGTGTCTAAAACAGAAATCAGACTTTATAGTTAAATAGTGGAAGTTTTTCCACTGTGCTGTGCGCGAGTCAGGGGTGCCTTCTTTCACCAACTTACCTTACACTGAAAGAATAGAATAAAACTATCATTATTGACAGGTGGTATGATTGTGTTTACGGGAATCCAAGTCTACAGAGCAACAATTAGACTCACTACACAAATTATCAGGGGCTAGTACAGAGTTGACACGCATAATTCAAGTATATTCTACAAAAACAAGCAAGTAAAGATGACCACCACATTTACTGTGTTTACCTTAACATCAAAGGAAAAAAGCGAAACATTTAGGAGAAGCAGCAGTTGGATAGAATCCCACTCTGAGAGCTGTAAAGCTGTGCTGACAGAATGCACTTCTGGGTGATAACAGGCTGCCTGTTGAAAGGTGCCACTGTCTCCAGAGTGATTACATGCTAAGAGTGCCCCAGCCAGCGCTGCATGCAGCGGCATAGAACAGCGCCCAGGGTGAGCAGTGTAGAAACCCCAGCACTGCACACAATGGTGTATAACAGCCCGGAGGGTGAGCAGTGTAGAAACCCCAGCACTGCACACAATGGTGTATAACAGCCCAGAGGGTGAGCAGTGTAGAAACCCCAGCACTGCACACAATGGTGTATAACAGCCCGGAGGGTGAGCAGTGTAGAAACCCCAGCACTGCACACTTGGTGTGTAACAGCGTGGAGGGTGAACAACCAGAGATGCCCCAGCTTCAGCCCCGAGAAGCCCGAGCCTGCTGTGTAGTTCGTCTGTCACTTGCTGGCGAGCGGGCCTGTCCACACCTGAGTTGTCGGGTAGCACCACCCTCGGGCCGTGGGGTGACTGGCAGCTTCCGTGGCGCTAATGCCACTTGCTTTGTGGCCCAGGTGCTTGTCGCCTGGTTTGTTTGAAAATTCAGATGGTCTGCAGAGGATCTCTGCTTTGGGAGGTGGTTTACTTCTATTAAATTTTACTTTAAAAGCAACAGAGAAGTGTATAAGAAATGAAGAAATTGATTCTCTTACAGGAAAACCTACTTCATGAGAGAATTGCCCCCAGCCTGCCGGGGTCCAGCCCCGGCTGATCCAGGGTATTCGAAGGGGAGACGGCTTCAGCGACTATTTAAATATTCATCAAAGATATAAAGAGTAATAGAATGAGGATAGCTCAGTAGGAAAATTCAGTGGAGAAAAGAGGCTGAGTAGCTTGGTTTACGCGGGAGACCAATAAAACTTCAAGACAGGAAGCTTGCACCACTTACGTAGGCCGCAGGCGTCCTTCCGTTCTCCCGAAGGAGAGGAGGCACTGAGGCCTCCCCGGTCGGATCTTAGAAGCCCAGGCATAATTAGTAAGCATGGCGGGTTCCGCGCTCCAGATGGAGGCTCAGCCAGAGTGAGAGAGAGAGCGACATGGGGAGACCAGTATTTCGAGGAACTGATCCCAATTCTTTATTTTCCAGAGTCTGTTTTTATACACTGAGATGTTATACAAAAGTCACGTGGGGACAGCAGTCCTGACTTTTATTAAAGTCAGGTGCTTCATACAAATGTATACAGAGGTCTTAGGGGTGTTACATCATCTTCTGGCCAGGGGGGCCTGCTGACAATTTATGACCCTCTCCTTGTGACAGTGGTCAGTCAACCAGAACACTTTTTTCTCCAAGGGTGATTATTCTTAAAACAGACGCCACCCAAATAAAGTTACATTCCTATAGGGTGAGGGTGTAGTAGGTTTTAGTTAAGGAAAGAATTTACTTAGCTTAAGGTCTAACATGATTAATATCAAAAGTTAATACTTATTTCTTCTATATATTCATTAATGTGTGTAAGGGCAGGGGATGTGGAGACTTAGCAACAAACATTGGCTCAACAAATGAAAAACCCTTCACCAATACAATTTCTAATCAGCCCATTATACTTATACTAATAGTTTTCTAACTTTTCTAAGGAACCTGTTTTTAGAA
>NW_011494841.1:127102-127856 GCF_000754665.1 Bison bison bison | reverse complement strand
CACAGGGCAGGGCCCCATGGCTGGAAATAGGCAGTGGGGGCAAAATGCTGATGGCAGCGAGAGCTCAGTAGCCTGGTGAGACCCTGATCCACTGAGGGGTCGCAGGGTTTCTTTCAGCAGGGAAATGAAACACGACTTAGAAAAGGGATGAAACTGCGGTCCTTTTCCTGGTTTATTTCAGTTTTGTGAACTATGTCAGGTGCGTAAGGATGTTGAAAATCGCTACTATTAACTTTGAGCAATACAGATCCACCTGATGCTGACAGACTGAGTGGAACTTCCCTTAATAAAACCCTGTGGACACTTGCTTGTGGTCAGTTCACTGTTTATGGCCAGCACAGGCCACAAATGCCAAAAACATGAGTGACTGAGGCAAACGATATCTCTGCCTGTTCCTACCATATGGAGCCCCCAGTGTCCAAGAACAGGAAGGAGGTTTGACAACAAAATAAAAATTTTGTATGGGTGTGATGTTAATTTGTAAGAACTATCAGCCCATCTTTGCCAACAAAGGTCGGTCTAGTCAAAGCTTTGGTTTTTCCAGTAGTCATGTATGGATGTGAGAGTTGGATTGTAAAGAAAGCTGAGTGCGGAAGAATTGATGCTTTTGAACTGTGATGTTGGAGAAGACTCTTGAGAGTCCCTTGGCCTACAAGGAGATCCAACCAGTCCATCCTAAAGGACATCAGTCCTGAATATTCATTGGAAGGACTGATGCTGAAGCTGAAACTCCAATACTTTGGGCCACCTGATG
>NW_011494841.1:126300-127002 GCF_000754665.1 Bison bison bison | reverse complement strand
AAGGAACCTGTTTTTAGAAGGTTTAAAGCATCTCGTGCCTCTCACGGTTGGGAGGCTGTGAGCAATCACATGTGGCTGGACAAGCCTGTCAGGCAGGCTAGAGAACCTTCAGAGGAGTTCGTAGGTTGAAACACTCTTGTCACGCCCAGGAATTATTATTAACTGGAGCTCTAAGTTAACTCCTTCTCCGAAAGAAGTGGTGGGAAACAGCCCCCCGTAAAGTCAGAGGTGTAGGGGAGAGCACAAAGTAGTAAAGTAGGCAGGCTCTGGTTATGGAGGTAGATGCTCGAGAATTTCCAGGGGGACTCCTGAGGCTCGATCCTGCCTTTGCGTATGTTAAGCCTCCTTCCTCATGACCTTTGCCGTGGGCAGAGTGCCTCACGCCGGCCCCCAACACCAGCCCTCAGTAAGTACGTAACATCTGCATTGGTTCAGCGGACCTTGAGCAGCCTTGGGTGTGCTGACCTGGGGCTGAGCTGCCCCCTTCACACGGCCCACAGTGCTGCCTCGGGGCCGGGCACTGCAGGGGGTGAAGGAGGTGGAGAGTAGGGCCCGAGATCATAGCCGTCCCACAGGGTCAGGCAGGCTTCTGAACACTTGAAGTGGCTGGGGCATCTGAGAAACAGAGCAATTAACCTTACTGCACTTAAATTCAAGTCCCACCTGGGGCCCCGCCGCTGGCCTGGGCAGTGCCTTTTGATA
>NW_011494841.1:117794-126200 GCF_000754665.1 Bison bison bison | reverse complement strand
AAAGCTGAGTGCGGAAGAATTGATGCTTTTGAACTGTGATGTTGGAGAAGACTCTTGACGAGTCCCTTGGCCTACAAGGAGATCCAACCAGTCCATCCTAAAGGACATCAGTCCTGAATATTCATTGGAAGGACTGATGCTGAAGCTGAAACTCCAATACTTTGGGCCACCTGATGCGAAAAACTGACTCACTAGAAAAGACCCTGATGCTGGGAAAGATTGAAGGCAGAAGGGGATGACACAGGATGAGATGGTTGGATGTCTTCACTGACTCAATGGACATGAGTTTGAGTAAACTCCAGGAGTTGGTGATGGACAGGGAGGCCTGGTGTGCTGCAGTCCATGGGACTGCAAAGTTGGACACCACTGAGCAAGTGAACTGAACCAGCCCATCAACCCTGTGCAATAATAAGCCATTTTGTTCTTAAATGACAGACATTTATGTGGAATTTTATAGTAATGCTCATGGTTAGAACTCAGTGACTCATCAGTGTCCAGAATGACCCTGTCTTGGCCTCTCCGCCTTTCCTTTTTATTTTCTTTTTCCCCTTGCAAAGTTAGTTTTCTTTTTGTGTTTATTTTTGGCAGTGTTGGGTCTTCATTGCTATGCACAGGTCTCCTTCATTCGTGGTGAGGGGCTGCTCTTTGTTGCGTGTGCGGGCTCTTAACAGTGGTGGCTTTTCCTACTGCGGAACCTGGGCTATAGAGTGTGGGCTCAGTTTTCTGCAGTATGTGGACTCTCCCTGACCAGGAATCGAACCCGTGTTCCTGGCATTGGCAGGCAGACTCTGTACTATCAGGGAAGTTCCTGCCTTTGCTTTTAAAGAAATTTTCCTGGTGGGCCCAAGGCTGCGATCCATTCACCTTCCTGGCAGAACGGAGCTTTGCTGCCCCGAGGGCGTCTGTGTGGAGAGCTGGTCCTGGCCTTGTGGGCGCGGGGCCTGAGCCACCAGTCGTGTTGGGGGAGCTCTGGTTCCCCGTGTGAGCCACCAGCCATGTTGGGGGAGCTCTGGTTCCCTGTGTGAGCCGCCAGCCATGTTGGGGGAGCTCTGGTTCCCCGTGTGAGGGCTGCCTCCTCACCTTCTCCCCACATTTGCCTCTGCAGCTCGACCACATCGACCCCAGAGCTGTGCAGCTGGCCACCCTCCTGGTGCGTGGTCTCACCACCCTGGTGCTGGTCAATGGTGCCTGTGGCTCCCCCTGGGAGATGGCTGACTTCATGCCCTGGCACCTGTTCGACGGGAAGCTGTTTCATCAGAAGTACCTGCAGTCTGAGAAAGGGTACACTGCAGAGGTGCTCGTGGAGCAGAACGTGAGTCCACAGTCCTCTTCACATTAGAGAAGGTAGTAGGTTTGAAGTCAGTCGTTCAAATGCATCATGAAAATTTAGGGTCCTTGGCTGGAGGTCACGGGTCAGCAGCACTGTCCTCACAGTCACTCCTTCAGGGGTGACCCTGAAGGAGACCCCAGAAACCCGCACTGAGGAGTTCTGAAACTCACCCAGAAATCAGCAAGGTTGCTGGCGGCTGCCCTGGACAGCCTGTGCCCCTGGCCTGAGGATCACATCGTGAGCTTCCCCGAGATTGTGTGGAGGCGGGTGAGCGGCATCCCACCGTCTTACACATTTTATATTTCCGAGCACCTTCTCTCCTTTTCCCCATTTGAATGAAGAGTGTGCACTCCCTGCAGACCTCCCTGTGCAGGTGTCAGGGCGATTCAGTCGGCGTGGTGGTGATGTGTTCCTTTAAGGCCAGCAGTTTAGTGGGGCTGCTCGCCACCACCCTAGCTCTGTAAGTACAGTTGCTGCGTGGTTCCTGGAAGATTTCCAAGTCAAGCTATAGCCCGGCTCGTTTGAAACAAGTGTCAGTACCCACGGGACCCTGTGGTGGGCGAGAGCTACTGTGATGGGCGAGAGCTGACCGGTCAGTGACGGGGTGGCATTCCACGCCTTATGCATCAGACAGAAAATGTTAATGTGTTGGCATCACTGTTTCACGCAGAGACAATTCAGGGTGTCACAGGACTGTAAGTGTTCAGAATTTAGAAGCAGCCAAAATCAGGTACATCCAGCAAAAGCAGAGTACTGGCAAAAATGTCCCATGACTGCGGCTTTAGTACCGAATCAGTGAAAGTAACAGTAGGCCAGGCTCATGCCACTGCCCGCACATCACCCCCGCAGACCCATCTCACATCTGGAGCCAGTGCAGACGGTCAAGGGCTACACTTTCTGCTCCATGAAAGCTGCCTACAGACGGGTGAGCATGTAGCCGCCCAGAGGCGGCTGGGAAGGTTGCCCATCCCTGCACTGTCAGCGGAATCGCTCTGTCTGCCCGCTGTCTTGGATCCAGCGGGGACTGAAGTGATGACGTCGCCAGCAGGGGGGTCCTCAGTGCAGTCGGTGGTAGGGTGTAGACACCCCCGCAGGCCTGAGGCCCTTCTGCAGACACTTGTCTCGCTGCAGACATAGGTGTGCTGCTGCTCCTAGCAGGTCGCGCGGGTGAGGACCAGCTTCTGGGACTCCTGCCGGCTGTAGCATGGCGGGCAGGCGCTGCCCTCCCCGTTGCTGTGTCTCCCGAGCGCCTGCTGTGTCTGACACTGCTCTGCCGACTCATCTGTTTGCAGAGGTCCCACGTCACCAGATTCCACACCCTGAAGTCGGTCGTGTGCAAGGCCTGTGGGAAGGAGAGCAGACCAATCGTCAGCAGGCGGCACTGGCGTCCACACCACGCAGGTGGGTCCTGGCCCCTTGGCCCTGCGTGCAGCTCAGAGGCTGGCGCAGTGGGAGGAAGCTCACGTGCTGCTGAGTGGTTAGGTTCTGGCCCCGCAGAGGCCGCGTGTGCAGAGGGCTGAGGGCCCTGCCCTGGGGCTTCGCCTGCTCTCCAGGAGGCCCTAGAGTGCGCGCCACTGGGTTGATGGGTCTTTATTTGACAAAGGTTTGGGTTTATTTTTTCTCATGATATGAGAAGAACTCAGAATATAAAGAACATAACTAAAAAGGGTTGTTTTAATTACACTGAAACCGAAACAACCTTTATATCTGCCCCTGAAGATAACAGATGTTTGCTGTTGACAGTGTCTTTGTGTTTGTCTCACTGTGAGTGTGCTCGGTGTGTGGCCTCTCCTCCTGGGCACTCGCCTTCCAGCACAGTCACGGTGCTCAGGCTCCCCTCAACAGAATCCCCACCTCTGCATGTGTGGCGTTTGCCTGATAGCTTCCCTGCCTCAAGCTTCCGGTTTTCTTTTTACGCATGATGGTTTTGTGTGTGTGTGTTTCCTTAGGGTAGAGTTCCTTGTTCACAGAATTACAGATCCAGACATCATCAGATTTTAGATTAACGTTGCCAACTTGTTTTCTAAAAGCACATGGTCCCTGCACACCTTCACCAGCAGGATTAAGAGTTTCCGTTGAGTGCATCCTTGACATCGCTTACATTTGCTTTTCTCAGTAATTTGGTAGGTGAAAAAGCCTATCTCCTTCACTGGGTGCTTCTTTATCAGTGAAGTTGGGCATCTTGTTCAGTACCTTGTTGTGTTACTGAGTTCAGTTTAATCATGTTCCCATGTCCTCATTTGGGTAGGATCTGTAACTGTCACTGTAGCAGTCCTGGTGCTATGGTGACAGAATAAGAGAATTACCCCAAATCCCTACCCCAAGACTGTCCTGGTTCTCACACAAGCCTTGCACGTTTCGCTCTGAGAGACGTTGTGCCCTGAGGTCAGTAAGGCCCCGGGGTGGTGTCCAGCTCCTGCCCGTCAGCGCCGTGTGCAGTGGCTTCAGCCCCTCCTGGCTCCTGTGGGACAGACCCCCCTGGCCTCACCCTCTCGCCGTCCCTGACCTTTCTCCTGCCGCCTGGAGCAAAGCAGAAGTTGATTCCTTGCAAAGTAAATAGGCAACGTTCTCTCTGCATCACCTGTTCCCTGCATCTCTTGGCCGCGTCACTCAGACCATGTGTCCCACGAGCTCTGGCCCAGGATTCCCGTCAGTGGTGCAGTTGTCCGCAGAGCAGGGGCGGGCTGGCTACAGACATGCAGACGGCAGGATGCAGCCTGCTTCAGCCACGGTGGTTGCTGGGAGGCGAACTCCTGAACCTCTTGCTGCACGTCAGAGTTGGGTGCTCGGGCCCAGGAGGCCCACGTGTGGGACAGGTTTTGTTTAAGGCCTGTGGTCGCCCACATGTCAGGTGTGTGCTTAAAGCTGCCGTCCAGTGGCTCCTAGTAGGGACAGGAAACTGTGACTGCTCTCTGGTGAAGTGTCCGTACAGATGGCAGCCTGGGGCGGGCCTGTCGTGTTATCCCAGGTTATGGAGGAAACTGTTAACAGCCTGAGGTTCTTCGGTTCAGTCCTCTGTGCCCCAGTGACCCACCAACACCACGCAGGTTCTTGGCGGCAGAACTTGGCCCCTTGAACCCAGCCCCGCATCCTCGGTTACCTGTACCAAACGCTGCCTCCTCCTGGACAGGGCTGTGCCAGGGACACTTGTCCTGGTACCTTCCAGGCAGCACCCAGGTCAGAGTGCGTTTGGAGGGCAGTGGTCACGGTGTCGCCCGCCTGTGTCCACCGAGCACTGGTTCACCTTGAGGCCAGTACTGGGCAGGCTCAGCCTCCTTTCTTTATAGAGCAGCAGGAAGTACCAAGATACTATTTAAAATCACATTTAAATTTGTACTTAGAGTTGCTAGTGCTGCGTTCCAGTAGAGACAAGCAGAGGGCAGCAGGTTTTAGGGCTTTAAGAGAGGAATTGAGGATGGGTGGCTTACGTGCTGATGAAGCTCATGAAGAGCTGGGAGAGGGCAGCCTGCTCAGGCCTGCTGTGTCCCAGAGCCCACGGGCTGGTGGCCAGCATTGCGGGCCTGGGCTTCTAGCTCCGGGCACAGCAGCATCTGGTCCACTGCCTAGGGCAGCTGACGGAGGAAGCCCTGCCTGGAGGCACCTAACAGAGCACCCTGCTCATCACCAGCACAGACTCTCCTGGGCACCCAGGCCGGCCCCAGAGCCTGCATCTTTCATGGGCTTTCCCTCTGACGGAAGGTACGCCAGGAGTTTGAAAGCTACCAGCCCAGGGCCACCTTGCTCACTCCTAAGAACAACTGCCACGGGGGTTAGGCGCGTGTAGCTGCTGACATGCCGTCGCGTGTCCCCACAGGGCGGTGGGGCCGACAGGGATCCAGCTCCCACGGGACAAGCTCCGGGTACAGCCGGTCTGGCCACGGACAGCACTGGAGGGACCAGGGGCCAGGTAAGAGGCCCACGGGCGTTCTAGGCCTGCCTCGTGGCTGCTTGGGAGTAGGTTGTATGTTTGCAAGTGAGTGAGCAGGAAAATACACAGGCCTGGGAGCCCCGCCTGCTCAAGTGCAGAGGCAGTCGCCATGCTGGGCGCCAGCCTGCCGCCTGATTCATCTTCTGTTAATTCGTTCAGCTGCCCAAGACCCAGTTTCGTAATTTACTCGAAAGCTCCTGTGAAGGTTACATACGCACGTGCGTGCGTGCTAAGTCACTCAGTCGTGTCTGACTCTCTGTGACCCCGTGGACTGTAGTCCCCCAGGCTCCTCTGTCCATGGGGCTCTCCAGCAGTAATACTGGAATGAGCTGCCGTGTCCTCCTCCTGGGGATCTTCCCGACCCAGGGATGGGACCTGAGCCTCCTGCATTGGCAGATGGGTTCTCTACCACTAGCACTACCCGGGAAGCCCCTATATACACGTACATCCTTCTAATGAAATAACGCAGAAAGTAGCATTCTGCCAGTATCAGCATTTCCTTACATCTTGTGAGGAACCCAGGAGCCTCAGAATGTGACCTGGGAAGCAGGGTGAGTCTTTTCCTGCATGTGTGATGCAGACGCCTGGTTTAAAACAGGAGGATAAATTTCGTATATAGTAATTTACACTTTAAATACACTGAAAAACTCATATCAGTATTTAAATTCAGATTCTCTGCAGTTTTGAGAGCCAAACTGTAATAGACTTTTGAATTACCTAAGATTTCTAGTTTTACCTTTCCAAATGCAAACACCTGTAATTTTCCTGTTACTTTTGAGACCTTTGAGATGTGTGCCGTGCACCGGCCTCTCGTTGCTGTGTGTGACTGCTGCCAGTCATCACGGCAGCACGACCCTGGTCCCACGGGTGGCCTGTGAGGGCTGCGTTCCTCCTGCTGGTTCTTGAAGGATCTGCACACTTAGCGGATATTTGGGGTCCACAGTAGGGTTCCATGAGGCCCCACCCCTGGAGGAGAGAGAAGCCCCCACAGTTAGTCACAGGTGCTGCAGCTGTTCCTTTGACCCTGCTTTCCCTTCAGCCTCTGCTCCCCAGTCACGCCTCCCAGTGCCCCCCGAGGCCTCCAGGCAGGCTGGCTGAGCAGTCAGTGGTGCCCACCCCTTAGGAGCCGCCGTCCGGGGCAAGCGCAGGTTCCCTCCCCCGGTGCCAGCCAAGTAGTCTGGACAGTTACGTAGCGCAGTGTTACCGAGAGTAGGGAAATACCAGCTTTTCCACGGTTCCAAGTGTGTCTGAAAGGATTTCCAGTTGAGAAGGGGCTAAGGTTGACGACTAGACCACAGGCAGGGCTCCCACATGTAGGCAGGTCTGTGTCAACCCTGGAGTCAGAGGGGCACCCCAGTGCTGTGGACTCACAGTTGAGGGCAAGTCCCTCTGACACGGGGGTGGGGGCGGAAGGGGGTCCCCGTCTGTCCTCACACGGACGGTGTGTAGGGACACGGCCCCCAGTTGGGCAGTGGTGCGTGGAGAATCTCTGCTGGTAACTTTAAGAACGACGGCCCTCCTCAGAGAAGCCAGGGCAAGGTGGTTTTGGTTTTGAATTTTATTGATCTATTTTTGGCTTCATTAGGTCACCATCACTGAGCGAGGGCTTTCTCTAGTTGCGGCTCACGGGCTCAGCTGCCCTGCAGCTCATAGGGTCTTCCCACACTAGGGGTCGAACCCACGTCCCTGGATTGGTGGGCAGATTTCACCATCACTGAGCGAGGGCTTTCTCTAGTTGCGGCTCACGGGCTCAGCTGCCCTGCAGCTCGTAGGGTCTTCCCACACTAGGGGTCGAACCCACGTCCCTGGATTGGTGGGCAGATTTCACCATCACTGAGCGAGGGCTTTCTCTAGTTGCGGCTCACGGGCTCAGCTGCCCTGCAGCTCGTAGGGTCTTCCCACACTAGGGGTCGAACCCACGTCCCTGGATTGGTGGGCAGATTTCACCATCACTGAGCGAGGGCTTTCTCTAGTTGCGGCTCACGGGCTCAGCTGCCCTGCAGCTCGTAGGGTCTTCCCACACTAGGGGTCGAACCCACGTCCCTGGATTGGTGGGCAGATTTCACCATCACTGAGCGAGGGCTTTCTCTAGTTGCGGCTCACGGGCTCAGCTGCCCTGCAGCTCGTAGGGTCTTCCCACACTAGGGGTCGAACCCACGTCCCTGGATTGGTGGGCAGATTCTTAACTGCTGGACCAGCAGGGAAGTCCGGGGAAGGGGTTTCTGAGGGAAAGAGGGACCTGGAGACGTGTAGGCCCAGAAGGAGAAAGGCAGGGCTCACCCTGGCCTCCGGCACCTTACGCAGCTCTGAGGAGACAGGCTGTGAGGAGAGGGTCTGTGAGGAGGAGAGGGTCTGTGAGGAGGAGAGGGGCTCTGAGGAGGAGAGGGGCTCTGAAGAGAGGGGCTGTGAGGAGAGGAACTCTGAGGAGAGTGGCTCTGAAGAGAGGGGCTCTGAGGGGGAGAGGGGCTGTGAGGAGGAGAGGGGCTCTGAAGAGAGGGGCTGTGAGGAGAGGAACTCTGAGGAGAGTGGCTCTGAAGAGAGGGGCTCTGAGGGGGAGAGGGGCTGTGAGGAGGAGAGGGGCTGTGAGGAGGAGAGGGGCTCTGAGGAGATGGGCTCTGAGGAGGAGAGGGGCTCTGAAGAGAGGGGCTGTGAGGAGAGGAACTCTGAGGAGATGGGCTCTGAGGAGGAGAGGGGCTCTGACGAGGAGAGGGACTCTGAGGAGAGGGGCTGGGGCAGGGCCACGGCCTGGAGCAGGAGCCGCAGCAGCTGCTCCCACTGTGGTGCCCAGGCAAATGCGGGAGAGGCGCCGGTCAGTCATGCCTGGAGCCCGCGGCACAGCGCGGGGAGGCGATGCGGTCCTCACTGGACCTGGCCTCTGTGCTGGCCCGGGGGCCTCGGGGTGTGCCGTGGGCTGGGAGCAGTGGCGGTGCCGAGCCCCATCCCTGTACCAGTGAGATGCTGATGCCCAGAGCCAGGCCCAGCGGAGCGTGGAGGGGCCGCGGTCGTTCCGCTGCCCGACCCGACCCGGCCAGCTTGGCCCTCCTCCAGAGCCCGCGCCCCAGCTTCGCACGCGGCGGGAAAGCCACCCAGAGCGCCTGCCTGGCCATCTCCCGGTCGAGCTCCCATCGAGTAGGTGAGAACAGCCGCC
>NW_011494841.1:94352-117694 GCF_000754665.1 Bison bison bison | reverse complement strand
TGGGGAGGCGGCAGGCCGAGCCGGGCACAGGTGGGCAAGGCCATGACCGCAGGGGGCACACACCCTGGGACCAGCAGTGCCTGGGGGCGCATATGGCCGACCCCAGCAGCCCACTGACAGGCCTCCCCTCAGCCCACTCCTGTGCCTCCCTGGGCCTCCTCACGGGTGTCAGCCTGGTGCCCTGGGGCCCTTCTGCTCCAAGCCCCAAGGTCTCTGCTGCTGCTGTTTTGCGGCAGGACAGCAAGCCTGCGGGGTGAGTGCAGGGGACGGGCCATGTCCTGGGGACACGCCGTCAGGAGCAGGCCTTGCACTGCCTGCGCCAGGGGACTTGGACCTGGTGGGCCTTGAATTTGAAGTCTGTAGAACAGTACACACTACAGCCTTTCTTTTCTTACTTCACTCGGGTCCAGACAAGTAGAGGCTGCCTGGAGTTCTACAAAGGCAGCACCCCCAGGGCTCTCCCTGACCTCTGACCTGGAGGGAAGAGACTGATATCCTGGGCCTCCATGGGTCACAGTGGTCTCTTCTTGATCTTGCTCTTCTCCTGCATTGAATCTACAGTTTCTCTTAATGTTTTTACATTGACCTGTCCTATTAGAGTTTTTTCCTGTTAAAAAGCAAAGTCTATCATACCTCAGTTAAAGCTTTTCGCTTTTCACTTTCATGCATTGGAGAGGGAAATGGCAACCCAGTCCGGTGTTCTTGCCTGGAGAGTCCCAGGGACAGGGGAGCCTGGTGGGCTGCTGTCTGTGGGGTCGCACAGAGTCAGACATGACTGAAGCAACTTAGCAGCAGCAGCAGCAAAGCTGTTTTTTAATCATAAAGTAAAGCAAGGAAACAAAGCACGCTGACTGCAGGTTTGGCCTGTGTGGTTTCAGCCATCATTGAGCGTGTGCCCAGAAGCCATCGCTTAAACACCAAGCCCTTCCCAGGCCCTTGCCCTCGGCCTGGTCAGTATTTCCTCTGGTCACCGGCCAGGGAAGCAAAGGTGTGAATATTGGCTTCCTCCTTACTTCCCTGTGATGGCAGAGCTGTCAGGGGCATGTTAACATCGAAGGAGGAACTGTTTTCCTTGGATCTACAGTAAACAGATCTTCAGATTCTGTTGGCAGACAGTGGTGTCTAGGAATCTCTCCTCATGCAAATTAGGAAACAGAGACTTCCTTAGGGTGGAAGAGCAGACCCTCACTCACGTCAGCCCTGGCTCCCTGGGCAGGGGTCTTCTCCTGAGAGCCTTCATAACTAGACGGCAGGGGTCTTCTCTAAGAGCCCTCGCAACTAGACCACCCGGGTCTTCTCTTGGAGCCCTCGTAACTAGACGGTAGGGGTCTTCTCCTGAGAGCCCTCGTAACTAGGTGGCAGGGGTCTTCTCCAGGAGCCCTCGTAACTGGATGGCAGGGGTCTTCTCCAGGAGCCCTCGTAACTGGACGGCAGGGGTCTTCTCTAGGAGCCCTCGTAACTGGACGGCAGCGGTCTTCTCTAGGAGCCCTCGTAACTGAACGGCAGGGGTCTTCTCTCGGTGCCCTCGTAACTGGACCGCAGGGGTCTTCTCTCGGTGCCCTCGTTAACTGGACGGCAGGCTCCTTGGGGAGCAGCTCCAGGGGCTGCCCATGTACCATGTCCTGCTTGTATGGACGGGGCCCCGTGGAGGCTGAGGTCAGACTGAGTGCTGTTGATGATGCAAGTCAGAGAGTGAGCAGATCGTGCTGAGGGCCTTGTGTCCCCCTGGGCCTGGACTAGAGGACATGCAGGCAGCTGGTGCCTGGCAATCTCCCCATCGGTCTGGCAGGGTCTGAGGTTCTGGGAAAGGGTAGGTCTGGGAGGCCAGGGAAGGAGGTGTCACCTGCCAGAGCTCAAGGCCAGGGCCGCCACCACTTCGGGCTGACGAGAGGGTTCGAGGACGCATGCCAGCAAGGCCTGTGTGTCTGGTGAGTTGTCCAGCCCGCTCGCGGGCATCAAGCACATTGGTAGAGCAGAGGCCCTGGGGGGAATGTGCTGTCTCCCCAGTCCTTCTGCTCCGCTGGTGACCTGAGCTCTGGGCCCCGTGGGTCCCACTGCCGAACCTCCTGTAGATCGCAGGATCCAGGTCGACTTGTGGACCTAAGGGACCATCAGCTCTGCAAGCGAGGCCGGAGGTCAGGTGCCAGTGGTTCCCGCGCTGGCCTGCCACCCTGGGGTGCTTTCCCTTTAGGCTCAGGGCAGACAGTTGCCAGGTGGCCTCTGAGGAAACCCCTGCTCTGTGGGGGCTGCAGGAGTCCCACCAAAGTCCAGGGGTGCCAGTGCCAGAGGGTTTGGGGCTGAAACACTCCTCTGGGGGCCTCAGGGTGGAGGCAGAGGGAGGTGGTGAGTGCTGCTTTGGTATCAGACTTGGGAATTCAGGAGTTGGGATGGGGGAGAAACTGGAAGGTCTGACAAGACACATGCAAGCAAGCAGAGCATGTGTCCTTGCGTGTTGCCCGATATGGAAGGTGCTCAGAAAATGTTTGCAGTGCACGTATGTTTCTACACACAACATGTTTTATACACACACGCTTGTGTACATTAAGTCTTTTATTAGAACAGGAACATGTTTTTTCAGGTCAGGTAATCCATTTTTTCACCTTCTTAATGTGGTTGAATGATGTCGTCTTCACTTAGCCAGCACATTTTTTGCTGTGTTCTATCTACTTTTCAGCCCTTTTTATAGTATTTTTTGGAGATACTCAAGCAGTCCAAGCAGAAAGTTGTCACTATTTTCAGGACAGAGTTAACAAGCAGGTTTCCCATGGCTGCTCCTAGGCCCCCTGACCTGATGAGAGGTGAGCCGCTCCATTTGGGCTGGGCAGAGAGGTGAGAACTGAGGGCTGGGAGCCTTTCTGGGCTGGGAGCCAATGAGACAAGGGTGGGGACCTGGGACCAGCAGAGGTGTGAACCTCTATTCACCAAGGGGTGAACATCAAAGCTTTCGGAACTTTTAAAATGCTGGCCAGGAGCTAAAGTGAGAACGTTTAACCTCTTCATGCAGTTGGTGAGAAATGATGTGTTAAATTCCACAGCTGGTAGCTACAAATTTGCCTGTGATTTCTTCAGATTTTCACTTCTCAGTGGTGATTCCTAGGAGGCCTGAGCTGTTGTAAAGCTGCCTCTGATCATCTGTGATAACAAGGACGCTGCCTGGAAACCTCATTCTGGCCACTGCTGTGACCCCTTCTTGTCACCCTCCTGGGGGGTGCAGGTGACGAGGCTGCCCATCACTTTTGCTGGAAAAGTGTTACGTTTTAAATGTGGAAAGCCATCACCTGTTTTACTTGTAGAATGGTTCTTTTCTGACCCTAGGGATGCCAGAAAGTGGGCAGCAGCCCCGAGGGCAGGGATGGGGAAGCCTTGGGCTCTGCTGCAGAGGGAGCCACCCTGGCACTTTCCTGCTCTTGGCAGAACATCCCAGGCGCCATCTGCACGGGAAGGGCCATTTGCAAACATCCCTGGCAGCAGTGGCCATGTAGACGCCGTGCAGACGGTGGCCCTGGAGTTGAGGGGAGCAATTCTGACAGTGCTTCCTTTCACCAACAGGACTGCCTCTTAATTAATTGCTTCCTACTTTAATGAATAATTATGGAACAAAGTTTTAATGACAGGTGGCCACAGCTAAAAAGAGAATAAAGTTCTGGCCCAAATACAACTCAGATGTTGTTTTTGTACATATTTAGAAATGTGTCATTTTTTTCTGTTTGATTTTTAGAGAAATTTAATTCTTATTTTTTGTTTTGTTATCTGTTTGGTACAGGAAGTAGACAGTATGAGCCTGACCAGTGGAGAAGATATTAATCATCTTCTGGGTAAGTCCACCACTTAACATCTTCAGAATAAATCAGTTCTGTCAAAGATTGGAGTAAAACATCTGTCTTTATACCATAAATCTTTCATAGCAAGTACCAAACTTTTAAAAGAATTCAGATGTTAAAACCTCCCAACTTGGTTTCAAGGTAAGTTTGCTTTCTCTAGAAAAAGTGTGCACAGAAGAAGCCGCAGAGTCTGGCTATCAAACCAGAGTGAAGCCTCTGGACCTCTGGACCCTCCTTCAGAGTGAAGTCATCTGAGGAGAGGCTCGCCGGGGGTTCCAGACCCAGAGTCACTTCAAGAGGAAAAGCATCTATTTCAGCCTTCTTCCTCATTCGACTTTAAAACGCCTTTGTGGGCTTACCTGTAGACGTCGTCCTGACTCCACGTCCCCAAACAGCTATTGGTTAACGTCTTCATGCCGGTCTGCATCTGTTGATTCTTTTAATGAATTGAAATCTTATTATATCCCACTTTTTTTAACTTTAATACTAGACTGTGAGGATATTTCCCAGATGATCTTATCTTTTAAGACATGATTTCTAATAAGCTGTATCATTTTCCAGAAATTATTTACTAATCATAAATTGTAACCAGAAGTAAAGTTTCCAACTGTACCTTCACAGAGAAAGATGTACCAGCTTCCTTCTCACCTTTTTGGTGGGAGAGGTGACTGCATGGTCTTGACACTGCCTGTGACGCATGGGTCTGTTTCAGTTGTTGTACCCTTTCATTTAGAATTTGCTCCAGCCCAGAGCCTGTGCCTGTGAAGACACCTGGATTCAGCACACATTAGGCATCAGACAGGAAGCCTGCAAACCATGTAGAGAGAAGCAGTAGTTGAGTGTCAGGAAGCCTAATTTATGATACTGCTAATAAGTAGGACATCTGTTGCTCTTTATCTGTGAGCCCTGAGGGCTCTTGTTGTTAAAAAATATTCTAAATGAATCCAAGTTCAGAGACATTCTGTTCATGAAAGAATTTTCACATAATGTAAGAATTGAAATTTTAAGCCCCAAATTGTCCTGGCCCCTGGGTATTTTGATAATTGAAAATAATCTAGATTAGGGATTAGGTTAGCAGCTGTCTCCCTTTGGCCTGGAGCTGCTGTGACTGCCAATCCACCTTCCAGGCTGCAGCCGCACCCAGGAGAGCCTCTGAGTCTGTGCTTGCCGGCATTCACAAGACATGTCCTTCAGCTGATGTCATTAAAACAAAATAAACCCTAAGCAAATCACAGTGCAGTTTGTATCTTTGCACTTGATGCTTTAGCCTGACTGACAGATCTGTGTGCAGGCTCCTTGCTTTGCTTTAGAATTTCATTTGCTATTATGTACCAAAAAGAAGTATGGTCTCCCATTCACTTCCTACAGGTCCTTCCTCAGGACATCTGCATGTCTAGTCACTTCTCATGCAGTCATTTGGAACCTGTAGCCTTATTTCCCAGTCTTAGAAATAGAATTTTTTTATATGTAGGTTTCCTGTCTAAATTTTTAACATTCTATTCGTTTTGTTTTTGCTAATTTGATACCACTACTGCTTCTAGAAATTTCATTTCTTTGTTGCTTATTTGTATAACTTTGAAGTAAATCTCTCATTCCTTAGACTAGAAGAGTAGACTTCCATGAATATCATTTCCCCCCTTCATAAGTAAATTCTAACTTGTCAGTAAAATATTTTATGTTCATTTAGCATGCTTAAGTAAAGCCATTGAGTTGATAAAATCTTTACTACATTTGGAAAACCAGTGCAGTTATTTTTTTTTCTAATTTTGGTGGTGGTATATTCTCTCTGCAGTTAAGTCTTCTGATGAAGGTTCCATATATCAGTTTTAAAATGAAAATAAAAGTATTATTATTCATAATGAAATGTAATTTCACTTTTTAAAAGTTATTTAGAAGACATTTTACAATCCAACATATTGGGATCTTTGTGAAGAAAAAGGATGTTAAATTTTGTCAGATGCCTTTTCTGCATCTATTGAGATAATCATATAATTTTTCATTTTCATTTTGTTATTGTGGTATATCACATTGATTGATTTGGGAATGTTGAACCATCCTTGCATTCCTGAGATAAGTTCCAGGTGCTCAAGGTGTACAGTCTTTTTAATATACTATTGAATTCAGTTTGCTCATATTAAGTTGATGGAAAAGTTTTGGACCGTGAATTTTAAATCATTATAACTAGGCTCAAACACATCTTTATTAATCAAAATAGGAGCCATTGCAATCAATACATTTCTACCAGTGAGAAATCAGCTTATTTCTGTAGCATAAAAATCCATGCTTTGGGATTTGACGAATTCTTGGAAAGCGTTTTCTGCCTCCTCCTGGCTGTGGAAGTGTTTCCCCTGCAAGGCGTGGTTGAGATGTGTGAGGAAGTGGTTGTTGGCTGGCACTCGCCTGCTGTGACCATGGTGCACCTGCAAAGCTTCATAACCCGGTCCTTCCAACTTTGAAGCGGTGGTTGTGCAGTGTGCAGCCGGGTGTTGTCGTGGAGAATTGGGCCCTTGTGTTGACCAGTGTGGGCTGCAGGCGTTGCAGTTTTTGGTGCATCTCATCGATTTGCTGAGTGTGCTTCTCAGATATAATGGTTTTAGCGGGATTCAGAAAACTGTAGTGGATCAGCCCAGCAGCAGACCACCATGGTGAATGGGGACCACAGTTACCATGACCTTGTTTTGGTGCAAGTTTGGCTTTGGGAAGCACATCACCAGTTGTATAAAATCTACTCTTCGTTGCATGTCACAATCCAACCAAGAAATGGTTCGTTGTTGTGCAGAATAAGAGAAGATGACACTTCAAAGTGACGATTTTTTTATCTTTGGTCAGCTCACGAGGCACCCATTTATCGTGTTTTTCACCATCCCAATTTGCTTAATGCCAAATGACTGTGGAATGGTCGATGTTGAGTTCTTCAGCAACTGCTTATGTAGTTGTAAGAAGGTCGTAAGAAGGTCACCTTCAGTGGTGGCTTTCAGCTGGTCATGGTCAACTCCCAATGGCCGGCCCTTGCGCTCCTCATCTTCAGGGCTCCCGTCTCCTTTGCACAACTTCTTGCACCACCACTGCACTGTCCAATCCATAGAGTTGCAAAGAGTTGGACACGATCGTGCGACTGAGCGCACACACATGCTTTGTTGAGGATTTTTGCATCAGTAGTCATTAGGGATATTGGCCTGTGATTTTCTTTTCTTCTGGTATCCTTGGCTGTTTTCAGTATCAGGGTGATGCTATCCTTGTAAAATGAGATTGGAAGTATTCCTTTCCCTTCAGTTTTTTGAAAGAGTCTAAGAAGGATTAGCATTAATTCTTTCTTAAATGTTTAATAGAATTCACCAGTGAAGCCATTTGGTCCTGAGCTTTTGCTGGAATGCTTTTAGTTCCTGGCTCATTGGTCTGTTCTGATGTCTGTCTCATTGTAATTCAGTCTTGGTAAGTTCAGGCTTCCCAGGTGGTGCTAATGTTAAAGAGCAGGCCTGCCAGTGCAGGAGACATAAGAGACGTGGGTTTGATCCCTGGGTCCGGAAGATCCCCTGGAGGAGGGCATGGCAACCCACTCTGGTATTGTCCTAGAGAACCCCATGGACAGAGGAGCCTGGCGGGCTAGTCCATGGGGTTGCACAGAGTCAGACAAGACTGAAACAATGCACACACACACTCTCTGCCGTGTTTGGACTTAGTATGTTCTTTTCCTAGTTCTTTCAAGTGCAACGTTACATGGTTTGAGATCTTTCTTTTTTAATATACGGCTTTATTGCTATAAACTTCACTCTTAGAACTGCTTTTATTGCATTAAGTTTTTTTATGTTGTGTTTCCATTTTTGCTTGCCTGAAGATACATTTTGATTTTCCTTTTGATTTCTTCCTTGACTTATTGCTTGGTCAAGAATGTGTTAATTTCCACAGATTTGTGAATTTTCCAGTTTTCCTCCTCTTATTGATTTCTAGTTTCATAGCATTGTTACCCTTGGGCAAATTCCAGGAGATGGTGAGGGATAGGGAAGCCTGGTGTGCTGCAATCCATGGAATTACAAAGAGTCGGACATGACTTAGTGACTGAGCAATAACAACAGTTGTTATTGGAAAATACACTTTATGTAACATTAGCCTTAAATTTTTAAGATTTGTTTTGTGGACTAACATATCAGTCCTAGAGAATATTATGTTGTTTTTACCTAAGAAGACTGTATATTCTGCTATTGGTTGGAAATGTTCTACATACGTCTGTTAAGCCCACTTGATATAAACCAGTTCAAGTTCAGTGTTTATTGATTCTCTTTTAGGATGATTCTACTACCCATTGTCAAAAGCAATTATTGTCAGTACTAATATTATGATATTATTACATTGCTATCTGTCTCTCTCTTTAGTTTTAATTTATTTTAGTTTTAATATTTTCCTTACATATTTACATTTGTATGTTTACATTTATTTATATATGTCCATTTTAACATCCTTTCATGATAAAAACTTTCAACAAATTAAGTATAAAAAGAATGTACCTCAACATAATAAAGGCCGTATATGACAAATCCACAGCTGACATCATACATGATGGCGAATGATTGAAGGCTTTTCCTCTAAGACCAGCAATGTGACAAGGGTGCCCACTGTCACTATTTCTATGCAACATAATACTTTCTAGCCAGAGTAGTTAGGCAAGAAAAAGAAATAAAAGACATCTACATTGGAAAGGAAGAAGTAAAACCTGTTTGCAGATGTCATGATCTCATATATAGAAAACCTTAAAGACTCCACCAGAGAAGTGTTAGAATAAGTAAATGATTGTAGGATATAAAGTCAGCATACAAAAAAGCAGCTGGATTTCTGTACACTGACAACAGAGTTGGACCATAAAGAACGTTGAGTGCCAGGTAGTTGATGCTTTCAAATTGTGGTGCTGGAGAAGACTCGAAAGAGTCTTTTGGACTGCATGGAGATCAAACCAGTCAATCCTAAAGGAAATCAGCCCTGAATATTCATTGGAACGACTAATGCTGGAGCTGAAGCTCCAATACTTTGGCCACCTGATGTGAAGAACTGACTCATTGGAAAAGACCCTCACGATTGGAAAGACTGAAGACAAAAGGAGAAGGGGGCAGCAGAGAATGAAATGGTTGATGACATCAGTGACTCAATGGGCAAATTTGCCCAAACCCTGGGAGACAGTGGAGGAGGACAGAGGAGCCTGGTGTGCTGCAGTCCATGGGGTTGCAAAGAGTTGGACACAACTTATCAACTGAACAACAACAGCAGAGTATCAAAAAAAGAAGAGAACAATTCTATTTATAAGAGCATCAAAAAGAATGAAGTACTTAGAAGTAAGTTTAACTAAGAGGTAGCAGATCTGCTTACTGAAACTTACAAAACAGTGATGAAAGAAATTGAAGAGGACACAAACAAATGGAAAGATATCCCGTGTTCATGGGTTAGAAGAATTAATATTGTTAAAATGTCCATTCTTCCCTGAGTGATTTACAGACTCAATACAGTCTCTACCAAAATTCCAATGGCATTTTACAGAAGTAGAACAAACAATCCTAAAATTTGCATGGAACCACAAAATACCCCAAATAGCCAAAGCAATATTGAGAAATGAGAAAAGAGCTTGGAGGGTCACATTTCCTGATTTCAAACTATATTACACAGTAAAGTAACCAAAACTACAGTTTTGGTATAAAAGCTGACATATACATCAGTAGAACAGAATAAAAAGCCCCCAAATAAACCCTTATACATTAATCAACTAATCTTCCACAAGGTCTCTAAGAAGTCTCATCAATAAATGATGTTGGGAAAACTGGATAGTCACATAACAATGAAGTTGAACCTTTACAGCATACACAAAAATCAATTCGAAATGTGTTAAAGACTTAAATAACCTCAATTTTTGAAATTCTTGGAAGAAAATGTAGGTAATAACCTTGACATTCATCTTGGTAGTATTTTTTTTTCCTTTTGGATGTGACACCAAAAAGCACAGGCAGCAAAAGTAAAAATAAACAAGTGGAAGTACATCAAACAAAAGCAGAAGGAATAATGAAGAAAATGAACAGCCAGCCTCCAGAACGGTTTAGAGTATTTGCAAACCGTACCTAATAAGGAGGTAATATCCAAAATATATAAGGAACTCATATAACTCATTAGCAAGAAAGCAGATAATTGGAAAAATGGACAAAGGAATAGACTATTATCAAAAGAAGACATACAAATGGACAGCAGGTATATGAAAAGATGTTCAGTATTATTGATATCAGGAAAATGCAGATCAAATCCACAAGGAGATATCACCTTACAACTGTCAGAATGGCTCTCATCAAGACGAGACAACAAATGTCAGTGAAGATGTAGAGAGAAAGGAATCCTTGTACACTGTTGTGAATGTAAAATAGTACAGCTACTATAGAAAACAGTATAGATGTTTCCTCAAAAAATTAAAAATAGCACTACCATATGATCCAGCGATCCCAATTCTGCTGGATATATCCAAAGGAAAGCAAATCAGTATCGCAGAGACAACTGCATTCCAGTGTCATTTCCACACTGTTCACAAGAGCCAAGCTATATAAATAACCTAATCATCCTTTATTCACTCATTTGATGAATGAATAAAGAAATTACGGTGTATATATATGAAAGGAATATCCAGTTTTTTGGAAAAAAAAAATTTGTTATTTGTGGCAGTGTTGATAAACTTGTAGGTCATTATGCTAAGTGAAGTAAGCCAAACACAAAAAGACAAGTACTACATGATACCACTTACATGTAGAATCTAAAAAAGTTGAACTTGTAAAGAGAATAGAATAGTGTTTGCCAGGGGCTGGAAGGTTGGAGAAATGGGAAAATATGTGTCAAAATGAACAACCTTTCAGTTATGAGATGAATGAGTTCCTGGGATTTGATGTGTAGCACGGCAGCCGTGTTGGTAATAATATAATATATACTTGAAATTTGCTAATAGAATGTTCTCACTCCCCCTACACACACACACAAATGATAACTGTGTGAAGTGATGGTTCAGCACATGCACAGACACGTGCAGCACACAGACACATGCACAGCACACATGCAGATACATAGAGCACACGCAGACACATGCACAGCACACATGCAGACACGCAGATGCATGCACAGCACATATGAAGGCACGCAGACACATGCACAGCACACGTGCAGACATGCAGACGCATGCACAGCACACGTGCAGACACGCAGACGCATGCACAGCACACGTGAAGACACGCAGACACATGCACAGCACATGTGCAGACACGCAGACACATGCATGGCACACGTGCAGACACGCAGACGCATGCACGGCACACACGAAGACACGCAGACGCATGCACGGCACACACGAAGACACGCAGACGCATGCACGGCACACATGCAGACACGCAGACGCATGCACGGCACACATGAAGACACGCAGACGCATGCACGGCACACATGAAGACATGCAGACGCATGCACAACACACATGAAGACACGCAGACACATGCACAGCACACTTGCAGACACAGACACATGCACAGCACACGAAGACATGCAGACGCATGCACAGCACACATGAAGACACGCAGACACATGCACATCACACGTGCAGATAAATAGAGCACACGCAGACAAATGCACAAGCAGGGGCTTTTTTGGGCTTCTTCCCATTATGGCAACTGGATACCAAGGTAAGTGCCCCTCAAGCTAAAGAACCAGGCAGAAGCCATGTCACCTTTTATAACCTAGTAAGTCATGCTCTTCTGCCATATTCTGTCATAAGGTAGCCAGAAAGGCGTCTAGCTTCAGGTGGAGATGAAATAGACTTTCCTCTCAGTGGGAAAGGAGTGGGGTTCTGGAAGAGCATAGGAGACAGTATTGCTGTGACCATTTGTGGAAATGCTCTCCTGAACGGAGCATTCCGCCCCGCCCCCCGTAAAAACCATGAACTTCAGCTCTTGTGTCATCTACCCCACCACCATGCTTTCTGCTGCCCTTCAGATTCTCCAGATGTGGGCTCCTGGCTCAGTCTTCCCAGCATGACTCTTGGGATGATTTGAACAGCCTTGACTCAATAGTCCCTCCAGCAGCCTGATGTTGGTCCCTCGTGCTCCCTTTCTGTAGCCTTCGCCAGCCCTGCTGTGCACTCAGTGCTCACCGGCCTCAAGGAATTTGGCCCCAGGCCCCACCAGCCGCATGGTCTCCCAGGCCTCTCTGCTTAGCTTCCCATGCTTCCTGATCCCAGGCACAGGTGACAGCTCTGCTTGCTGTACATTCTGTACACACACTCCCTCTTTGAAGGGCAAGTAAATTTTTATTGAGGAAATAAAATGACTTTTAGAAATGATGAAAGTACTACATTCCACAATTCACAGGAGGAGAGTGATGTCAGGGAAGATGTGGAGTAGGAGGGTGTGGGCATGCATCTGTCCACCTGAACACAGACACGTGCCCAGCACATGCACAGACATGTGCAGTACACACACATGCAGCACACATGGAGACGTGCACGGCACATGCATACATGCAGCACACACACAGATACACGGCACACAGTGACATGTGCAGCACATGCAGACACATGCACAACACATGCACAGACACGTGAAGCACACATGCAGCACATGCAGACACGTGCAGCAGACATGCGGCTCGCACCTTCAGGTGTGATGCTCCCCCAGGAGGAGCTGCAGCTTACTCACTCCTGTCCTGCCCACCCCCTGCACGCCCAGGCCCTCCCACTTAGGAAGCCATCAGGTACTGGCAGGAAGGACCAGCAGCCCCAGAAGATGCAGGTGCCAGGGAGGCTCACTTGGCTTGTGATCCAGACAGTCCAGTCAACACCTGCCTCTTCTGTCACTGTTGGAGAGAATTGTAAGTCACGTGTTCTTCCTTAAGTGGAAAAAGGTGATTTCCTGTGCCAATTTATTGTTCTAACGGTATTTGAATACTTGCAGACACACATTAGACTCCTTAAGCTCAGCAGCTCTTCCTTCATACAGCTTTCCGTCTAAGGCGTCCTGTGTGTGGAAGGAAACTACAAAGCAGACAGTGTCACAACCTCAGCAGCTCCCCGTGGCCGTGCTCAGAGGAGGGCTTTGATGGGGTGGCATGGTCAGCCCCATGCAGGGGCAGCACTGGGGCATCAGGGCCTTGCAGGGAGCAAGGCTTGGCCATGGTGCCTGGACGGGGGCTGGGCTGCCCCTGCCCAGAGGCCGCGCACCCTGCGGCTGGGGTGCGGGGCTGTCCTCACTTCGTTCCCTCACCACCTGGGCTGCGGCCTCGCCACTGCTTCCTTGAACTGGAGTGCTTGGGGCCTGGGTTTCAGAAGGGCTCCTGCCGGAGCCGTGCAGCAAAAGCCTCTGTGGCAGGTGCATGTGGAACCTGAGGGGCGGGGAGGCTGTGTCTGTCTCAGTTCAAGTGGGTATTTCTAAAGCACTCATCGTGGTGGCGTCCCTCAGTCGTGTCTATTCTTCGTGACCCTGTGTAGCCCGCTAGGCTTCCCTGTCCATGGGATTCTCCAGGCAAGAAGACTGGAGCGGGTTGCCACTTCCTCTTCCAGGGGATCTTCCTGACCCCAGAATCCAACCACATCTCTTTACCTCCTGCATTGCAGGTGGATTCTTTCACTGCTGAGCCACCAGAGAAACCCAAAGTACTCATTATTTGGGTTTAATACATCTGATTTCAGGTTTCAGAACCCAAACTTGGTTATGTTCATTTTTTTCCCCATTCTTTGAATTTCTTGTTTAAAGCTCTTCCAGGCCTCTGTTGCTACTTAAGAAGAAAAATAAGTAGGAACCAATATTTCCTGGTTCACAAAAAGAAAAAAAAAGAAAACTGCAAAAGGAAAACAAAGCACATGTGAGGTGAGTCTGTGTTTTGTCTGTGATGCCGAAGCTTCAGCAGGCAACACGCAGGTGGCCAGACATCCTCACCAGGTCTTCAGTGTCAGTGTGGCTTGGTGCCCGGTGGATTCCTCATCCGACCCATCCCGCTGGCTTGGGGATGAGCAGGCTCAAGGCCGTGCAGACTGTGATGTCAGACGAGAAACTGCATCCCTGGGAAAGCTGCAGCTCCATGTGGGCAGAAGGGACCCGGCCTGCCTGCCAGGTGTGTTCGGGGGCCCGGCAGTAACCTCCTCCTGTTTGAGGCCAGCATGACCCACAGCTGAGCTGGCTGCCTCCCTGTTACTCTGGCAAAAGCTGACTCATGTTTTTTCTTCCATGGCTTCGTCTCCCAAGCATTCCAGGAGCCCTTTGGGAAGCATTAAGGGCTGGAGGCTGGCTCTGCAGGGTTGGTCCCATCACACGAAGGTGACGTAGCCTGCAGTTGGCACACGTTCCCTCACGTGAGCCACCTGCACAGGAGGTCCTGTTAGAAAAGTGACTCTCAATCTGGTGAGACTCCAGACGGTGAGTTGTGCCTTGTCCGCAGGACCCTCACTGTCCCCAGGGCCCAGGCCAGGCCAAGCAGCCTCCCCCTAAGCCTGCCTCCTGTGGAAACAGTCCTGGTCTGCAGGACATGTATAGTTCTCAGTGAGAAAGCAGATAGCGAAGACCAGCTTTATTAGAGGTTAGATGAAAAAGTTACCTTGAGCCTTCTCTGTTGGGCACGTCATCTATTCTAAAAAGAAAGAGAAGCAGCCACCTCTGCAAACCAGATTAGGCTCCATGTCCATGGTTCCTGGAAAGCTTCTCTCCTGGAGATCTAGGTCACAGGCCCACCAGACACAGGGTGGTCACGAGGGGTCCACGTGCCGGTGCTGACTACCAACCTCCGCGGACAGCAGCTCAGAGCCCACCTCTGCCTAGAGATGGGAGCTGGAGGCAAGGGGGCGTGAGGGGAAGGGGTGGGCCCCAGGCTGCAGCCTCACACGCAGGCCCTGGTCTCCACTAGATCCACTGAATTTAGTAAAACTCCCACTCCAGTGTTCTTGCCTGGAGAATCCCAGGGACAGAGAAGCCTAGTGGACTGCAGTCTGTGGGGTCGCACAGAGTTGGACACGACTGAAGCGACAGCAGCAGCAGCATAGTCCAGCAAGGTTTGATGGGCTATAGGCTTTCTCACTGGCTGTTGCTACAGTCTTGTCTTCTCAGCCTGTGTTCTTTGAGGCACATCCAGCACTGAGAGTGAAACACTGTCCAAGACCTGTTTCTTGGTTTGATTCATCCTGTCAGCCCTCTGTGTTAGCAGCTGACTCAAGTGTGTAAAATGGCATGAGATATACTCTCCTATTCTGATCTGTGTAGTTGTTAAAATACAGGAAGAGCAGATAATTTGATTAATTTAGGCCACCAATCTGTCTATTGAGCCAAGCCACAGCCCTTAACTTCAGATCCAAATGAAGATAAAAGCCTTTCCATTGTGAAGAGATATTGAGACAGTCTGAGCCACTGACCTGCGTCTGGTGTGACCCCAACCTTCCTGTCCCCAGAGCAGCGTGGTGACAGGTCACATGTGCTCAGGCGAGGGGAGTGCACATTTGCCTCCCAAGAAGGGAATTCTTTAGAAGCTTTGGCGTTAGCCCCGAAACAAGCTGCCTCTGAGAAGACAGTGCTGAAGTGCTGAAGGGGCTGTGACTCGGCAGTATTTTTTACGTCCTAGAGGACAATCGCCAACTTAAGGTTACAGAATTTTATTTCATTCTGAAAAGTCTTCCCCAAAGAGTCATACCCTTTTTTCCCCCTCAGAAATCCTTTTCTTCTTTGCTCTTTTCTGATATTCTAGGTTTCAGCATACTTCCTTCTGAAAATTGGACCTTTCCAAATCTTAAGGCTGATTTAGAGTTGTTTTTATCCAGGCTGGTGTGTAGTGAGGTTCAGTCTTTGACTCTCATGAACGTGCTCATAGCACATTATAAAGAGCTGGCTGTCAGTATTTCTGAGCTTGTGTGGACAGGTGTCAGGAGAGTGGCCTTATGTTCGGATACTGAGAGCTTCCTCATTCACGGAGTAGCAGCTGTGGTGGTGGTGGGCTCCCAGGTTTGCTGGACTCCAGCAAGTGCATGGAGATCATGGAAAACATGCCTCTCATCCCCTTAGGGACGTTTCTTCTTGCTGGTCTTAGGCCCCTTTACATCTGGAAACTGTGGAGGACTCTCAGTTACTGTATTAGAAATTTAAAATGATAAAAAGTTTAAATGCGTATTTATTAATTCATTTAAAAGTAAAAATACACCAACTACACGAGGACATTTTTTATTCCCAGTGGAACCCCTGCATTGCCCCCAGAGTTAGAAGAGCAGCAGTTGCTCTTTTGCAGACGCACTCAGTGTCCGGGTTTAGGAAAGACAGCCACCTGTCTGCAGGAGTGCGCTGCTCTCTGAGGGGTGGGCCAGCCACAGGCTTGTGGTTCAAGGGCAGGTGGCCCTCGTGGCCTCTTCAGAGATGTGTGGACAGTCTTCCTGGAAACGACCCCAAACTCTGCAGGCGGGAGTTCTCTGAAGGCAGCTGCCGTGGAACTCAAACCCCCTCAGTGACCTCGGTGAGTGCGTGTGATAGCCACCCGTCTGCCCTGCCCTCTGGGTGCGCAGGTGTGTGACCTACTTGGTCATGTGGGAGACACGGCTCGCTGAGGCCTGCGGCTCTGAGCACCAGCGCACTCCCTCACGAGAGACAGCGGCCATGTTGTCGGCAGCCCCATCAGAGGTCTCTTCTGTGTAGACAACCTCCGGCAGCTGTGGCTCTTACAAGGACTCTGAATTCTGATTTTTGCTTGAAGTCTCAAATTTCATCATTGGCAACAAAACTGTTTTTGTATTGCTTTCCTGAAATGACAACTTTAGCACCTCTAGAGATGAAATGTGGGAAGAGTTGTAGGGTATAAATTGTAACAAAAGGGCCAAAAGCTCATGCAGGGAAGCCTGGAGGAGGCTGGATGGAGGGGTCAGAGCCCCAGGGTGCAGGACCACGGGGTGGGGGGCGGGTGCCACGTGCGTGGTGCAGCCCTTCTGTGGGCAGACACGCTGACATGACACTTGTGTGGGAGACTCTGTCCCCTGGGTCCAGGTAAGACTTGACTCTCCTCCTGTCTGTGCAAAGCTGCTTCTTAGCCAGGTAGCCCAAGGGAAGGGAGTGTCCGACTTGGGGCTCAGGACATGTTCAGAGTAACTGGAACAGAGGAACGTGTGGTGCGTTCTGCTTCCAGGGCACCTTTGGGAAGGGTGGCTGCTGACACCTGCCCTTGGAGCCCTGACACTTGAGACCTGGGCTCCCCAGCTGTCTAGAGTTTCTCAGGAGAGCTGAATCTTAGAAACACTGTCTGAGAAGCAAAGGTGTCGGAGCCCCTTGAGGTGGGGCTGCTGGGGTCAGGTTTTATCTCCACTTGCCCTGCAGGTGCTGGGGCCACCAGGAGTTTCCAGGGGACTTGCCTCTGAGCCTGGCCTGGGCTGTGCATCCCCTCTGCACTCAGGGCTCGTCAGCCGCAGGGCAGACTTGTCAGGGCCTGTAGGAGTCGATGACTCTGCCAGGGGCCGTGTCCCCAGAGGCCATGTGCTGTCACGGGGCCGCTGTGTGGGGTTGGCTCTTTCCCTTCGGCCCTGACATGCCCACACTGCGTGAGTCCGTTCTGTGGCCTGTGGTCAGACCCCCACGGCCTGACTTCTGTGGACAGAAAGCATCAGAACTGAGGGCAAGGGAGGAGCAAGCAGTTCACTGCGGAGGAGACAGAAGGCATCCTGAAACCTTGCCAGCAGTGACCTCAACCACAGGAGCCAAGGAAGGATGTGGGACGTGAACTCTGGTCTGTTCTCAGAAGGTGACTGTCCTGTGCCTCGGTTTCCTCTGTCTCATGGTCACGTCACGTTGGAGCAAATGCAGCCCAAGCTCAGGGACCTTTGATGGGCTGTGAAATGGGTCAGGTTACATGAGAGATCCAGGGCAACTGATTCAGAACCACCTCTGACTTCAGACTTTTATGCAGGTAAGTTTGTTGCTAAAAAAGCAGATCAACCATGACTGCCAGCCCTTAGATCTGTCTGGTTTTGCTGCCCTGCATGGGCCTCGCTTCTGCTTGGAGAGCTCACCCTCGGGCAGGCATTCTGTCTGGTTGTGGAGGGCCCTGCACCCCTCCACACGGGCCCCTCCCGCCCCAGTGTGGCCACACCAAGACTGCTTCCTCCCACATGCTGCTGAGTTCAAAGCATTTTATTTGCATCATTTTTACTAGGGATGAATATTAGTAAACTTTTGTGGGTTCTTTTTTTTTTTTTTTGCAAAGCCTAATAACTATTTCGGAGCAGGCAATGGCACCCCACTCCAGTACTCTTGCCTGGAAAATCCCATGGAGGGAGGAGCCTGGTAGGCTGCAGTCCATGGGGTCGCAAAGAGTCGGACACGACTGAGCAACTTTCACTTTTCACTTTCATGCGTTGGAGAAGGAAATGGCAACCCACTCCAGTGTTCTTGCCTGGAGAATCCCAGGGACGGGGGAGCCTGGTGGGCTGCCGTCTATGGGGTTGCACAGAGTCGGACACGACTGAAGCGACTTAGCAGCAGCAGCAGCAATAACTATTTAAAACAAACCAGTAAGAAAGCAACACATGCTTTTTTTTTTTTTTTTTAAATTTAAGTGTAGTTGATGTTTACAATGTTGTTAGTTTCTGGTGTACAGCAGAGTGACTTACATGTTTATATGCATTTGTCTTCACATTCTCCATTATGCTTTACCACAGGATATTGAATATAGTTCACTGTTTTATACAGTAGGGTCTTGCTGTTTATCATCCAGTGTGTAGTAGCATATAGCACGCTTCTAAAGTCAAGCTTTAGTGGATGTGGTGGAGTTTGCTGAAATCACTGACACTGGTGTACTACAAGCACATGTTGATGGGCTCTCCCTGACTGCCTGGTGGATGTTCAGCTCCCTCCTGCCTCCTGTCTCTTGTCTCTCTGTTTGAGTCTCCCTCTCCGCGGGGACCACACAAGCCTCCTCTTTACCTGGAATAAATGCTATCGTTTATTTTTCTAGCCGGTGGCGCTCAGGCCTTCTGATGGCTGCTCTTCCCCTGCCTCTGGCCCACGCAGGGTTCCAGTCCCGGTGGGTTCACCGTGGTGGCCAGGATGCCTGAGTTATGTCTGCTTTCCAAAACTTTTACTTCAGTCACAGAATGTCTCTCAGTGATGGTCGTTTCCAATTCAGTATCATCTGCACAAATTTTACCTGAAGCTTAGCTCTAGGAACCCTGAGAGTGGTCACTTGTTCATTCACTCACAATGCCTGCCACTGTAGGAGATGTGGGTTTGATCCCTGGAGAAGGAAATGGCAGCCCACTCCAGTGTTCTTGCTGGGAGAATCCCATGGACAAGGGACCTGACAGGCTGCAGTCCGTGGGGTCACAGGGTCAGACTTAAACAGCAACAGATGAGCAACTACTGTGTGCCCCGTGCAGGGGCTGCTGGAGACGCGACCCAGGGCAGGTGACGTGTGATGCTGCCGGGCTTGGTGACAGTGTGACCGCTACCCGGCTTGGTGGAGACGGGCCCCTGGGGGCTGTCCAGGAGGACGTGCCCCATAACCCTAAGCCCTGGGGCCCACGTGGCCATCCCAGCTTCACCTCTGCCTCAGGTGGCCCAAGGCATCTCCAGAGTCTGGGTGTGGCCAGTGCACCCTGAAGGAAGGGCAATTGCTGTAACACTGTTGGTCGTCAGCAGCCATTCTGAGGCCCCTTCTCCCCGGCACAGGGGTATTCTATAGGCCAGGGTGGAGGCTGATACTTAAACCTCCCAGAAAGGAAGTTTAATGACCAAATGCAGTGAATGTTTACAAACAGCAGGAGACACAGAATCTCAGGGTCACACACTAGCTAGTGGCCAAGTGGCTGACCACGTGCTTCCCAACCTTGAGTTTAAAACGTCCCCACAAGGACCTGTCTCTGCCCCATCACTGCCCTGGAAATGCTTCAAAAGGTGTTTAATCCATCCCCCCACCCCATCCCGAAGGGAAGTGCGTTGCTCCTGTAAAGGTCGCAGGAACCAGCCTGGGAGGGGCAGGACTATTAACGAGGCTCTGGGCCCTGGCCGTCCTGCGGCCGGCTCTGCTAACTGAGGCCCAACTGCACACACGGCGCTAATCCCCGTGACGGGGAGCGGAGGAGGAAACGTCCGGTTACCGAGGGGCGCCCCCCCAGCCTCCATCTGTGCCGTGGCCGGGCTTGCGGAGCATATGTTGCCTGTTGCTCACTGACCATCTGCTCGAGCTGCCGAAGTGTCCCTGTTACCATGACGACAGAGGCCTTGATTGGCGGTGGCAACACAAACACTCCCGGCTCAGGTTTCACTTTTATCTGTGCTCTGGAATGGGGCTGGGAGGGGTCAGGCTGCCTCCTGGCCTGCCCCACCCCCCACCCCCTATCCCCTGCGGAGCAGCTACGGTTGGGAGTTAACGAACCTGAGAGCTGGATGGCGGCGAGTTTCTGTTCCCCTGGCACCTGGCAGGTGACTCCAGAGTGGACGTTCCCCAGATTTCAGGCCGTCGTCTGAGGGTGCGTCTCTGCCCGCAGGGAGAGCGCCAGCTGCCGGGACACTGCCCCTCGGCCAGGGAATGTCTGCCACCCGTGCAGTTGGGGGAGCTGGTTTAATGGAACAAATGAGTGGGCTTTGTCAGCCATTAGCAGGACCACTGCATAGACCCTGTTGTGGGGGCCACGTCCTGCCAGGGGAGGTTCCCTGGGGGCACAGCTGCGGTGCTTCCGAGAGAGTTGGTGCTTTCAGGTGGGACTGAGACCCTGCTGAAGGGAGTGCGGGGGTCCCAGCCCCCACAGGAGGCTCGGCCCTCCTCTACCCAGGTGTCAGTGCTGGGACGAGAGCCCCCAGTGGGAAGGAGGGGTCTGAGGCAAAACCAGACCTCTGTTAAGTCCCCCAAACTGGGTTCCTTTCCTGGTGAGCGTTGTGCCAGAAGAGAAGGAAGGATTTCTTACTTGCAGCAACTCAGGAGAACACCAGGGACCCTTCCCAAAGCAGCAGAATCGGGGAGCTTTAAGCTAAGTGCCCATGTACCTTTGTGATGCGGCTGGAGCAGAGGAGAGTCCAGCACAGCACTGGGACGAAGGTGGACAGAGGCCGGGCTTCAGCCGACTGGAGTCGGGAGGGTCAGCATCATCCCTCAGTGCTCCAGGCTGGGGCCTCAGTCTCTGCAGAGCAGTTCAAAGCCTGCATCAGGTTGTCCCTTACATCTCACGGGAGGAATGGACTGTTTTATCGCTGGACTGTTGCTTCTTGGCTGCTTTCCCTTCATTCCTACGTTCCCCACCGTCATGAAGATCATTAAATACTGAGACCTGTTTGAAGGCAGGCACTGTGTCCAGGCTCAGATCACAAAAGATTTGGGCCAAAAATGGCTTCTTATCTGAGAAAGCCATGCCTGGTTCTTTCTCCTGGGATCCCTGCCTTATCTGCTTGTGCGTGCATGTGTGCGTGCTAAGTCACTTCAGTCATGTCTGACTTTTAGTGACCCCATGGACTGTAGCCCACCAGGCTCCTCTGCTTCTCCAGGCAAGAATACGGAGTGGATTGCCATTTACTTCAGGGAATCCTCCTGACCCATGGATTGAACCCGCATCTCCCATCTGCCTGCATTAGCAAGAGGGTTCTTTACCAGCAGTGCCACCTGGGAAGCACCCCCCGTCTGCCTACAGTTACTTTAATTTTTGAGCCCTTAGAACTGAGGAACACCGAGTCAATTGTTTTTCCCCCTGGCTCTCTTCAGGGACCAGCTCTGGCCTCCAGCTGCTTGTGTCCTCAGGGCGAGCATGTGTGGCCAAGGTGTTGCCACCAGCCCTGCCCAGACCTGCACGTGGAGCCCACCCCCCAGGCTTATCAGAAAAGGGCAGAGCGTGGCAGCCCCTCCCTCATATTCTCTGTGTTGGTGGAACCACTCAGAGCCAGGACCAGGCAGAAGGGCCGCACAAGGTCCACGCTGGGATTTCTGGGGCCCTTCCGTGCTTTGTGTGGCCGGATCTGGTGTGGGCAGGAGTGGATGCCCAGGCAAGACCTGGGGCGTCTCGTGAGTCACTGGGAAGTCAGGGCCCCCGAGAGAGTCCACACGGGCTAAGGAGAAGCCGCCTGTGGGATGAGTGGTCTCATGGCCGGCCTCATCCCCGAGCCCCTCCCGAGGCGCCTGCCCAGCACCGAGCCCTGGGCTGCCTTGTGTGCACCGGTAGCTGGGGGCAGGGCCCCAGAGTTGCACAGAATCTGCTGTAAAGGTTCACTTGTGGCTCTAGGACGTGGCATCCTCTGAGACCCAGGGGCTTGGTGTCACTGCGAGGTCTCAGTACCCGGTCGCTTCATCAGCCTGGCCTCCCCATCACACTGCCCAGGGCTCACTGGCCACGCTCTGACCCGGCCCCCAGCTGCCTCCCTTCAGCCTCCGGTCACCCGACTTCCCCGAAGCCTGCAGCAACTACCCAGTGTGTGACAGCAGGCAAGTCCTGCCGCTTTCTGGACACAGGAAAGCAGGTGCTTTGCTGCTTATAAATTACGTTTTCTTGGCCATTCACCATTGCAGCTTGAGAGCATAGTGTTATTTAAAAAAAAAATTAAAATCTGGCCTTCAGCTTCCAAATTAACTAACAAGTATTACTAGATACCAAATGGCCTTATGAGCAAGTCAAACGTGGTATTTTACCAAAAGCAAAACTGCTATTTAGACTTTATTATCTCACCTGCTTTTAAAAATAGAAGTTTCTTTGTCATAGCTTGTATACCTTCTAATGTCTAAAAGCTGCACGTAGAAGACCCACTTCCAGATCACTTGGGTACAGGGTGGGAAAGGCTAACTCCCACCGTGCCGCTTGCCCGTCGGTTCCAACTGTGTTTAAGCCGTCGCAGACATAGGAAGAAAGCAGACAGCATTGACACCAAGAGATCGACAAAAGGAAGGCTGTCAACTAATCTAACGTATAAGTAGCAGTGTGAAAATCCTAAATAAATAATCAGAGAACAGAATCCAGCAGTGTGTTAAGAGGATCATATACTAGTGAGTACTAAGCATTTTTTCCCAATGAAGTAGGAATGGGTCAATACTAGGCCTGTAGATATAAATCGCCATTTAGTGGAGCAAAAGATAAAAATAATGTCTCTGTAGATGCTGACAAACGAATGAAATTCACATACACTCTGCTTTTAAAATGCTCCTAATAAAATAGAGGTTGATGAGTATGCCTTTAGTGTCATCAATGCTGTCTCAGCCTGAAAGCTCGCACCCTGGGGACCCTGGAAACAGCCCCCCCCCCCCCAATATCAGAAAGAAGATATTGTTTCTGATATCACACTGTTCTGGTGGCTCCAGCTCGTGCAGTTTAGTCAAAAGACAGAAACAAAGTACCACAATGGGAAAGGATGAGATAAAGTGATTTCTTATATATTATTTCATTGTATATTTGGAAAACCATAGAGAAGCAGCTGGGGAAAAAATGTACAAAATAAAAGAGAATTTGACAAAGTAATTAGTCAGCAGCCTTCCTGTTTGGAAACCACTAGGAGCTATGATAGGAAAAAAAAAAAAAGGTTGCTTTTATCACAGCATCAA
>NW_011494841.1:89425-94252 GCF_000754665.1 Bison bison bison | reverse complement strand
AAAAAAAAAAAAAAGATAAACTATCTGATGCTGTGGTTAGGAAGAGATGAGAAGCAGGGACAGAGGGAGCAGCGCCTGTGCGAGAGGGCGAGAGCACATGTCGTGGAGAGGCCAGTTGCTGCAAGTTAATCTGTACACGTCGTGCACTCCCAACTGAAGTGTTGACTCTTTTTAACTAGACAGGTTAAATATAAATTTGTATGAAAAAATAGAAGTAGGCAAGACCTAAAATAAAATAATGATGGGATTAGTCCCATCCGATGTTAAAACACATTACGAAGTTACATCTTAAACTTCTGTTACTGGCAAATGGATAATTAGGAAGTCCAGAAAACAGATCCAAATACATGTAATTTATGATAAAAGTGTTTGAATCATTGGGCAACATGATTTTCCTGTACTGATGTCATGTGGGCAAACATCATGGAAAACTAAAAAGTTAGGTCTGTACCTCATCAAAGTAAATTCCAGAAAGATCAACAGTCTAAATGCAAAAGAGAAACAGACATGTACAGAAAGAAACCACAGGAGGATTTTTTTCTGTTGACATATGGAAGGCCTCCCCTTCATGGATCACAGCCTTGTGGCAAAGGGGCTTATCTAACTCAATGAAACTCTGAGCCTGCCTTGCAGGGCCACTCAAGACAGATAGGTCCTAGTGAAGAGTTCTGACAAAACGTGATCCACTGGAGGAGGAAATGGCAGCGCACTCCAGGGTTCTTGCCTTGAGAACCCTGTGCACAATATGAAAAGGCAAAAAGGCATGAGACTGGGAGATGAGCCCCCTGGGTTGGGAAGGGTCCAGTATGCTACTGGGGAAGAGCAGAGGGCACTTATTAACAGCTCCAGAAAGAATGAAGTGGCTGGACCAAAATGGAAAGAATGCTTAGTTTTGGATGTGTCTGGTGGTGAAAGGAAAGTCCGTTTCTGTAAAGAACAATATTGAATAGGAACCTGGAATGTTAGGTGCGTGAATCAAGGTAAATTGGATGTGATGAAGCAGAAGACGGCAGAGAAGGAAATGGCAACCCACTCCAGTATTCTTGCCTGAAGAATCCCAGGGACAGAGGAGCCTGGTGGGCTGCTGTCTATGGGGTTGCACAGAGTTGGACACGACTGAAGTGACTTAGCAGCAGCAAGCAGAAGATGGCCAGACTGAACATTGACATTTTAGGAATCAGTGAACTAAACGGACGGGAATGGGCAGATTTAATTCAGATACCATTATATCTACTACTGTGGATAAGAATTCCTTAGAAGAAATGGAGTAGACCTCATAGTCAACAAAAGAGTCTGAAATGCAGTACTCAGGTGCAATCTCAAAAACAACAGAATGGTCCTCTCAGACAATTTCCAGGGCAAACCATTCAACATCACAGTAATCCAAGTCTATGCCCCAATTGCTGATGCTAAAGAATGTGAAGTTGAATGGTTCTATGAAGACCTATAACACCTAGAATTGACGCACACACAAAGATGCCCCTTTCATCATAAGGGATTGAAATACAAAAATAGGAAGTCAGGAGATACCCCCCAAAACAGGCAAGTTTGACCTTGGCGTGCAAAATAAAGCAAGGCAAAGGCTAACAGAGTTTTGTCAAGAGAACATGCTAGTCATAGCAAACACCCTTTTCCAAACTCAAGAGACAACTCTACATATGATGTCACTAGATGGTCAACACTGAGATCAGATTTATTATGTTCTTTGCAGCTGAAGATGGAGAAGCTCTATACAATTAGCAAAAACAAGACTGGGAGCTGACTGTGGTTCAGATCATGAGCTCCTTATTGCAAAATTCAGGCTTAAATTGAAGAACATAGGGAAAACCACTAGACCATTCAGATATGATTAAATCAAATCCCTAGTGATTATACCAGGGCTTCCCTGGTGGCTCAGATAGTAAAGCATCTGCCTGCAATGCAGGAGACCTGGATTCGATCCCTGGGTCAGGAAGATCCCCTGGAGAAGGAAATGGCAATCCACTCTAGTACTCTTGCCTGGAAAATTCCATGGATGGAGGAGCCTGGTAGGCTACAGCCCATGGGCTTGCAAAGAGTCAGACATGACTGATCAACTTTCCTTTCCTTTCTAATGATTATACAGTGGAGGTGATTAATCAATTTAAGGGATTAGATCTGGAAGACAGAGTGCCCGAGGAACTATGGGTGGAGGTTGCTAACACTGTATAGGAGGTGGTGACCAAAACCATCCCAAAGGAAAGAAATGCCAGAAGACAAAGTGGTTGTCTGAGGAAGCTTTACAAGTAGCTGAGAAAAGAAGAGAAGTGAAAGGCAAGGGAGAAAGGGAAAGATATGCTCAACTGAATGCAGAGTTCCAAAAACAGGAAGGAAAGATAAGAAAGCCTTCTTAAGGGTACAATGAAAAGAAATAGAGGAAAACAATAGAATGGGAAAGACTAGAGATCTGTTCAAGAAAATTGGAGATATCAAGGGAGCATTTCATGCAAAGATGGGCATGATAAAGGACAGAAATGGTATGGACCTAACAGAAATAGAAGATATTAAGAAGAGGTGGCAAGAATATACAGAACTATACAAAAAAGGTCTTACTGACATGATGACCATGATGGTGTGATCACTCACCTAGAGTCAGACATCCTGGAGTGTGAAGTCAAGTGGGCCTTAGGAAACATCACTGTGAACAAAGCTAGTGGAGGTAATAGAATTCCAGCTGAGCTATTTCAAATCCTAAAAGATGATGCTGTTAAAGTGGTGCACTCAGTATGTCATCAAATTTAGAAAACTCAGCAGTAGCCATAGGACTGGAAAAAGTCAGTTTTCATTCCAATCCCAAAGAAGGGCAATGCCAAGGAATGCTCCAGCTACTATACAATTGTACTCATTCCACATGCTAGCAAGGTTATGCTCAAAACCCTTCAAGCTAGGTTTCAGCAGTACATGAACTGAGAACTTCCAGATGTACAAACTGGACTTTGAAGAGGCAGAGGAAACCAGAGATTGAATTGCCAACATCAGTTGGATCATAGAAAAGCAAGGGAATTTCAGGAAAATGTTTATTTCTTCACTGACTACACTAAAGCCTTTGACAGTGTGAGCACAACAAACTGGAAAATTCTTAAAGAGATGGGAATACCAGACCACCTTACCTGCCTCCTGAGAAACCTGTATGCAGGTCAAGAAGCAACAGTTAGAACTGGCCATGGAACAATGGACTGGTTCATATTTGGGAAAGGAGTACGACAAGGCTGTACTTGTCACTCTGTTCATCACCCTGCTTATTTAACTTCTATGCAGAGTACATCATATGAAATCCCAGGCTGGATGAATCCCAAACTTAAGACTGCCAGGAGAAATATCAGCAACCTCTTATATGCAAATGATAACACCCTAATGTCAGAGAGTGAAGAGGAAATCAAGACCCTCTTGATGAGGGTGAAAGAGGAGAGTGAAAAAACTGACTTGAAACTCAATATTCAAAAAGCTAAGATTGTGGCATCAGGTCCCCTCACTTCACGGCAAAGAGAAGGGGGATAGTAGAAGCAGTAATATATTTTCTTTTCTTGGGCTCCGAAATCACTGCAGATGATGACTGCAACCATGAAATGAAAAAGACACTTGCTCCTTGGAAGAAAAGCTTTGACAAGCCTAGACAGAATATTAAAAAGCAGAGACGTCACTTTGCCAACAAAGATCTATATAGTCAAAGCTATGGTTTTTCCAGTAGTCAAATATGGATGTGGGATTTGGACCATAAAGAAGGCTGAGCACCAAAGAATTGATGCTTTTGAACTGTGGTGTTGGACAAGACTCTTGAGAATCCCTTGGACTGCAAGATTAAACCAGTCAGTCCTAAAGAAAATCAATCCTGAATATTCATTGGAAGGACTGAAGCTGAAGTGCCAATACTTTGGCCATGTGACGTGAAGAGCTGACTCATTGGAAAAGACCCTGATGCTGGGAAAGATTGAAGGCAAATGCAACAGAGGATGAGATGGTTGGATAGCATCACCTACTCAATAGACATGAATTTGAGCAAACTCTGGGAAATAGTGGAGGACAGAGGAGCCTGGCATGCTGCAGTCCATGTAGTCGCAAAGAATTGGACACCACTTAGCAACTGAACAACAGTGGAAGGCCTAAATATAACACAAAACCCAAAAGCCATAATGTTAGGGGAAAAAATACTACGTAAGGATAAAAAAGATGCTGCATTAATCAAAATCATCACCATAAGCCAAGCAGAAGATAATGGTAAGCTGTAAAAGTAGGTCAATAAGGAAAAGGAGGCAAAGAGGTCACCTGAGGTGGAGATGTGTGTTGCCCTTAAACACATGAGAAAATGCCCAGCTTTTCTCATAAAACTTCCTGAGTGACCATATTCCCCTTGGTCATGCTAAGGGCAGGGGGCTCACCTGTACCTTTGGTACCAATGCAAAATCCATCCCTTCTGATGGAAGAAAATTTGGTCGTGTCCTTCAGAATCCTACTTCTGTGGGTGTGTCCACGGGTTCAGCCACACAGAGTGGCTGCTTTGGCTGTGCTGCCCATGGGGCCACCCTCACTCACAGATACGGGTGCGGTCACCTGCCCACCAAACAGTCCTGCCGAGTGGATCACGGAGTCCAGCGTCGTGGCCACCAGAGTCTGCACCTGAGATTCAGATCCGTGGATACAGGTGTGAGGGACTGGCTTGGGGCGGCTGTGACCCCAGAATGCTCAGTGGTTCTGTGAGCCCCCGTCATGGGCCCAGAGCCTCTGGTCATAGGCCATCCGGGAGGGCCTTTCCCTCCAGAGACCCTGCGCCTCACATCGGCCCCCTCACTGTCCTGGAGACCTGACCTGGGC
>NW_011494841.1:87746-89325 GCF_000754665.1 Bison bison bison | reverse complement strand
TCCACAGGGGCTGAGCCAGCTGGGTGGTCACTGAGAACGGTTACGGGTGTGTCCACGTCTCCTCCTCATTTATGTCGTAGGCAGCCCGGTGGCTGGCTGGCTGTGTGTGTATGCTCCCACGGCCCTGGCACAGAGCAGTACCTGTAGCAGCCCCTGAGAAATGCTGCATTATTTTCTAAGAAAAACCACACACAATATGACATGCAAAATGTCACCACCAGTAACGGAATCTCCTCTCTCTCTACTGCTATACTGTCCCCTGGCTGCCTGCAGCTGGGAGCTGTTGGAGTTGACCTTGGGGCCTGACATAGGAGGTGGGGGTATCCTGCCCATAAACAGAGGTGGTCCCCAAGCCAGTTGGCCAGGGCCTCTTAAGAGAAGGGCTGAAGAGGAAAGGTGTGGGAGAAAGAGACCAGCCCCTAGAAATGTCACTTGGGTTCACAGTGGCTTCCCTGGCCCCATGGGGACAATATTGCAGTGCCTGTGCCCACGAGTCCCCTCAATGTGCCCTGAAGAGGGGCAGACGCTGGTGTCGTAGCCGGACTGGGAGGAGGACTCAGGGATAAGGAGCTGGGGTAGTTACCTCCCCCGTGCCCCACATTCTTACAGAAATGGAGTCAGGAATCAGCCTGGGAGCTACTGTCAAAACAGCAAGAGATAGCAAGTGTTGGAGAGGGTGTGGAGAGAAGGGAGCCTCCTGCACTGTTGGTGAGAATGTGAATTGGCACAACTACTGTGGAGTATGAAAGTTCCTCAGGAAACTAAGAACAGAGCTACCATATATTCTAGAAATTCTGGTCCTGGGCATTTGTCTGAAGAAAACAAACAGTAATTAAAAAAATTTATATGTACCCCTGTGTTCATCACAGCTCTATTTTGGTAGAGCTCTATTTCTGTCTTTATAGACAAGACATGGAAGCAACCTAAGTGTCCATCAATAGATGAGTGGATAAAGATGGCGTGGCATGCACATAAGGTGGAATAATATCACGCAGCCATAAACAGAAAGAAACTTGCCATTTGTGACTTGGATGGACGGTGAAATATTATGCTAAGTGAGACAAGTCGGAGGGGAAAGACCTATTGTGTAATTTCACTCCTGTGGAATCTGGAAAGTAAACAAAACAAAAACAAGCTCATAGGTTCTCATCTGTATCATGACGGTACTTGAGATGGTGAGCACGCCGTAGTGTGTACAGATGTCAAATTATATTGCTCTGTAGGCGAAACTTGTATTAAAAGCAAAACCAAGATCAGCCAGGGGGCTGCCTTTGCAGGCAACGTGCTCACAGAGGGAGCTGAGGGTAGACAGCGGTGTCCGTGCTGCAGAGGACCCTCAGCAGGCCTCTGGGGACAAGGCTGCAGGGCAGGAGGGAAGGGGCCCTCGCCACTGTGCATGCTTTCTGTTTAAACCTGCGAGAGGCGAGCAGATGTTCTCTGGTGGCTTTGCTTATAGGCCCAAAGTTGTCACCAGGGCCCAAAGCCTGTGCGTGTTTGTCACCAGCACAGGTCTGCACAGAGGGGCCAGCAGGAGCCTAAAGCCGCCACCCCACCCGGCACAGCAGGGCTGGCCACCAAG
>NW_011494841.1:80029-87646 GCF_000754665.1 Bison bison bison | reverse complement strand
GGCCACCAAGCGGGGCTGGCCCTCCACAGCCTGTCCCCGATGCTCCCACGTGTGGTCCCTCCTGAAGCAGAGGGCTGGATCGAATGAGCTTTTGAGGTTCCTTCCCTCACAAGCCCCTAAATTCTGTGCCCTGGAGCCAGAGAAAGGTTCAAAACAGGAGGCAGCTCTGGGGATGAAGGTGTCAAACGGAAGCTTCAGCCTTCTCCCCCCTCCCGCTGTGAGGGCCAACACCGGGGCTGGGCTGCTCTCGGCTTCTGGGGCTGCTCCGCCGCACCTCTGAGAACTAAGCCATCAACAGCAGGCTGAGAAGTGAGGCGGCCCCATCTCAGTGCACAAATGACCCTAAAGAGGGTCAGATCAGAGGAGCCACCTCCAGACGGGAATTCACAGCTGCCTGGGGCTGGCTCCGTGGCAGGGAGGCAGCACCGAAAAGGTGCATGAGTTCGAGCGTTCAAAAGTGGCCTCCAGGAGCCACTCCAGGACGAGATGAAAGGGGCCTTCCTGCACAGAAGGTTTTTGTGGGGTCTGCCCTGCAGCGGGCCTGCCTCACAGGTGCTCGGCTTGAGGCTTCTAATCCTTTTCACACACTGTGCCCCCTGGCCACCCTCCCCAGCCAGGCAAGAAGACTGACTGATGAGACTGCCAGAAGGAGCCAGGACTTGAAGGATAAAGAGAGAGAGGACGACACATTGGGAGGGAGAGCTGTGGATGCCCCGGCTGCATGGATGTGTGAAAACTTAATCTAGTAGCTGGAGTGGATGCACCTGGACTTGTTTATGTGGCCAGGCTTCCTGAATGTTTCCCATTCAGTTGGGAAACCAAGAACTGGCCAAGGAGTGTGTCGCTGCAGCCCTGGAGACATGAACACAGTCACTCAAAACCGCCTCTCAGTGCCCAGAGCGTGGGGCTGGGGGTGCCTCTTCCTGTAGGGCAACTGCCCTCTTAGGATCGCTTGCACACACTCAGTGCTCAATAAATGTTCTTTGAATGCACGATTTGATGCTTGACCTTCCTGGGGATTAGCCTCTGTCATGGAATAGTAATTTACCAGAAACTCCCCCAAATGATGTGTGTTAGTTTTTTCTGCTCATTTCCATCACTGTTTTGCAGTGTCACCTGAGTAGCTGGGTTCTTTGCCCCCACAGATGTTCGAGCAGTTTTCCCAGAACCAGCAAACAGCAGGCAACTGTAGTTCACCTGAGCCCTGTGGCCCAAATCCTGCAAAAATACTGTTTCAGAAAGAACTTGATTTTTGTCTATGAGAAGTGTCTCAACATTGGCTGCTACACACCATGAACTAGTGAGATAGTTGTCAACAAAAAAACCCTTCCTAGAACAGACAATTTTCTATTCAAAATTTGCCAACCTGAAAAATACCTACACAAGATTACTTGTTTCTGACACTTTTTCTAAAGCCTGACTCACAGCTACACCGTTTACACTTGATCTTTGTTTGTCAAAGGCGGTCTTAGTGATTTGAAGGCCAAGTGGACAGACTTCCAAACAAGCCCTCCTTTAGCCGTGGACAGAGCGACTGTGCATCTGTGCCGTTCCCCCAGGGCCCCCGCCTGCATCCCGGGCCGGGTCCCCCTCCAGACAGGCCACAGGCCGCACGCTCTCACCTCTGCTCCGGGGAGGCAGCTTTGCTCTGGCCGGTGCTCACTAGCTGTTTCTCTGACTCAGGAACAGAACTGACGCACGTGGGCTGGCAGCCTGCACCCCGGCCCTCGGCTGCTTCTCAGCAGAGGTACCAGCCAACAGTGGGCACCAGACACTGCTGCCCCTCCACCCCAAGTGAGACCACCCCTCAGCAAGCAGCTGTCGGTGTTGGCTGGCCAGATTCCAACAGGTGTTCTGTACAGGTTCAAAGCTCCCTGTCCTGTTACTGGTTCCCAGTGCTACCTGATTCCCTCTTCCTTCTTCTGTGAGAACCTGGTTATGAGTAGAAACTTGGATCTGAAGGTGCGTCTTCTGTCCTTCCCTCCCATCCAGGAGGACCGCAGACTGCGTGAGTGGATCGGAGCCCATGGGGCCAAGGCCCCCTCCTGCCAGTGGAGGTTAGTCCGAGCTGCCCAACTGGACACCAGGGTTCCTTGGTGATTCAGGCCAAGATTGGACAGGGGCTCAGGGATTCCCTTCACGGCCCACCAGGCAGGAGAAAGGACTGAGACAAGGGGTCGGGTGACCCCAGAGGCCCTCGTCCCTGATGTTCTACCACCTTCTTGGGCTCGTGATCCCACTCGCACTCCGGCCCTTCCTGGGCCAGGCTTGGCGTGAGCTGGCGCTGGCTGTGTGCTCTTGGACAAACTCCTTAGCCTTTCTGCCCCTTGGAGCCCTCTTCCAACACGGGGACATGGCTCCTCTCTCAGGGAGCCCCTGCCAGTGCCACGGCTGACACCCCAGCTCTCACCCTGGGGTTCACCTCGCACCCGCACCCCCAGCCACGTCCCCACCTCTCTTCACTGTCTGCACCGTATTTCTGTAAGGGTTCATGGGCTCCACAGATGTGCTGAAGTTCTTTAAAGAGACCCTGATAAACTATGAATCCCCTCAGTTTCCTCATTTTAAAAAGCTGAATGGTACATTCAGCAACCTTTGCTACAAACATTACCATGGAATCAAATGGAAAGGTATGTGAAAGTCCTTGAACGGATTAAACAGGACATAGACTTTAGTAATGGTAACGACACACTCACCATGGCGACTCGCTCAGTGTGGCACTTCCTGTATTAAGTAATTTGCTACAAATGCTCATAACTCAGAGAACTCTTTGTCTTGGTTTTTCAAAACGTGGTAGGGGAATGACCTTTATTTGACAACCTGAGGGAAAGAAAAGTAGATAATTGACTCTGGTGTTTTTCTTTTACCTTTTAATTGTTTTAGGTTATTCATTTTGTCTTGTTTTGTTTTTCTTTTCTTCTCTCAAGTGACCATGGCTGAATATGCACTGTGATCTTCAGTAATGGGAGCTACGGGCAAGTTTCAGGGATGTCAACGCCTCTCTCATCTCCCCAGCCAGCCAGGCCCGCCCGGGGTGCAGCTGTCCTGCTGGTCAGTGACCAGTTGCTGGGGCAGCAAAAAAGGAAGAGGACCATTTGCTCTGGCCTCTCATCCCACTCAGAAACATCAGAGGAGGCTGCGTGGTGATCCGGCAAGGTGAGGCATTCCAGGCGACCCCAGAGAGTGAGGAAGGGAAGTCGGGACTCGCAGACTCACCCCCACCCACTCTGCTGGCAGGTGAGGCCTCACTGCTCAGCCCTGAACTTCAGCTGAGGTTTGAAACACAGTCAGTGCTGCATCGGAAGAAAGGCTGAATGAGAGCTTGCCTTGGCCACCTGGCGGGGTGTGTCCCAGGGATGCGCTTGGAAGAGATGACCCCGGCACTCAGGAAACCATGGGGAGGGAGGTCTCCCTCCCCATGAGTCTGCTTGACAGACTCAGCAAAGCGTGGGGCGTCTACACCCCCTTGGTGTGGTACTGTAGTCAGTTCCTCCCCAGTGAAAGGTCCTCCCAAATCCCACTGGAAAAGTCAGTGAGTCCTACACAAGTCACGCCCGTTTGGCCTTTGAGTTTACCGTGTCCTTTGCGTTCACAGGAGCCCTGTGGCAGAGCCCTGGATCTGTGAGCCCAAGCATGGTTCTCCACAAGATGTGGTTTGTCTTTTCACAGAGGGTGGCACTGGTGTGGCTGGAGCTGTACACAGCCCATGATGGCCCAGGACCCAGGGGGGTGTTGCATCCTGGTTGAACCAGATGCAGAAGAGGGCTCCTCATCAGGGGCCTTCTGGAGACCCCAACAGCATCTCCCAGTCCCTGGGAAATTCCAAGACTCCTGTTCAGGGGGCCTGGTGCCATGGTGAACTGGCAGACACTGCTTCCCAAGTGAGTAGACTGAGATCTGAGAAGCTGGCCCTTTGACGAAAATGACACGGCTAACAAGTGGTGGGTTACAATTCCAAGCCATCATCCAAACCCAGGTCTGTGTTCAAGTGTGCACACACCACGCATGTGCTCATGGCTGAGGGCAGCTCAAAAGGCTGCCCAGGCACGAAGACCTTCACGTAGGCACAGTGACCACAGAGCTTGTGTCCAGGGTCAGATTTGGGATTTCTGGTCCCATCGTGCAGACTCTGCTGCTGTCACTTAGCAGAGGAGCCCTGAGTCCCAGAGTCACTCTTCTTTGTTTAAAGAACAGGGAGGGTGGGGCCTGGAGAGCCCTGGAGGCAGGCCTTGTCCAGAAGCCCAGAACTACCAGCGCCCTCTCCTGAGGTCTGTGTGCCCGCTGTCATGCGATGCTCCTGGATTCTAACCCTGAAGCCGGGCATGGCTGGGCCACTGCTGGAAGCAGAAGCACCAGCTGTCTCACCAGGCCCGTCCTGAAGCGGGAGGTAGGGGCTGTTCTGGAAACGCAGCTTGGAGCCTGCTCTCTGCTTGTGTCTACTATTCTGGAAGTACCATCCCCTGAGTTAAGTCTTCTTCTTAAGCTGGCTCAAATAGATCCAGGTATCTGTAGCTGAACTCCGGCACAAAAATTCCCAAATTCCCTCGGTTGGGAAAAAGAAATGCAAAAAGGCAAAGTGGTTGTCTGAGAAAAGAAGAGAATCTAAAGGCAAAGGAGAAAAGGAAATATATACCTATTTAAATGCAGAGTTCCAAAGAGTAGCAAGGAGAGATGTGAAAGCCTTCCTCAGTGATCAATGCAAAAAAATAGAGGAAAACAATATAATGGGAAAGACCAGAGATCTCATCAAGAAAATCAGAGATACCAAGGGAACATTTCATGCAAAGATGGGCACAATAAAGGACAGAAATGGTATGTATCTAACAGAAGATATTAATAAGAAGTGGCAAGAATACACAGAAGAACTATACAAAAAGATCTGTATGACCCAGATAACCACGATGATGTGATCACTCATCTACAGCCAGACATCCTGGAGTGTGAAGTCAAGTGGGCCTTAGGAAGCATCACTACAAACAAAGCTAGTGGAGGTGATGGAATTCCAGTTGAGCTATTTCAGGTCCTAAAAGATGATGCTGTTAAAGTGCTGTGCTTAAAATGCCAGCGAATTTGGAAAACTCAGCAGTGGCCACAGGACTGGAAAAGGTCAGTTTCCATTCCAATCCCAAAGAAAGGCAATGCCAAAGAGTGTTCAAACTATCGCACAAATGCACTCATCTCACATGCTAGCAAAGTAATGCTTAAAATTCCTTAAAATTCTCCAAACCAGGCTTCAATAGTAGGTAAATTGTGAATATCCAGATGTTCAAGCTGGGTTTAGAAAAGGCAGAAGAACCAGAGATCAAATTGCCAATATCCATTGGATCATATAAACAGCAAGAGAGTTCCAGAAAAACATCTACTTCTGCTTTATTGAGTACACCAAAAGCCTTTGACTGTGTGGAACACAACAAACTGTGGAAAATTCTTCAAGAGATGAGAATACCAGACCACCTGACCTGACTCCTGAGAAATCTGTGTGCAGGTCAAGAAGCAACAGTTAGAACTGAATGTGGAACAACAGACTGGTTCCAAATAGGAAAAGGAGGACATCAAGGCTGTATATTGTCACCCTGCATATTTAACTTATATTCAGAGTTCTTCATGCAAAATGCTGGGCTGATGAAACACAAGCTGGAATCAAGATTGCCTGGAGAAATATCCATAACCTCAGATTTGTAGATGATACCATCTTTATGGCACAAAGTGAAGAACTAAAGAGCCTCTTGATGAGGTGAAAGAGGAGAGTGAAAAAGTTGTCTTAAAACTCAACATTCAGAAAACTAGAATCATGGCATTTGGTCCCATCACTTCATGACAAATAGATGGGGAAACAATGGAAACAGTGACAGACTTTATTTTTTGGTGCTCCCAAATCACTGCAGATGGTGATTGCAGACATGAAATTAAAAGATGCCTACTCCTTGGAAGAAAAGCTATGACCAACCTAGACAGCATATTAAAAAGCAGAGACATTGCTTTGCCAAGAAAGGTCCGTCTAGTCAAAGCTATGGTCTTTCCAGTAGTCATGTATGGATGTGAGAGTTGGACTATAAAGAAAGCTAAGCACCAAAGAATTGATGCTTTTGAACTGTGGTGTTGGAGAAGACTCTTGAGAGTCCCTTGGACTGCAAGGAGATCAAACCAGTCCATCCTAAAGGAAACCAGTCCTGAATATTTATTGGAAGGATTGATGCTGAAGCTGAAACTCCAATCCTTTGGCCACCTGATGTGAAGAACTGACTCATTGGAAAAGACCCTGATGCTGGAAAAGATTGAAGGCAGGAATAAAAGGGGACGACAGAGGATGAGATGGTTGGATGGCCTCACCGACTCAATGGACATGAGTTTGAGCAAGCTCTGGGAGTTGGTGAAGGACAGGGAGGCCTGGTGTGCTGCAGTCCATGGTGTCACAAGGAGTCAGACACGACTGAGCGACTGAACTGACTGACTGGGCTATTGGCCCAATCTCGCTGAAGGTGAAGGTGAACAAGTCCACGCTTGGGCCTTGTTTTGTCTTAGCTATGAAACAAGCTGGTCAACTGAGTCATTGCTCAGCAAGTCCTCACCCCCAACAGTGTGGACCTGGCACCCTGGACCAGGCCTTGAGAGCTCCCCAGGGAGACTGCAGCCTTCTTCCTGCAGCCCAGAGCAGGGCTGCCTTTGCAGCCTGCACACTCTGTGTGAAGAAGGGCACTTACTGTCCAAGCCAGCCGGTGCTGAGTGATGGTGCACAGTGTTGTCATGGCAGGAGCTGCTTACTACATCTAAGGCTGGTTTTGAGAACAGAACAAGAGATCAGACACTTTTGCTGTTGCCTGGCCGTCTCCTCCCCACCCCGCCCCCCGTCTTCTGGGCTGTTTGCTGGGAGCTCCCTCCTGTGGGTTCCTCTCTGCCCTCCACCTGTCTCAGACCTGTCTCGGTGTTGTGCTCCTTGGTCGATTCCCTAGCATTGCTCCCTGCCCTCTGGTGGGGTGGGGTACCCCCAGGATGCGGCCCCGGATTGAAGGGGATCCCAGAGCCCCAGGAAGCCTTCCTGGGCCACCGTCTGCGCCCTTCTCCGCAGCTGCACCTCGGCGGGCCCTGTGTGTCTGCTCAGCTCTGCAGCTGCGTTCCCAGCCAGGCCCCATGAAATGCGCTCGGAATCTCCCATGGTGCCCCTTGCACCAGACCCACGCTGTGGGATTTAATCACACAGACACCACTACCTCCCCGGCCCGGGCCCCCGCGGGCAACTCCCCATCGTGGCCTCATGGGCGCCTCCACTGCTGACTGACCTGGGGACACACAGCCCCTCAGACAGCGGGCGCTTCCCTTCACCTCTGCACACTGCACTCAGGCCCAACACAAACATAGTAAGCTTGTGCTCACAATTTCCTACTTTTGAATTTCCTCCATCACTTCCCAGAGAATAAGGAGACTCAGAGGGCTGGGGCCAGACAAGCTGAGCAAATCCAGCTGCCCCTGAATCTCCCTGCACCCCAGTTTCCTCATCATAAACTGGGGGGCATCCCTTCCAGGAGGCTGTGTGGGATCAGAGGGACACCAGCAGGTGCCAACGCCTCTCCTCCCGCCTCCCCCTCTGTGCATCTCTGCCTCTGCGCCCCTCCTGTGTCT
>NW_011494841.1:63766-79929 GCF_000754665.1 Bison bison bison | reverse complement strand
TCCCTCTGTCCCTCTGTCTCCCTCTGTGTGTCTGTCTTTCTGTCTGTCTGTCCCTCTTCTCTTTCTCTTGATCTCTGTCTCTGCTCCCCCACAACAGTCACTCTCCGGCTACCTGGCCTCACTGCTTGGTGCTGGCCATCCAGGAGACACAGACTGGAGCCCCAGCAATGCTCACCGCCCTTCCTAAGTCATCCCTAGCTCAAGGACCGTGTTTGAATCTGCCTCTGGCCCGAGGCAGAAGGCGCGTGGGGCTGGAAGGGAACCAAGGGCACAGCCAGCTTCTCTGCAGGAGCTGGAGATGGACAGGCGGCCAGAGGTGAGCAGCTGAGACCAGAGCGGAGAAATGGACTGGAGGAGGGGGGCTCGGAGGGGTGCGGGGACCAGGTGAGGGGGAGGGTCCAGGTGAGGGGCCGCAGGTCCCCGCCTGCCCTCCTGAGGAGCCGTGTCCTTGGGGACTGTCCCTCCTCCAAACTCCCAGGGTCTGAAAGCCACCCAGACCCTCATCCGTAGGAGCCCTGGTACCTAGGTGAGCATCAGGTGAGCCTCTTCCAGGCCTTTGAGGTGCTCAGCTTCAGGCTCCCTGCTGAGTCTCCACCCCTCAGCAGCACCCCCCGCCCTGGTCCTTGGCTTTCCTGGGGAGTCCTGGGAAAGGACCCCCTGGTCCTTTTCACTCCTTCAAAGTGGCTGCACAAATTAGCTTGATGAGTTAATCCCCAAACTTGAGAGAAACGAGGTGCTGCTGGAAGTAGTGATGGGTATGACCCTGCTGCTGCCTTGCTCTCCTCCGCCCAGAGGCTGGTAAGCAGAGACCCTGGACTGGCACAGGCATCAGGCACTGACCGCTGAGCACCTTGCCCACACTGATTTTTCATCTGGAACAGAGTCTGAGGAGACCCGGGAAAAGCAAGTTTTATCCTGTTGGTATTGATAATAGCATCCGGTCCCACCACTTCATGGGAAATAGATGGGGAAACAGTGGAAACAGTGTCAGGCTTTATTTTTCTGGGCTCCAAAATCACTACAGATGGTGGCTGCAGCCATGAAATTAAAAGACACTTATTCCTTGGAAGGAAAGTTATGACCAACCTAGATGGCATATTCAAAAGCAGAGACATTACTTTGCCAACAAAGGTTCGTCTAGTCAAGGCTATGGTTTTTCCTGTGGTCATGTATGGATGTGAGAGTTGGACTGTGAAGAAGGCTAATCGCCGAAGAATTGATGCCTTTGAACTGTGGTGTTGGAGAAGACTCTTGAGAGTCCCTTGGACTGCAAGGAGATCCAACAGGTCCATTCTGAAGGAGATCGGCCCTGGGATTTCTTTGGAAGGAATGATGCTAAAGCTGAAACTCCAGTACTTTGGCCACCTCATGTGAAGAGTTGACTCGTTGGAAAAGACTCTGATGCTGGGAGGGATTGGGGGCAGGAGGAGAAGGGGACGACAGAGGATGAGATGGCTGGATGGCATCACCGACTCAATGGACGTGAGTCTCAGTGAACTCCGGGAGGTGATGATGGACAGGGAGGCCTGGAGTGCTGCAATTCATGGGGTCACAAAGAGTCAGACATGACTGAGCGACTGATCTGATCTGATTGATAATAGCTCTGTGAATGTGATAACAGTAGTGCTAGCTGATGCTTCTTGGTCCCTGGTTACATATGAGGTGGTTTTCAGTTTAATTCCCGTGGCCCCATGCACAGATGCTATCACTATCCCCATCATTTCACAGACGTGGAAACTGAGGCACAGACAGGCGTCTGCCCTGCGTCCTCACCCCAGAGTCAGAGCTCCCAAGCACCGTTGTCCTTTGTGGTTTCCAGGAAACTGTCTGGCACTAAGAGATCTGTAACCTTTTAGGCTTAGAACTCAGCTCGGACCTCTTTCCATTACCAGCTGCTGTGATTCTGGAGAAGGATTTAAGTCCTCTGAGTCCCAGGCTTCTCTGTGTGACAAAGCACGGGCTGCCTTCAGGATAAATGGAGTGAATCTTCACAGAAGACAGGCCCTCCAATCAGTGCCGAGGCTCCAGGCTAAGAGGAGTTGACGAGGGACTGTGAGGACCCTAACCCTCTGGGGGCCCTTGTCCCCTTGGATGCCACCCTCCTGCCTCCACACCATCCAGGGTCTGGACCCACTCGTTCACCAAAAGTACTTGCTGAGCACCCTGAGTGCCAGGCACCCACCTAAGCAAGCAAGACAGGTGAGGTTTTACCTTTTGGCTGCAGTCAGTAAGGGGACAAGATCATAACCCACAGACACTGCAAAGGCGCTGCAGCAGGAAACAAGGGCAGAGGGCTGGTCCTCTGGAAAGAGACAGGGGACCCTCTTTTGCAAGCCAGCAGCACACATAGGGCATCACAGTTTCCAGCCTGTTTGCAGGAAGTGGGCGCCGCACTCCCCCAGCTTGCCGAGTGCAAAGCCTACCATGTATTTCTAGCCCAGGCTCTCTGAGTGCCTGCTGTTTACAACAGAGCAGGAAACGGACCGGGCTCCTCCCGGAAGTGGGACAGGGGCCTGGAGCCTGGCAGGTGCTCTGGACAGAACGTTCAGTGGGAAAGATGGTATCTGGAACAATCCTCTAATCTGCAGGCCATAGAGAGTAAGTGTGTCAGTTTCCAGAAGTATCTTCTGAGAGCTTCCCATTGCCCCTGGGGAGACAAAGGGGCCCCCAGGAAGGGAGAGGGCAGTAATCCCCCTTATCTTCAAGTTTTTTTGTGCCTTTCGTCACTATCATTGCCACATTTGTGAATATCTAGATTCCAGAAAACATGTCACTGGCTTAGATCTCTCTTAAGCTAGGTTCTTAGGCACAATTTTTTTTTTTTTTCCATCTAAAAGAGGTAAGTCTAGGGCTTCTCTGGTGGTCCAATAGATAAGAAGCCACCTTGCAATGCAGGGGACACTGGTTTGAGACCTGGTCTGGGAATATTCCACATGCCTCGGGGAATGGGCCAACTAGGCCCATGTGTGACAACCCCCGAGCTCTGAGTGCTCCAGAGCCTGTGCACCCCAGCAAAGTGTAGTCCCCCTCACCGCAACTAGAGAAAGCCTTGAACAGCAACAAAAACCCAGCACAGCCAAAACTAAACAAATAAAAATAAGACTGTTAAAGAATATAAAAGACAAAAAATTCTGGACACATGACCTGTTGAAGCTAAAAGAAATGAAGGTTTCTTCATGTGGAAAGGCTTTGGGGCTCTCCACCGTGGGAAATCTTAATGACCCACAATGGTGTGATCACTCACCTAGAGCCCGACATCTTGGAGTGCAAAGTCAGGTGGGCCTTAGGAAGCATCACTGCAAAAAAACCTAGTGGAGGTGATGGGATTCTAACTAGGCTATTTCAAACCCTAAAAGATGATGCTGTTAAAGTGCTGCACTCAACATGATAGCAAATTTGGAAAACCCAGCACTGGCCACAGGACTGGAAAAGGTGTTTTCATTCTAATCCCAAAGAAAGGCAATGCCAAAGAATGCTCAAACTACCACACAATTACTCATCTAACATGTTAGCAAAGTAGTGCTCAAAATTCTCCAACCTAGGTTTCAACCGTATGTGAACTGAGAACGTCCAGATGTTCAAGCTGGGTTTAGAAAAGGCAGAGGAGCCAGAGGTCAAATTGGCAACATCCATTGGATCATAGAAACAGCAAGAGAGTTCCAGAAAAACATCTGCTTCATTGACTACGTTAAAATCTCTGATTGTGTAAACCACAACAAACTGGAAAATTCTTCAGGAGATGGGAATACCAGATCACTTTACCTACCTCCTGAGAAACCTGTATGCAGGTCAAGAAGCAACAATTAGAACTGGACATGGAACAACGGACTGATTTAAACTTGGGAAAGGAGTATGTCAAGGCTGTATATTGTCACCCTGCTTAATTATATGCAGAGTACATCATACAAAATGCTGGGCTAGATGAAGTGTAAGCTTGAATCAAGATTGCTGCGAGAAATATCAGTAAACTCAGACATGCAGATGACACCACCCTTATGGCAGAAAGCAAAAAGAAACTAAAGCGCCTCTTGATGAAAGCGAAAGATGAGAATGAAAAAGCTGGCTTAAAACTCAACATTCATAAAACGAAGATCATGGGATCTGGTCCTATCACTTCATGGCAAATAGATGGGGAAACAATGGAAACAGTGACAGTCTTCATTTTATTTGGCTTCAAAATCACTGCAGATGGTGACTGCAGCCATGAAATTAAAAGATATTTGCTCCTTGGAAGAAAAGCTATGACCAACCTAGACAGCATAGTAAAAATTAGAGACATTACTTTGCCAACAAAGACCATCTAGCCAAAGCTATGGTTTTTCCATAGTCATGTATGAATGTGAGAGTTGGACTGAGCATCAAAGAATTGATGCTATTGAACTGTGGTGTTAGAGAAGACTCTTGAGAGTCCCTTGGACTGAAAGGAGATCAAACCAGTCAATCCTAAAGGAAATCAATCCTGTATATTTATTGGAAGGACTGATCCTGAAGTTGAAGCTCCAATACTTTGGCCATCTGATGCAAAGAGCCAACTCATTAGAAAATCCCCTGATGCTGGGAAAGCTTGAAGGCAGGAGGAGAAGGGGACTACAGAGGATGAGATGGTTGGATGGTATCACCGACTCAATGGACATGAGTTTGAGCAAGCTCTGGGAGATGGTGAAGACAGGGAGGCCTGGCGTGCTGCAGCCCACATGGTTGCAGAGTTGGACATGACTGGACGACTGAACAACAACAGCAACCATGGGAATGGAGCACAGCGATGCTCGTGCTCAGACACTTCAGCCGTTGACGGCAGCTGTGCGGGTTTGTTGTGCTGTGCTGTGTTGCTTTTCTCACTTGCCTTTGTCTCTGGGAGGTTGTGCATCTCCGGTCTTCTCCTCCCTTGGAACTTTTTAGCAAGTGGACAAATTCACAAGTACGAAATCCATGGGTAATGAGTGTACACATATGTACACATACCTGTAGTCTGGGGATGTATGTGTGAGATGGGCATCAAACACAGGCTTCACTGAAGTTGTCAGTGTGTTTTATGCTGCTTCCGTGTGCCCTGTGCACTCCAAGCACTGGGACTGAAACACTGGAAGGCTCACAGTTGCTGCTTCCAGAGGGTTTGTTCTCACAGCAAAGACTGAGTAAGATTGCCCTCTTAGAGAAGTCAATAGATAATCGCAGACTACGCTAGTTACTAGGAACAAATTAGTTTGCTCTGAAAAAGAATAAATACTTAGACAGGGTAGATGACAGAGATGACAGCCAACTCCCAAAGAGCTGAAGGAAGCTCTTCCTAACAGCTTGAAGACATCTGTCTGGGGAGGGGGAAGGCTGGAGGGGCTGGCGGAGCCCCAGGGCTGGGATGTGGTTAGTTATAGAGGAGAATGGGGCTGGTGTGAGTACTCAATGGAATTTTGACTCTTTATGTAATGGTGGATTTTAAATTCAAAGATATATTCATGTAGCATAGTATAATCACAAAAATCTTAAATAAGAAAAGCACATACAACTTTCTTCAAGTGGCTTCCAAGAGCCCTAAGAAACACCCACAGCCAGAACTTGGATAGAGAATGAGAAAGGATCCAGGGATCCAAGAGCCAACAAGCAAGTAATGAAATAGGAGAAAATGCTGGAGAACTCAGCATCACAAAGCATAGACAGGCAAAAGGAAATGTTCCAAGCAAGGGATCTCTCTTAGATTTGGCCGAAGAGCATTCGTGGTGCCGTGACAGGAGCGCTCCAGCGTGTCAGCGTGCAGGAGGGCGCGTGGAGGGAAGGCTCAAGCAGTATTTACAGAGTGTGTTTGGGGTGAGTTGGCTGCAAAGAGACCCAGGATAATGGAACAGCAGCTGGACAGGAGGAGGAGGAGGCCAGGGAGCTTCTCCCGTTTCTTTACGTGGGGACCCTGCAGCACAGCTGTTCAGCCGTAAGGACAACCAAGTGCAATCAGTAGTTCAGGATGAAAGAGATGTGATGGGAGGAGAGAAGCCTGGACAGTGAGAGGCGATGGTGGAAACGCCTGTGAAATAACTGGCCTTTGTTAGGAGGGAAGACCTTCTCCAGCTCTATCTGGATGCAGTGAAGAGAGAAAGGTCCAGACGGAAGCACAGACCTGGGAATATGGACAGTCACTTCCATTCCAGTGTGCGTGAAGCCAGCAGGCAGCGCCTACAGGGAAGGTGGGGCTGGAAACAAGCAGGGCCAGTGTCCAGAGACCTCTGTGTCATTCCCTTCAACTGCGTTGAGTCTATGATTACCTCAGAGTAAAAAGCTTAATTATAAAATGAGGCTACTATACTGTGAAAGTGAAAGTGAAAGTGAAGTCGCTCAGTTGTGTCCAACTCTTTGCGACCCCGTGGACTGTAGCCTACCAGGCTCCCGTTCTCCATGGGATTCTCCAGGCAAGAATACTGGAGTGGGTTGCCATTTCCTTCTCCAGGGGATCTTCTAAACCCAGGGATCAAACCTGAGTCTCCCGCATTACAGGCAGATGCTTTAACCCCTGAGCCAGCAGGGAAGCCCTTAAAATACTTATTTGAGCCCCTTTTTTGGGGGGAGAGGGGCAAGAATACTGGAGTGGGTTGCCATTCCCTTCTCCAGGAGATCTTCCTGACCCAGGGATTGAACCCAGGTCTCCCTCATTGTAGGCAGACGCTTTACCGTCTGAGCCACCTGGGAAGTCGCCTCCATTTATATGATATTCTGGGAAAAGCAAAATTGAACCGAAAGCAGATCAGTGATTGCCAAATGCACAGGGGATTTGGGGGGCGGGGAGCTGAAACGCTAGTCTACGCCTTGAGTGTGGTGGTGGCAGTTACCAGCTGTGCACGCTTGTCAAAATACATAGACTTGCGCCTAAAAGATATGATTTTTTTGTTTGTCTTGTTTTGTTCTTGAAGCATAGTTGATTTACAATGTTGTGTTAGTTTCAGGTATATAGCAAAGTGATTGAGTTATACATAAATATATATATGTATGTATGTACTCTGTTTCAGATTCTTTTCCCTTTTAGGTTATTACAATATATTGATTATAGCTCCCTGTGCTACACAGTAGTTCCTAGTTCTTCACCTATTTTATATATAATAGTGTGTATCTGTTAATCCCAAATTTATCTTCTAATTTATATCCCACAAGAGTTACTTTTATTTATTGAATATAAATATTCTTAAAGTGAATAAAAAGCAAAAAGCAATAAATAATTTTAAGGACGGAACTGGCATGGTCAGAACTGCATTATAGGAAGATTACGTCTGTTGTCTGTGGAGGGTGCAAAGGACCAGGAAGGACGTGGGGGCCCAGAGATTGGCGTGGAGACCCCAGGAGTCATCCAGGTTCAAGACAAGCAGGAACTAGGAATTAAGTTTCAATGGATCTAGGGAAGAAAAAGCAGTTTCAATAAGTCTTATGATTATTTTAGGACTGAGAATAGAGAGATAGACGTGGTCTTTCCAAGAAAATAGATTTTTTTCCATAGAAGTGTGTGTGTGTGTGTGTGTGTGGTGTGAATTTTCCCATCCAGCCAATCGGAATATAAAAAGCCATGTGCTTGGGAAAAAATTGATTTTATGAGATGCAGAATAGGATTTTATAATTTAAATACAAGGATATTAAACACCAATGAAAATAATTTTTTCATGAAAATATTTAATTACAAGTTAACTGGTGGGGAACTTGAAATGGGTAAGAAATAATAGAAAGATGTGGAATATGGGAGGGACTCAACCACTAAGATTATTATACTATGCCTTCCAGCACTCCATCTTTGCGAAAACTTTGCTAGAAATGTTTTATCCACTTTGGAATTGGGTCTAAGAGCCAGGACTTCCCCTGAGCTGTCCTGAAGCCAGAGCCCCCATCTGCAACCTGGAGGAAGGCGCGATGAGTTAGCAGGGCCACACAGCAGCATTGCCCAAGCACCTTCCGAGGAGGGTAGGGCCCTTCACAGAGGCAAGCTCCTTTTCAGGGTGAAAATGCTGCACAGTCTTCACACACAACAAGTCTCGGCTGACTCTCAGGAGGGCCCATGAAGGACTCATGGGAGGACGGGGCCACTCGCTGTCCCAGTGGACTTGGGAATCTGAGCACTCGGGCAAGACCAGCTAGTGCTGTGCATTTTGCACAGAGAACATCACAAGGGCTCTGAGAAAAGACATGGAGAAGAGTCAAGAGGCAAACAACTGAAAAGACACCAGTGCTTTGCAACGTGGCTGCAGGTCCTAGTATCATCCAGAACTTATGCCGCAGACACTGTTTAATAGCATCTATTTATTTTTCTTAATGTCTTTGCTTACTTATAACTTAGTGCAGATTAGCAAAAAGGAGGGACTTCCCTAGTGGTCCAGTGGGTAAGAATCTACCTTACAATGCAAGCAACACAGGCCAAATTACTGGTGGGAACAAAGCCCCACCCGTCAACATAAAACTGGATCAAAGACTCACTGAGCATGGCCTTGCCCACCAGAATAAGACCCAGTTTTACCCACAGCTAGTACCTCCCATCAGGAAGTTTGCACAAGACCCTTATCCTCATCCATCAGAGGACAGACAGAATGAAAACCACAGTCACAGAAAACTAACTAAACTGATCATATGGATCACAGCTTTGCCCAACTCAGTGAAACTATGAGTCATGCTACGTAGGGCCACCCAAGATAGACAGGTCATGCTGGAGAGTGCAGACAAAATGTGCTACACTAGAGAAGGGAATGTTAAACCTCTTCATCATTCTTGCCTTGAGAATCCCATGAACAGTATGAAAAGGCAAAAAGATATGACACTGAAAGATGAACCCTCTCAGGTCAGTAGGTGTCCAAAATGCTACTGGAGAAGAGCAGAGAAATAGCTCCAGAAAGAATGAAGAGGCTGAGCTAAAGTGGAAACAAGACCCAGTTGTGGATGTGTTTGGTTATGAAAGTATAAGTCCAAGGCTGTAAAGAATAATATTGCATAGGAACCTGGAATGTTAGGTCCATGAATCAAGGTAAATTGGAAGTGGTCAAACAGGAGATGGCAAGAATGAACATCAACATTTTAGGAATCAGTGAACTAAAATGGAGAGGAATGGGCAAATTTAATTCAGATGACCATTATATCTACTACTGTGGGCAAGAATCCCTTAGAAGAAATGGAGTAGCCCTCATAGTCAACCAAAGACTCCAAAATGCAGTTCTTGGGTGCACTCTTAAAGACAACTGAATGATCTCTGTTAGTTTCCAAGGCAAACCATTCAATATCACAGTAATCCAAGTCTATGCCCTGACCAATAATGCCAAAGAAGCTGAAGTTCAATGGTTCTATGAAGACCTACAAGACCTTCTAGAACTAACACCCCCAAAAGATGTCCTTTTCACCATAGGGGCCTGGAATGCAAAAGTAGGAAGTTAAGAGATAACTGGAGTAATGGGCAAGTTTGGTCTTGGAGTACAAAATGAAGCAGGGCAAAGGCTAACAGAGTTTTGCCAAGAGAACATGTTGGTCATAGCAAACGCCCTCTTCCAACCACACAAGAGATGACTCTGCACATGGATGTCACTAGATGGTCAATACTGAGATCAGATTGATTATATTCTTTGTAGCCAAAGATGGAGAAGCTCTATATAGTCAGCAAAAACAAGATTGGGAGCTGACTGTGGCTCAGATCATGAAATTAATATTGCAAAATTTAGACTTAAATTGAAGAATGTATGGAAAACCACTAGACCACTGAGGTATGACCTAACTTGATTCCCTTATGATTATACAGTGACAGTGACAAATAGATTCAAGGGATCAGATGTGATAGACAGATGCCTGAAGAACTATAGATGGAGGCTTGTAACATTGTACAAGAGGTGGTGATCAAAACCTTCCCCAAGAAAAAGAAATGCAAAAAGACAAAATGGTTGTCTGAGGAGTCCTTACAAATAGCTGAGAAAAGAAGAGAAGCAAAAGGCAAAGGAGAAAAGAAAAGATACATCCATCTGAATTCAGAGTTCCAGACAACAGCAAGGTGAGATAAGAAAGCCTTTTGAAGTGAACAATGCAAAGAAAGAGGGGAAAAGAATAGAACAGGAAAGACTAGAGATCTCATCAAGAAAATTAGAGATATCAAGGGAACATTTCATGCAAAGATGGGCACAATAAAGGACAGAAATGGTATGGACCTAACAGAAACAGAAGATATTAAGAAAAGGGGGCAAGAATACACAGGAGAACTATATAGAAAAGATCTTAATGACCTGGATAACCATGATGGTGTGATCACTCACCTAGAGCCTGACATCCTGGTGTATGAAGTCAAATGAGCCTTAGGAAGCATTACTACAAACAAAACTAGTGGAGGTGATGGAATTCCAGCTGAGTTATTCCAAATCTTAAAAGATGATGCTGTTAAAGTGCTGCAATCAATATGCCAACACCTTTGGAAAACTCAGCAGTGGCCACAGGACTGGAAAAGGTCAGTTTTCATTCCGATCCCAAAGAAAAGCAATGCCAAAGAATGTTCAGACTATCGCACAGTTGTACTCATCTCGCACACTAGCAAAGTAATGCTCAAAATTCTCCCAGCAAGGCTTCAACAGTATGTGAACTGAAACTTCCAGATGTTCAAGCTGGATTTAGAAAAGGCAGAGGAACCAGACGTCAAATTGCCAACATCTGTTGGATCATTGAAAAAGCAAGAGAGTTCCAGAAAAACATCTGCTTCGTTGACTATGTTAAAGCCTTTGACTATGTAGACCACAACAAACTGTGGAAAATTCTTCAAGAGATGGGAATACCAGACCACCTGACCTGCCTCCTGATAAACCTGTATTCAGGTCAAGAGGCAACAGTTAGAACCAGACATGGAACAACAGACTGGTTCAAACTTGGGAAAGGAGTACTTAAATTTTATGCAGAGTACATCATGTGAGATGCCAGGCTGGGTGAAGCATAAGCTGGACTCAAAGTTGCCAAGAGAAATATCAATAACCTCAGATATACAGATGATAACAGCCTATTGGCAGAAACTGAAGAGGAGCTAAATAGCCCCTTGGTGAAAGGGAAAGAGGGGAGTGAAAAAGCTGGCTTAAAACTCAACATTCAAAAAACGGAGATCATAGCATCTGGTCCCATCACTTCATGCCAAATAGATAGGGAAACAATGGAAACAGTGACAGACTTTATTTTCTTGGGCTCCCAAATACCTGCAGACGGTAACTGTAGCCATGAAATTAAAAGACTCTTGCTCCTTGCAAAGAAAGCAATGACAAGCCTAGAGAGGGTAGTGAAAAGCAGAGACATTTCTTTGCTGACAAAGGTCCATATAGTCAAAGCTATGGTTTTTCCAGTAGTCATTTACAGACGTGAGTGCTGGGCAATAAAAAAGTCTGAGCGCCAAAGAACTGATGCCTTCAAACTATGGTGCTAGAGAAGACTCTTGAGAATCCCTTGGGCAGCAAGGAGATTAAACCAGTCAATCCTAAAGGAAATCAGTCCTGAATAATCATTGGAAGGACTGATGCTGAAGCTGAAGCTCCAATACTTTGGCCACCTGATGGGAAGAGCTGACTCATTGCAAAAGACACAGATGCTGGGAAAGATTGAAAGCAGGAGGAGAAGGTGATGACAGAGAATGGGATGGTTGGATGGCCTCACCGACTCAATGGACATGAATTTGAGCAAGCTCTGGGAAATGGCGCAGGACAGGGAAGCCTGGCGTGCTACAGTCCATGGGGTCGCAAAGAGTTGGACATGACTAAGCAACAACAATGATACAAATGTAGAACCAACACAGAATATGCAAAATACAGGGCCCACAGATAAAATCAGATCTGTAGATATTCAAGCTTCAGGAACTCCGAGTCACAAATTCACACTATATCCTTTTTTGGGGGGATCTCAGTTCCCTGACCAGTGATTGAATCTGGGAACCTGGGCCCCAGCTGTGAGAGCCCTGAGTCCTAACCACTGGATTGCCAGGGATTCCCACACAAACTCCTATTATAAGTGGGAACTCTTCCGACATGCTGCCTCATAATCACTATTAAATTTTAAACTTGAGGTGAAGATGGCAAGTTTGGTTTGAGTTTTGTAAAAATATAAAACATACAGGCAAACAATATACATACATAAACCTGAAAAGAAGCAAATAAAAATATTGAAAGATGGTGTTGATAGTGGATTTTTTTCCTTCCTTTTTGCTGCTGTTATTGTTCAGTCGCTCGGTCGTGTCCAGTTCTTTGTGACCCTGTGGACTGTAGCACACCAGGCTTCCCTGTCCTGCACCATTTCCCAGAGCTTGCTGAAACTCACGTCCATTGAGTCAGTGATGCTATCTAACCACCCCATCCTCTGTCGCCCCCTTCTCTTCCTGCCTTCCATCTTTCCCACCATCGGGCTGTTTTCCAGTGAGTCAGCTCTTGTCCAGTCCTTCTAGTGAATTGTCAGGGTTGATTTCCTTCAAGATTGACTGGTTTGATCTCCTTGTTCTCCAAGGGACTCTTAAGAGTCTTCTTCAGATAGCCCACATAAATCATTAAATCATAAAATATGATTTAATATTTGTAACTTTATAAGACTTCTTGTATAAAACAGTTCACAAATCTGAAATCAATCTTAGGTTGACAAACTCCGTTTGAGGGTCTGAAAATATAGTTACCATATCATGCCAGGTCATTTATAAAATTTTGCATAGAGTATGAACTGCCAAGCAGCAGAAGCGAGAGAAGCTGGTCCCAAATCTGAGGGCCGTTTAAAACAAATTGACCCCAAGGTACCTTGGAGAGTGTCCGGGGACAGCAGGCTAGTCCTCAGGAGGCCAGCAGGGGCACACACCTGGCAGAGAGGACGGGCTCGACAGAAGGCCCTGGTCGGCTGCAAAGCCCTGCACACTAACCTTGCTCGGCAGCTGCTGTCGCCTAAGCTTAGAAACAAGTGCTTAGTTTGGAGTCAAGCTCCCAGTGGGATGGGAGGAGACGCCAGTGCAGCAGCTCCTCAGACTTCCTACCACCAAGAATTCTATTTATCTTTTCCACCCCATCCCCCCATTGACCCCCATGCCCCCAACACCCTATGTTGGGAAGGTTTTTTCTTACAAAATTGCATTTAGTAACAAAGAATTCTTCAAGAATCAAAGACATTTATAGCTTCCAGTGAAAGTTTTATGCAAGAAAGCCCTGAGTCAGTTTAATTAATTATTTTAACAAGTATGTATTCAGCAGTAGTGATAGACATGGATGGAGAGCCAGTGCGAAGAGGTGAGGTCTCTGCCCTCCAGGGCCGCAGCCGGAGGTCACTGCGCAGTGAGTGAGCAGGTACCTTTCACAGAGCAGAGCTGCTGCTGTGCAGGGGGAGATGTAGTGAGATGAGGGGAGCGAGGAGGCTGGAGCAAGGCCGGGTGGTTTCCCAGAGGCACCCTGAGCTGGAATTCGAAGGGTTTGAAGGGGGACACGTAAGAGTTTCTAGGCAGATAGATGGGGTAGGGCTGTGGGCCCTCTGGAGAACGGGACAGCCTGAGGCTTAGTCACAACTGCATTCACTGAGGACTTGCTGTGCAGCAGGCTCTGGGCTAAGTACTTACTAAGTACTTACTTAGCAGGCTAAGTACTTACGTCACCTGCGCCTCCTTGGGAGGAAGCGCTAACATTTCACACATTTCACAGGTAAGGACGTCTGAGCCACATGGCTGAGAAGTGATGGAATGACTCCAGAAGGCAAGACACTTCGTTTCTGCCCAGAAACTGATGTCACTTGGGCAACATGCAATCCCCCAGAGGGCTCCATCCGAGGGTGAGGGTGACAGTGAGCTGGTGTCACTGAGCCTCCCTGAGGCACATTCACAAGTGGGTGTGACATGTCCCCTGCCACCCAACTCCAGAGAGACAACAGGACACTCTCGAACCTTAAAGATGGTTTTAGTTTAAGGAAAATAAGAGAGAATAATCAGGTAATTCTTTGAATTTAATTGCTCTTCAGAGTGGCACAAACAAATACAAATAGGTTTACAAAGGCTTTACATAGACTGTGGATGACTGACTCATGGCTGGCTATTAAGGGAAGCTCAAGATGACCAGGCTATTTTGAGTCCAAGCTCTGGGAGGCACCCTCTCACTCTCTCAAACCATCCCCTTGGCACTTTCAGAGAGAAGCCGCCTGTGAAGGCCACTGCCTGACTCCTTTTAAGGCCGCGAGGGATCTGAGCCCTGCCGTCAAGGAGCAGGAGCTGGAGCTCAAGGAGTCACCACTGCAAATAGCTGGACTTAAGTTTCTAAAAGGGAACCTTATCACCTGGGCCTCTAGTAAGAGGTACCAGTCACACGGACTCTCTCCCCCCGCGCCCGGAGGAGCCATCTTCATGGGCCGGAACAGACACTCAGACGGCAGGTTCCCTGAGGCCTGCTCCCCAAACAGCCCAACAGGGACAGTGAAGGTGAAGGCAGAGGGGGCACCATTCTGTCACCCACCGAATAACATGCAGATGAAGCTGGTGACCACAAGCAGGCACAGGAGGCAGAGTGTGGATGCAGGGACTGAACTGTAAGAAGATTCACAAGAGCGAGCAAAGCACCCTCAGTCCAGGGGACTGACTGTCCAGGGAACAGTCTGGGAAGTTCATTCGACAAGCAAGTGATATTTACATTATTAACACAGAGCAGGGGAACATGAGAAAAACCCTGTTTAAAAACAAAAAACCAACAAAAAAAAAAACCTTGGACGAAAATGCACTGCCCTGAAGGAGAATTTGAGATATTGTGGTGGTGCTTCCTGTGGCCGAGGGGCCAGGCTCGGTGGGTGAACTCCCATTGCTGGAGCAGTTTGTGCAGAGACCAGGTACCCTCCACCCCAGGGCAGGCGGAAAGAAACATCTGACCTGCACAACAGAAGGCTTTTGAAGCTCTGCCCAGTCTGAGTTTGAGATCTATGATTGAAAGAAGGCTGTGGCTTTAGAAACTGAAATTTATCTTCTAATGGCATAAACAAAAGCAGTCAGTGACACTCAGATATTTCATCACAGTAGATTATTATTTAATAGCAACAGGTCAAATTTGCCAATCTAAGCAACGGTAAGATATATAAACTTATCAATAGATTACTCTGTTGTTGAAAAATTGAACTGATTGTAATCAAGCTTCTAAATCTAACTGCCAATTTATAGGAAAAGACAAAAACATAAACTATAGGAATTCAATCAGCAATCACCAGGAAGTGGGGAACCCTGCAGTACAAATCACCCAGTTTCTGGACAATTGAGTTTCAAGAAACTGAGAAAGAGACTGAAAGAGATCGATACACAGAGAGAGACGTCGTCAAGAGAGGAAGATTGGAGAGACTGGTTCCAGATTTGAAAGAGGTATTTTGAACATAGAACAATTGAGGAAATTTGAACACAGACTGGAAATTTGGTTGAGAAGTTGTACTTAAGAGTCTTCCCAGGTGGAGCACATAAGAATATGTGCTTATTCTTATCCACATAAGAATACACCTGCCAAAGCAGGGGTCCTGGGTTCGATTTCTGATCTGGGAAAATTCCACATGCCACAGAGCAGCTGAGTCTGTGGGCCACAAACACTGAGCCCGCCCTCTAGAGCCCCCGAGCCGCAATTACCAAGTCCACGTGCTGCCTCCTGAAGCCTGAGGGCCTAGAGCCTGTGCTCCAGGGAAAGAGCCGCCACAGCGAGCAGCCCAAGCACCGCAGTGAAGAGCAGCACCAGTTAGTGCGCGCAAGGCAACGAAGACCCAGGACAGCCAAAAATTAAAAAAAAAATGTTTAAAGAAATTATATTTAATCTTTAAAAATGTGATTATGAAACTGTGATTATATTTTAAAATATGATCATTATCTTTTCAGTTCAGTTCAGTTCAGTTCAGTTGCTCCGTCGTGTCCGACTCTTTGCGACCCCATGAACCACAGCACACCAGGCCTCCCTGTCCATCATCAACTCCCAGAGTCCACCCAAACCAATGTCTATCGAGTCGGTGATGCCATGCAACCATCTCATCCTGTTGTCCCCTTCTTGTCCTGCCCTCAATCTTTCCCAGCATCAGGGTCTTTTCCAATGAGGCAGCTCTTCGCATCAGGTGGCCAAAGTATTGGAGTTTCAGCTTCAACATCAGTCCTTCCAATGAACACACAGGACTGATCTCCTTTAGGATGGACTGGTTGGATCTCCTTGCAGCCCAAGGGACTCACAAGAGTCTTCTCCAAC
>NW_011494841.1:48198-63666 GCF_000754665.1 Bison bison bison | reverse complement strand
GCAGTGATTTTAGAGCCCAGAAAAATAAACTCAGCCACTGTTTCCACTGTTTCCCCATCTATTTCCCATGAAGTGATGGGACTGGATGCCATGATTCTAGTTTTCTGAATGTAGAGTTTTAAGCCAACTTTTTCACTCTCCTCTTTCACTTTCATCAAGAGGCTCTTTAGTTCTTCACTTTCTGCTATAAGGGTGGTGTCATCTGCACATCTGAGGTTACTGATATTTCTCCTGGCACCCATACCCATGTCAAATAGAAGACCCAGAACAGGAGGCACCCGAGTGCCAGGAGGGCTCAGAGTGAAAGTGAAAGTGAAGTTGCTCAGTCATGTCTGACTCTTTTCGACCCCATGGATTGTAGCCTACAACGCTCCTCCGTCCATGGGATTTTCCAGGCAAGAGTACTGGAGTGGGTTGCCATTTCCTTTTCCAGAGGATCTTCCCAACCCAGGGATGAAACCTGGGTCTCCCACATTGTAGGCAGATGCTTTACCATCTGAGCCACCAGGAGGGCTCAAAACCTGCTGTAAATTTTGAGCAAATGAAGAGCTCATATCAAAGTGTGTCCAGTATAAAATCAAAAACATATTTTCCTTACAAAATTATGAGGGAAATGGAACAATAATCTTCACCAAACTTCCTGATTAGATTAGTAATTATTTCCTCTGATTTGTGAAAATCATAAAAAAAGTTTGTTTCTTGTTTTCGAAGTGTCGATGTTTGACTGCAAATTCCCAGTGGAATAAAGAAAGGCACTAGTGACTTCCCCTGGAATTTTTCTTTAATTTTTGTGTGGCGGACATGTTGCCCATCAGCATTTATTACCACGTTTTGTGAGTGAAACTCTACACTCTTCAAATATCATTTCCTTTATTAGAATTTTGTAATGTGTGCTCAAGGTTAAAACTCGTTTCACCTTTGTGAAGCTTGAAGGAAGTCAGAATTCTCTGTGATTTTCTCCAGACAACCAGAGACTTTGTACACGTCTTTCCAAAAAGGCTGGGGTTTCAGCTTCATAATTGAACAGATAAGACTAATATCCTGGCCATGCCATCACCTAACTGCCTGAAAATCCTCACACACAGCAGGTATATGCTCTGCAGTTAGCTCCATCCTGGCCCTATCTACCCCTTGCCCCGATATTTATGGCTCTTGAAAACAACAGTCTTTATTAGCTACTAATCAGGGAATGATCAGGTATATCTATTGATGTCAACATGGTTGGCTAAATGTGAGATACTCTGTTAAACAAACTAATTTTTTGCCAGCTCAAACCAAGTTACTGATTAGATTTTTTTCACTAGGTGTGTTATTAGGTAGCATCCAAACTCAAAATATTTTGAGAAGGTTGGCAGAAATGGAAACGGAATCATTACACATAGAATTCCAGATTTACAAAACTTTGACCTCAAACTTATTTTTAATGATAAATGGTCATTGCTGCTACTGCTGCTAAGTCGCTTCAGTTGTGTCCGACTCTGTGCGACCCCATGGACGGCAGCCCACCAGGCCCCGAAGTCCCTGGGGTTCTCTAGGCAAGAACACTGGAGTGCGTTGCCATTTCCTTCTCCAGTGCATGAAAGTGAAAAGTGAAAGGGAAGTCGCTCAGTCGTGCCCGACTCCCAGCGACCCCATGGACTGCAGCCCACCAGGCTCCTCCATCCATGGGATTTTCCAGGCAAGAGTGCTGGAGTGGGGTGCCATTGCCTTCTCCATAAATGGTCATTATGGAGGTCTAAACGTTCACAAGGAACCCACAAATGGGAAACGCCCTACGGCATTAAAGCCTTTCAGAGCCCCGAGTCCAGGAGCACGATGGCTGGCAGGTCTCCTGAGGTCTCCACGTCTATAACCTGCTCCAGAGATTTGTACATAGCACCCCTCCCAGGAAGTAGTGATAGCAGAACTGGACTTCAAGATGATCTCCCGAGAAGCTAACCGATGTTTCAGAGTTTATGGGTGAATGCTCTCAGCACCCGAAATGAAGAGGGAAAACAGCACATCATCACAATCCGACCTCTAGGCCAGCTGCATGGTTCTCCACAGTCAGTTCAAAAGTAAATGAGACAATCAGAAGGAAGAAAACGAATCCAGGGGCAGTTTCTGAAATAGTTAAAAGTAAGTTTTTCTTTAGGAAAGAAAAACAAAACTAAATAGATACTCCTATAACTTTTATTACAAGTGCTAATATTTGCAAGACAGCCTTGAACTGAACTATTTGGTCAGACCCTACATTACAGCATGTTTCAACCTTTGGCTTAGAAAATGTGATCATTATAATGGCAGACTTTTCTTTTCCCTTTTTAAACTTTTTTCAGTTAAGGCAGGTCAGCCTCAGGGTTACCAGGTTTCTCTCTGAGCAAAAGAGAAGAAAGGCAAAATTACCTGTGATACTCGAGGAAAACAGAAGTATTCCTTGCCAGTGGCAAAGGAAAGCAGTATAGGCCAACTCTTATTAAACCAAGTCTTTTCTTGCATTTTCTTGGGGGTGTAGTTACTACTTGAAGTAAGCAGCCTACTTGCTGGGATTTAGAACTTCATTAAGGGGAGATTGTGCTCATGACTTTGTGGGTATTTTCTACCATGAGCACCTACACAAACTCTTCAACCAAGGGTCTCAGCAGAATTGGTAGACTCAGGTCCTCGAGAGTGTCATAACATCACAGTCCATTTGAAAGAACAGACTCAAGTACAAGAAATAAAAGAACTTGCAGGTGGCAGAAAACAAAGAAAACCCAGAGGGGGCCCAGGAGAATAAAATGAATGCTGAGTCTTAATTTCAGTTCTGCCACCAGACAGCTGCCTGAGTAAACCCCGGAAGTTCCCGTTTCCAAAGAAGCTGTCTTTTGATGTATTCTCCCTCCCACCCATACACCTTGCCCAGGACCTCCAGTACAGATCACTACTTACCAACTTTCGATTTATCTCTGCCAGTACAAATTACTACCAACTTTGCTGGTTTATCTCCTGTTTTTCCACTTTGATATGAGGACAAGCCAACCCTCCTTCCAGGTTATGAAAAGGATTTACCATCAGGCCCAGGGCTCTCACAGGAGCTCAGTAGTCTGCACTGGGAGATCTTGGACCAGCAACCACTTCCTTATAGAACACCGGGCCCCCAGCTGTGCGATACCCAGCCGGACAAGACAACACTGCCATCCGGTGGCCTCGCAGAGTGGCCTGCAGATCTGTCGTCCATTGAAGAGTGAGAGTCTCACAGCCTCCCTGGACCACAGCCAACTCCTCTTCCAAATGCACAGGCCCCCCAAGAAGCATCTCGCTGCAGAAAAGGCACAGGCTCTGTGTCTGCTTGAGGACAAGGTGTGAGACCACACCCTAGGTCACCTATGCTTTCCCAGTCAGCCCAGTGGTATCCATTTACACCCCATGTTTGATTCTCTTGTTTTCATTTTCCCAGGCTGTGTTCTTGAATAGAGATGTTCCCATTATAGAAAAAACATTTTCAAAGATGAATACACACTCCATGGAGCCACTCAGACCAGGGAGAGCCACACGGGTAGCTGATCTCATGCAAGGAGAGAACAGACGCCTTAGGAACAGACGCTGGCATCTGCTCAGAGAGGGCCATGGTGGCTGGGGTTATCAGGGCCCCTTCCTCCGCTGGATGTACTGAGTCGCTGTAGACACACTGGGAGCCCCTCTCTGTCCGAGAGAAAACAAGCCCCAGGAGGCTAACAGTTCTCTCCTACCCTCCGTCCTGACCTGCAGCTCTCCTTGCCTTCAGGTTCCGTGGTCCAAACTGTCCATGGGCATAGTTGCCACCTCCTCTGTGGGTGGAGCCTAAATGTCCTTCCCACCTGCCAGGTGTGGGCCTGCGACTGCCACCTTGGGCAGATGGGCAGTGCCGTCTTCCTTCTGTGCCCCTCTGATGGACGTGGTGGTGCCTTCAGCTCTGCCAGACCCTCTCCAGCTGCTCCTAGCTGCTGTGCTGGGTGTAGGGAACTCAGCCCCTTGCAGCCATCACTAAAGAGAGATCTGGAGGTGGTGAGGCTGGTAGGAATGCCCTCACAGCCGTTTGTAGCTTCCAATCTGGCTGAGTTCCCTTTACACCCATTGTTACTTCCCAGGAGCATTTGCTGCACTCGGACTTCAGGCTCCAGCACCAAACACTCACGGGTCATCTAACTAGCCCCTCTTAACTGCACAAGGTCAAACCTCTAGACAGTCCCTCATTAAAAGTCTCCTAGGGCTTCCCTTGTAGCTCAGTTGGTAAAAAATCTGCCTGCAATGCAGGAGACCCAGATTCAATTCCTGGGTTTTCAAACTGTGTTATGTGTCACCTGGGTATTAGTTTTCTAACGCATATTTTCACGTCCCAGTCCAAAAACTAGGCCAGTATGTCTAGGGTGGGCTCAGGAATTAATTATTAACAAGTGCTCTATGTAATTCTAATATGTTGTTGTTGATCAGTTGCTGAGTCACATCCAACTCTTTGGGATCCCATGGACTACAGCACACCAGGCTTCCCTGTCCTTCACTGTCTGAGTTTGCTCAAACTCATGCAGTGAGTCGAAGATTCCATCCAACCATCTTGTTGCCCCTTTCTCCTCCTGCCCTCAATCTTTCCCAGCATCAAGGTCTTTTCCAGTGAGTCAGCTCCAATATATGGAAGCATTAGCCACATCTTGAAACTCACAGAGGGAATGGGGAATCCTGGAGTCAGAAGAGTTCTCCTAAATAACAGGTACAGAAAAACAGCTGGAAAACCCTTCAGGGAAATGACGGAGACATTTTAGAAATAAAGACCATTTTCCTCCAAGTAATTCATATTCCTCACACGTAGGCTTGCATGGTCACCGTCTCAGCCTGCTGCCTTCACAATTACAGCAGGAAATGTGGCCCCTGCTCGTCACAGGTTCAGCTTAGTCAGCGTCACCCCACTGGGCAACCCCGTTGAGCGGACTGCAAAAAAGCATCTCTGCTCTGACAATCAAAGAAAAAACAAACGTGTACGCAACATTCCAATTCAGTGTATGTAAATCAAGCCATGGCCGATGCCTCCAGAGTAAGTGCTGTTTCCCCCCAACAATTTCTAATATTATCAGATTCTTTCAATTCTGTGCTGCAGGCAGGAATGTAACTCATCGATAAAGTCAAGTCTCAACATAACTGAGCTTTCTCACTGGAATCTTGCATGCATGCTAAATTGCTGTTGTGTCTGACTCTTTGCAACCCCATGGACTGTAGCCCACCAGGCTCCTCTGTCCATGGGATTCTCCAGCCAAGAATACTGGAGTGGGTTGCTGTTTCCTCCTCCAGGGATCTTCCTGACCCAGGGATTGAATCCGCACCACTTATGTCTCCTGCACTGGCAGGTGTGTTCTTTACTAGTGTCACCTGGCACTGGAATCTTAAGAGTCTGGCTAACTGTAAAAGCAAGTTACTCCTCCAATCTTTTAAAGGCTAAAAGGCTGCCTTTTTCAGGTGAGCACGTGTAACTGAATAAAATATAAAAGCCACTCAAACAACTGGAGTCAGAGGTAGCTCTAGGTTTCACATCTAGCACATTCTGGACAAGGCCTTCAGGGAAACCACGTTTAGTCTAGAGGAATATTAGGCTAAAAGACTTTGCACCTGATGGTTGGGGGAAAATGGTCCTAGAAACCTTGGGAGGTTTTCTATTAGAAAAGTTTAGGCACAAATTTATGTAAGTAGTGAAAAATTACATCTCAAATCAACAGAAAATCCTTTGAAACAAAAAATAAAATATACCTATAGCTGACAATTTTAATGGCTAATTTTATGTCAACTTGGCTGATGACAGGAGTCCCAGATATCTTGCTAAGTATTATTTCTGGGTGTCTGTGAGGGTTTCTGGATGAGATTAGCATTTGAATTGGATGAGTAAAAGGTTGCCATCCCCAATTTGGGTGGGCATCACCCACTACTTTTCTCTTCATGTTGAGCTGGGACCACAGTCTTCTCTTGTCCTTGGGGACAGGGTCTCACACCCATCAATTCTCCTGGTCTCAGGCCTTTAGACTTGGACTGGAATTCACACCCACATCTCCTGGGTCTTGAGGCTGCAGACAATGGGTAATGGGAACTTCTCAGCCTCCAGAACCATGTGAGCCAGTTACTAACAATAAATCCATATTCTAATTCTTCTGCTTCTCTGAATAACTGATATAATAAAGATGACAAATACATTTTGAATGGGAGCGTCTGGTTTTCAGTTGTGATGTGAGAGAAACGAATGAGATGGCACCAATGCACTCTGCTGCCGAGGATGAGATTCAACAAGTGTTTCTTGAACAAAATTTCAAATATGCATCCACTAGGGGTTTTTGATCATTTAAATTAACGGAAAGTCAACAGTAAAATTCCATTTTTCTTAGCCCAGAAAGCAAATCACACCCTCTACCGTACTAAATAATTTGTTCAACATCAAAAAAATTACTCCAACATTATATGTAATAGAGTTAAAATGTACTTAATAGTTCTAAAGCAAAACCTTTAGCTCTATCCAAGTTTAGCTCTCAATTTTAACATTTCTTAATTGTTTATAACAATTATTACAGATTGCTGGCGAAAGTCCATATAAAGGGCTATTTGCTTTTACAATTTTCTTCTGTTTTGGTTGACTTGAAGATTTTCCTCCAAAACAGCCATTCCAGGGATGATAGATCTTAGCATACTCTACTTATATTAACTAACATCTCAATGAAACTGAGACAGTTAAAGGTAATCTGTCCATCAAGGCAAGCTAGGCTGCTGCTGCGTCACTTCAGTCTTTCCGACTCTGTGCGACCCCACAGACGGCAGCCTACCAGGCTCCCCCATCCCTGGGATTCTCCAGGCAAGAACACTGGAGTGGGTTGCCATTTCCTTCTCCAATTCATGAAAGAGAAAAGTGAAGGTGAAGCCGCTGTCGTGTCTGACTCTAAGCGACCCCATGGACTGCAGCCCACCAGGCTCCTCCCATGGGATTCTCCAGGCAAGGGTACTGGAGTGGGTTGCCATTGCTTTCTAGTGGCAAGCTAGGTGGACTAAACACATTCTAAACATGTTTTTTGTAAGACGGGCTGACTATCGTAAGATGATAAACTGACCAAAAGAGTCCGCTTAGCTTTGGATGACAAAAAATACAAGAATGAAGAAAATGAAAGGAAAAAGAAATTCTATGTTCTAGTTCTGTCCTGGAAGAAGACAAGTTATAACAAAATAAGTGCTTGGGGTTTTATTTTTTAATAAAACAAGTTACTTCAACAGTTTCAAGGTACAAACTTGGCCAGTTTTGAGCTGATCGGTGACAAGCGCGCAGAAGTCAGTCCTTCCGCAGAGGAACAGTCTCCTCCCTGATGCCCTCCTTGGTCACGATGCAGACCTTGAGTGCATCCCCGGTGTACACATCTCTCTCAGCAGCAGAAATGAAGACATCTTTCACAAGCCGCATGGCCCTGTCCAAGGACAGTGGGACATGCTCCACATTCTGCATGTTCTTAAAACCAACCTAGTGGGACAGGAGACTTGGATGAGGCATCTTGTGATCATGCAAAGGAGGTCCAGTCTCCCCCAAAGCTTTCACAGGTCTCAGGAGTCAAAATGAATACATCACACAAACTTAAAATGTCCCCCAAGTGAAATGTCTCTAGACCTGGCTGAATTACCCACCTGACACCTGACAAGCGTCCACTAAGACAACGTCCCCACTCCTGAGAAGCGCACAGTAGAGGGCTAGACACATGAAAGCCAAGCATGGTTACAGAATGTGCTGAAACTGAATGCAGCCAGCAGTAACCGAAAAGGGGAACAATTAAAAATATACATGGAAGTTAGAATACAAAATGAGGTGACAGAAATGGAGAGACTGGGGGAGAAATGCATTTTCATGATCTCCACATAAAAATGGCAAAAGGAGAAGTGAAAACATGGGCTAACCACTATAGACAGAAGCACCCCGAAGTCACGAGAACAAGGAAGAAGCTGGAGCTGTGGAAGTGAGTGGCCACAGGGGAACCAGCAGAACAGACAAGAAGGTGGGCGAGGCCAATCAGCCAAGAGAGCTCAGCAGTAAATTACAAAAGCCTTGATTTCTCGGCTCCCCTAGCTAACGAAGAGAAGGCAAAGGAAGGCACTTTGGGTTCACCTATCACCTCCTGGATGCAGTCTCCTTACCTGGTTGTCAAGCAGGGGCTGCAGCATGGCACTGGCTGAGCCTCCAGCCTTGAACGAGTCTCTCTGGTAGGACCCTACCGGGTCAAAGCTGTACACGGCTCCCTTTCCTTAGAGAAGAAAAGTCTCCGTAAAAGTGAGTCCTGACAACATTCCCAAATTATGGTAAAATAAACCTAATCAAAGTATGACACAATATGGACTATCAACTTGGCTAAAATTTAAGAAGTGCGGTCTGCTCCTCCCCTCCCCTCAGAACACAACTGGAGGCCCTCCTGCCCACTCCTGTCCACAACAGCATTTGCCACAAGGAGCTTCATACTCTTCAAGCTGCTGTCACCGACTACCGCAATGGGGCTCCCTGTGCCCAAGGCGTGCTAGCAGTCACAGCTGCTCTAAGTTCTGCACCACACTCCTCACAACATTCCTAGAAAACTAACTGGTGCAGCTGCAGTGAGGAAACGCATTTAAAATTTCTCCTAGTGCTAAATATAAGCAGAAGCACAAAAAACTTATTATGTGTTTTTAGATTAATGGTAAGCACACTCTTTACCATCAGTACCATTAAAAAAATCAATTTAATAAAGAAGAAATTCCAGAACAACACAAGTGTCACATGTAAAAGGCTAGATTTGCCTAAAATGTAATCACTTGCCTTATACTAGCAGTATGAAACACTAGTATTTTTGGGGGGATAAGAAAAACCAGAATCTGAGTACAGAGATTCTTATCATGACAGTTACAGAGACCTGTCAGGGGGTAGGTAAATGGGTTCTCAGGCTCTCCTGAAGTAAGTATAAACTGTCATGCCACTGGAGTCAGAATCCACTGAACTATAAAAGTACATACCCTATGATCCAGCAATAATTTCACTTACAGAATTAAAATTTACCTACAAATAATGCTTATATAAACACACAAAGCAGTATGTACAGGATCATTTATTTATCTCTGAAAGAGCAAAATCTTACAAGCAACCTAAAATCCATTAGCAGAAACTGTTATGTCCACACAGCAACGTCAGCCTAGGAAGAAGCTGGGACATATCCACAGGACGTGTCACAGAGGAGCTCTGCAGTGTGTGTGGCACAGTTTCATTTTCATTTAAAGGCATTAAGTAAACAGCACACACATTTATACAGGCACACAGAAATGTACAGAAAGATTAATGAACTGTACTTATTCATCTTTGTGGGATTACAGATGAGGAAAGGGAATCACTTTATAAGCTTTGGTATTGACTTTATTACAAAGAACACGTGTCACTGTAATTTTTAAAGAGAACTTTTAAAAACAACTGTGTTCTGAGTGTGAGAACTCATGAGTCATTTATGAAGCATGACTTAAAAACTAATAGATTCATGCAGAATTCTGCAGAATTACACAGACATACCCCTAAGCCTAATAACCCCATCAAGAAGGCAGCATCTGAGAAAAGAAGTGTTTTGCTAGACGTAAGCTTGGAACAAGAACCCAGATTGCAGCAAGCAAGCTCACCAACTTCGACACATAAGCAAAGGGCTATGAAGGACAAAATCAAAGGATAAAGGATAAAAAGACAAAGGATAAAACCAAACCTCGTGTTATCTTTCAGGAGGCCAACAGGCCACAAGTAAAACAAGGCCCCAGAAATTTACCCAAGGGTAGGGGGCTTCCTAGGTGGCTCAGTGTAAAGAATCCACCTGCCAATGAAGGAGACACAGGTTTGACCTCTGGGCCGGGAGGATCCCATATGCTGTGGAGCAACCAGGCCCGAGGGCCACAACTACTGAACCTGTGCTATAGAGCCCAGGAGCCCATGTACCCCGGGGCCTGTGCTCCACGCAAGAGAAGCCACCGCAATGAGAAGGCTGAGCACCGCAACAAAGGGCAGCCTGCACTCACCACAACCAGAGACGAGCCCACACAGCAGCAAGGACCCAGCAGAGCCGAAACTACATATAAACATAAATAAAATTATATATATGTAAAAAGATTTACCCAAGGGAAGCCAACCTCAGAAAACCACACACAACAGCTTTGAGGAAAACGAAAAGAGTAGAATATGTCCAAGACCACGGCTTCCAAGACCCCTTAGAAAAAGCAAGAAACATTTGTAACGTAGGCTGAGAACAGCTGTGACAAATCAGCAAGAAAAAGACTCACCTGTGCATAAAGGAACAAGCAATGACTAGCACATGGGTCAGTCTCCAAACGAGAAATGAAAAGGGCAATAAACATGAAGACACCCAAACTCAATAAAAACAAAGCATATGTATAAATTGTAACAACATATTTACTAGGCAAGGCCTTCAAAATGTGTTAAAATTCTGATACTGGTTAGAACGTCAAAGCAAAACAACAAAACCCCAAAACAAAAGATAAAAATGGTACTCTCACCGCTGCTGGTGAGTGCAGGACCCTTTCTGATGGGCAAGCATGTGGTATCAGCAGAACGGAAAACACAGATATTCTCTGACCTAGAAACTCAACTTCCAAGAATATTTTCCCGGGAGATAAGAATAGGAGAAGTACACAAAAGTTCAGGTACGGGGAGGCATAATATTGTTTCTATTAAGGAAACTGGAAACAATGTAAATGACTCTCAGAGGATTAGCGGGGAAAGTCTGATGCAGCTCTACCCCACGGGTTGGCCATAAAATCATCACCCACGTCTTTATCCACCAGCACAAATCTACCCCATGATAATACATCCACGGTACAGTCAAGGAGAAACATGCGAACTGCAGCCTACGTACACAGTGCACAGGCATACACGCATACCAAGACGTTTAACAGTGATTACCTCTAGGCGCAGGCTTTGGGGATTCCCACTTTTATCTTTGTAACTTCCAATACTATTTGACTACTTCTATAAGCATTATTGTTTTCATTATAGAAAAACCAAAGTCTTCGTTAACTTGGGGGAAGATTCTTTTAAAGGGGTCATGATCGCAACTGGAGAAGTGAAGGCGCAGAAGTCAAGCAGCAGCTGCCGGCTGTGCTCAGTCAGCTGTCGCCCAGCGTCCTGAGCGTCTCCATCAGGAACACAGCCCGCCTCCAACACAAAAGACAGGAGACCATCTCGGACTCAGCAGAGGCTCTGGACTTGGGAGCACAAGGCTTAGGCACAGACAGAGTAAATTCAAGAACAGAAGTGTTAAATGCAGAGCTGATGAGCCACTCCACCAAATGCTTTTATGACCAAATTTTGATTATCGCTCTGCATTACAAATGGACAGCCAAAATCAAAAGACATTTGAAGGAAGCCTCCAACACAGAAGACCACAGCCAAAGTAAACAAGACCAAAAAAGCAATCTGATAAAATGCAGAGAACCTTTCAAAGGAAGTGCCCCAAATCCAGCAGTAACAGCATCCTCAAAAATAATAAAGGAGCTAGAAAGTAAGAAAAAGCTCTTGGAAACTAATGATGGAGGAAACAGAGAGAGTTCAGTGAAGAATGAGGCACTGAAGTTGAGAAAATCTTCAGAGCAGAACAAAAAAAACCCCTAACAGCTAGACAACCCTAACTCTAATAGCAAAAAACAGTAGGATGGAGAAAAGACTCTAAAAGCAGAGACTCAAAAAGGTCTCCTGATACCTTTCTTCAGAAATTTCTCTAGCAACGCACTCCACTAAACAAGGAAATAAACCAAGAAAGAGGAAAGGATGGGAGTGAAAGCGCTCAAGACTGTCCTGGGAAACAGGAAAAGAAGGCAAAGGACTATTTCACTACACATAGAAATTCCTCTTAGGAATAAAGATCAAATTAAACCAGACAAGACTAGGAGAAAGAAAAAGGTTAGAAAAGCCTGAGAATACCACCAAAGCAAGCTAGAATGTTGGCACGTGGAAATCAAAGCCTAGGGCTCTGAAGTCAAACAGATCCAAACCTGAGCTCTGCCAGTCAGTATACACGAGGTTTCTCAAATCAGTGACACTGAAAACCTCCAAGACACTGTCTGGCCTGCTGAAATTCAATAGCAGCTATTATTCATGTTGGTAAAATCTGAATTTATTAGCCTGACATTCAAGTCAGACATAACTGAAGTTAAAAAAGGCTCCAGAGGAGATCGTGCATGTTCAGGGAGAGTAACAGAAACACACATTACCATATGTAAAATAGACAGCTAATGGGAATTTGCTGTATGACGCAGGGAACTCAAACCCAGGCTCAGCAACAGCCTAGAAGGGTGGGAGGGATGTTCAAATGGGAGGGTAATGGGTAAATGTTGATGTTTGGTAGAAACCAATGCAATGCTGTAAAGCAATTATCCTTTGACTAAAAATCAGTCAAAGAAAAAAAAAAAAAAGGCACCAGAAGCATGCTGGGTGTTAGGCAAGCTAACCTGCAGCTAGAATCACTCAGGTTAAGGGTAACTAATTTCTATTCACCATTTCTATGCTTTATATTTTCTCTGTTTTTACGTATGAAAGCCTAAAAACGCTGTGTCAACCTAAAGTGATCCTAACACTCTCATACGTCACATAAGGGGTGGGGTTGAGAGAGAAAGGGAGAACAAAGAAAAACACCTGTGAACGGGAATGGACAGGAGTAAAAACTAGAGAGAGAAGATGAAAAGAACCTGACTCCTTCTGACCCAGAAACCTTCCCTCTAGGAAAGACAGACTTGGGTTTCCCTGGTGGCTCAATGGTAAAGAATCCGCCTGCCAACGCATGGGTTCAACCCCTGATCCGGGAAGATTCCACACATCCCAGAGTAACTAAGCTCATGTGCCCAAAGCTACTGAGCCTGTGCTTCAGAGCCTGGGAGCCGCAACTCCCGAAGCCCGCACACCCTAGAGCCGGCGCTCCGCAATGAGAGAACCCACTGCGATGAGAAGCCTGTGCACCACAGCGCAGAGCAGGCTCCACTCACCGCAACTACAGAAAAGCCTGCACAGCAAAAAGGGCCTGGCACAGCCAAACACAAATACAATGTTTTTATAAAAAGAAAGACATAGATATTTCAACCATACTCTCCACAGACATTTCTGTCCCTTCTTTTCACAATCTCTGTGCTTGTGCTTAGTCTTTCAGTCGTGTCTGACTCTTTGCAACCCTGTGGACTGTGGCCCACCAGGCTCCTCTGTCCATGGGACTCTCCAGGCAAGAACACTGGAGTGGGTTGCCATGCCCTCCTCCAGGGGATCTTCCCAACCCAGGGATCGAATCTAGGTCTCCCACATAGTAGGCGGATTCTTTACCATCTGAGCCACCAGGAAAGCCCTTTTCACAATGGACTACTCTAAACTACTCCCAGGACACAGATCTGTCCTGGGAGACTGTATTTGATTTTTAGAAGCAACTAAAAGTTCATTCAAATCAGATCTGGTGAAAAACACTGTTGCCTTTTCTGGGTAACACAGCTTTATATCAAAATGAGCATGAAAATGGCAAGTAACAACGCTGATTTTCCCTGGCCCTCCTGGTCCAACTCTGACAGAAATTTAAAGAGGTGTTTCAAAAATGATCCAAGAACACTGGTGGAAAAGCATTTCTTTTACAAATTACTTTCAAAACAACGTTTTGAAATCAAATATGCTTGTTACTGAAGTGTCATTTCTTAAAATTATATTTAGGTCAAGCTTCTCCAAGTTTCTTTCTGAGATTAAAATGCTAAATATCTACTACTGAACTCATGCAAGGTCTTGAGAAAATACCTGTAAAAGAACCGAATACCCAACATTTATTTAACACACGACTTGCTGTGTCTCGCTGGATAATCCTTTACTTTCCTTTTAGCTTCCATTTCTTCACTGCCTTAATTACGAGAAAACAAAGTTGCTGGGCAAGATGGTATCCAGATTTTATCAGCTCTGGATGGAAACACACGTAAGAAATGCTACCCACTCCATCACCCACAAAGGGAACACCCTACCTTCTTCATCAAGCCCCCCGATGATGTTGTACACATAGTAGGGGAAGAAGCGCCTGGAGTACAGGATTGTGGACAGCATTGCAGCGATTGCCCCAGTGGTCATGGCCTTATTGTTGGAATGCTTGTACATCTGCAATTATTAACAAAACCAACAGGCATGTAGAGGCAGAATATACTAAAGACTAGAACAATGAACAGCAAATGGAAAAGAATGAAAGCATTTCCTGGTGAAATGGGAAAGGACGCCTGTTCCTTTCATGATTAAACACCACAGTAATACAAAACAAAATAGTATTTTATTATGTCCTATCGTTGTGGGGGCTACAGACATTTCTCAGGGAGAGAACGCCAAGTTGCCCTCAGCTCTCCAGTTTGGAGGGTCCTTTCCATGCCAGCCTCATCTCAGGCCCTCTTAACTCAAGAGCAAATACACACAAACAGATCACATGAGGCAACCTGGAGAGGATATTCCAAACTCAGCTCTCCACTCTGCAAACTGATAGTGGTCAGGAAAATAAAGCCCATGGGTCAAATCCAGCCCACCACTTGTTTCAGTCAAGTTTCACGGGAACACAGTCTTGTTCATTCATGAGATATTGTTAGTGTCTGTTTTTGCACAGTTCAGTCCAGTCGCTCAGTTGTGTCCGACTCTTTGTAACCCCATAAACTGCAGCACGCCAGGCCTCCCTGTCCATCACCAATTCCCGGAATCCACCCAAACCCATGTTCACTGAGTCGGTGATGCCATGCAACCATCTCATCCTCTGTTGTCCCCTTTTCCTCCCGCCCTCAATCTTTCCCAGCATGAAGGTCTTTTCAAATGAGTCAGCTCTTTGCATCAGGTGGCCAATGTATTGGAGTTTCAGCTTCAACATCAGTCCTTCCAATGAACACCTAGGACTGATCTTTAGGATAGACTGGTTGGATCTCCTTGCAGTCGAAGGGACTCTCAAGAGTCTTCTCCAATACCACAGTTCAAAAGCATCAATCCTTCGGTGCTCACCTTTCCTTATAGTCCAACTCTCACATCCACACGACTATTGGAAAAACCATAGCCTTGACTAGACAGATCTTTGTTGACAAAGTAATGTCTCTGCTTTTTAATATGCTGTCTAGGTTGGTCATAACTTTCCTTCCAAGGAGTAAGCGTCTTTTAATTTAATGGCTGCAATCACCATCTGCAGTGATTTTGGAGTTCAAAAAAATAAGTCAGCCACTATTTCCCCATCTATCTGCCATGAAGTGATGGGATTGGATGCCATGATCTTAGTTTTCTGAATATTGAACTTTAAGCCAACTTTTTCACTCTCCTCTTTCACTTTCATCAAGAGGCTGTTTAGTTCTTCACTTTCTGCCATAAGGGTGGTGTCATCTGCGTATCTGAGGTTATTGATATTTCTCCCAGCAATCTTGACTCCAGCTTGTGCTTCTTCCAGCCCAGCGTTTCTCATGATGTACTCTGCATATAAG
>NW_011494841.1:33357-48098 GCF_000754665.1 Bison bison bison | reverse complement strand
GCCTTGACGTACTCCTTTTCCAATTTGGAACCAGTCTGTTGTTCCATGTCCAGTTCTAACTGTTACTTCCTGACCTGCATACAGGTTTCTCAAGAGGCAGGTCAGGTGGTCTGGTATTCCCATCTCCTTCAGAATTTTCCACCGTTTATTGCTATCCACACAGTCAAAGGCTTTGGCATAGTCAATAAAGCAGAAATAGATGCTTTTCTGGAACTCTCTTGCTTTTTCGATGATCATGTAGATGTTGGCAATTTGATCTCTGGTTCCTCTGCCTTTTCTAAAATCAGCTTGAACATCTGGAAGTTTACCGTTCACATATCACTGAAGCCTGGCTTGGAGAATTTTGAGCATGACTTTACTAGCGTGTGAGATGAGTGCAATTGTGCGGTAGTTTGAGCATTCTTTGGCATTGCCTTTCTTTGGGATTGGAAAGAAAACTGACCTTTTCCAGTCCTGGTTTAGGGCAGATTAAACAGTTGCCACAGAAACCAAATGGCTGACTCCTGATTAGACTCAGACAAGCCTCTCTCTTTTCAGAGAGGGTATCTGTGAGAGACGGGGGCAGCTCTACTTTGTATGAACCCAGCAGAGGGCAGGGTCTTAATCCTTAGAGCATCTACCACGAAGAACGGAGTATCCAAAACGGCACCTGACACGGTGATTTCTGATCCAAGATTTACTACGTCCTGACAATTCTAAATTATCCAATAAAGTAAATGTAAGTTAACCGATTTGTCAGCCACAGCCAATGTCTCTAAAGAGAAAGCTAAGAACTGCTATAAAATCTAACAATGACAAGATTATAAAGAAAATTCTTCATTTCACTTCAAAACCAAGCGCCAATATTTATTCACCTCACCATTGACATAACAATATGTGAAAGAATTTGCAAGTACTGTGCACTGAGTTGAACTCACTGCACCTTTTTGCAATTTTATTAACAAAATACTACTTTCCATGTCAGGTTTATTTTTGTCCTCTAAATGCCTTTTACAAACTATGCATTAGGAATCATATAAATGTCAATATATGTCACTACAGCTTTCAATATCAATAGATTTTAAACAAATGTTAACAACTGGTAAATACTCAATGAAATCATTCCTCCACATTTAAAAAGGTAAGTGTCAGTTAAATTCATTACATGACTCCAGTAACCTTACCCGTAATCTTAAGGGCTATCCACAAGCAGGCAAAACAGAACATCAACCCTGCTAACCTTTTCATGTACCAGCTAAACTTACCAACTACTATACTAAATATTACAATATATAGCCTAGAAAATTAAATATTAAAACTAAGGAGATATAATACTGATACTGTAAATATGATCAATAGGAATTTAAAAACGTCACCAAGCTATATAACTAAGAAACAGAGCTACACTTCTGAGTATTGACATACGGTGACTGAGAATCCTACCCTAAGCCTGTACTTTACGAACTAAGAAGAGAGTCGTTACTAAAAAATCTGTATGAGTGCAGCCCAAATTACTCCTATCCTATTTTCCCTGAAATGATCTGAAGCAAACGCTGCTAATACACACAGGGCAGAATCAACATCTAGACCTGCCTCTGCTTCTGTCAAGTCAGCTCCCTCGCTTCAACACCCCTGCTGCCAGAGACACGCAGGTGGGGCAGCGTCAGCCCCTCTAAGACTGCACTGCAGGTCAGTTATCTTATTCTCTTCCTCCTCCCTCACCCCACCCGCTCTCTTCCACTCCCACCCACCCTGTGTCAGATCTCCTTCCTCAGCTGGCTGTCAACTAAAGACTGGTGGGGTCAGCTGAGAATGACTGTGCCTCTAGTCCAAACAGCTGGCTTGTCCTTCTGCTCATGCTAAGAGCACATGCTGTCAGGAGAGCGTGATGTGTTGGCTAATGGCTAATGGTGTTTCACACCAAGCTCCGGTCTAAAAGCCCGCCTCCTCTGCAGAAACTGATCTGTTTCATTTCTGAGAAAACTATCTTCAGAAGAAACCCCTTCCAGTCTACCTTAAAAAGGAGAGATAATCCTTCGCTTCATATTGTACGTGTATTTTAACAGCAAGGAACTTGCCGTCATTTACGTTACGCTACTCTGATGACGGCTGTATTAACAAGAGCGTGTCATTTGTACTGTGGGTTAAAGTTTCACCTGCTAAACTAGTTCTTCTCCAGCTAGCAGTAGCCATGGTGGATGCTTAGTATTAGTATTAGTCGCTCAGTCGTGCCTGACTCTCTGCGACCCCATGGGCTGCAGCCCACCAGGCTAAACTGTCATGAGATTTTCCAGGCAAGGGTACGGGAGTGGGTTGCCATTTCCTTCTCCAGGGGATCTTCCCAACCCAGGGTATGTATGCTTAAAATAATCTAAAGAACTTTTGTTATTAGCTTTCAACAGTGTAAACATGTACAAAAGCATCTACCTTTAGTCTTGCTTCAATAATTTTGGTCAGGGTAAGACAATCTCCATGAAAACCGCTACATCCAATGACTGTTTTGTCTGTTCTGTTAAAAAAAAAACACACCACATTTCAGGAAACAGTTGGTTTAACAGTAAGGCAAAACATGTCTTGATTAATTTTAAATTTAAAACTCAAATATGATTGAATTTTTTAAATAAGGTTAGGTTGAGGGCAGCCAATTTACATATAATACAACCCAATGCCCACACAGAAAGTTTCATAGATTTGACTGCATAAAAAATGAAAACTTCTATAAAAATATGATGAATTAAAAAAATATATATACACGACCAAAGTCTACTTTTAATTTCCTTATTCTACAAACAGTTCCTAAAAATACGAAATGCATTAATAGCATAATAGCTCTTGGGGATAATGTGCATAGTTAATAACATCATACTGTATATTTCAGTTGCTGAGAGTAGAGCCTGTAAGTTCTCATCACAAGAAAAAAAATGTTATAACTTGTGTGGTGACAGATATTAACCAGACTAATTGTGACCATTCTGTAATATACACAAATATGGGATCATTATGCTATACACCTGAAAGTATTAAAATGTTATATGTCGATTATGTATGCATGTGCTCAGTTGCTTAGTCATGTCCAACTCTTTGCAACCCCACGGACTGTAGCCTGCCAGGTTCCTCGGTCCATGAAATTTTCCAAGCAAGAATACTGAAGCAGGTTGCCATTTCCTACTGTAGGGGATTTTCCTGACCCAGGGATCAAACCTGCATCTCTTGCACCTCCTGCACTGGCAAGTGTGTTCTTTACCGCTGCACCACCTGGGAAGCCCCCAAATGCCAATTCTACCTCAACACAAAAGACACCCTGTGATGGGAAGGTAGGTGAGTTACACCAAAGTGAAACTTTCAGTGCTCAGTTGTGTTCAACTCTTTGCGAACCCATAGACTGTCGCCCACCAGGCTCCTCTGTCCATAGAATTCTCCGGGCAAGAATACTAGAGTGGGTGGCCATTCCCTTCTCCAGAGGATCTTCCTGATCCTGGGATCAAACCCAGTCTCCTGAAGATTCTTTACTGTCTGAGCCTCTAGCTGCTGCTGCTGCTAAATCACTTCAGTTGTGTCCGACTCTGTGTGACCCCAGAGATGGCAGCCCACCGTCTCTGGGATTCTCCAGGCAAGAACACTGGAGTGGGTTGCCATTTCCTTCTCCAGTGCATGAAAGTAAAAAGTGAAAGTGAAGTTGCTCAGTCGTGTCTGACTCCTAGCGACCCCATGGACTGCAGCCCACCAGGCTCCTCTGTCCATGGGATTTGCCAGGCAAGAATACTGGAGTGGGTTGCATTTGAGCCACTAGGGAAGCCCCTAAATTATATGAAAGTCATATAAAAAGAAACACAAGTCACCATAAACATATAAAAGAGTCTCCATGCCACTCACAAATTAAAATCTTAAAAAGAGACCATTTCAGCCTAGTAGAATAATAATGCTTAATGCTAGTGAGGTTGTGAAAATCAGGTACTCTCAGAAACTGGGAAGGAGTGTACACCGATCCAGCTCTTTAGAAAGGTTGTTTGACAGCATCTACTAAAAACTTAAATGCACATTACTTTCACTCAAAAATTCCACTGCTACAAATATACTCATGCAAGTTTGCAAAGATAAGCTCTAGGTTCACGTGTAAGTATACATATTATTTTAATGACTCTCCAAAACAAAACAAATACAACCCAAATGCCCACCAGAGAGTACTTAATAAAATTTTTGTGTATCTTTGCCGACAAAGGTCTGTCTAGTCAAAGCTGTGGTTTTTCCAGTAGTCACGTACAGATGTGAGTTGGACTGTAAAGAAAGCTGAACGCCAAAGAACTGATACTTTTGAACTGTGGTGTTGGATAAGACTCTTGAGAGTCCCTTGGACTGCAAGGAGATCCAACCAGTCAGTCCTAAAGAAAATCAGTCCTGAATATTCACTGGAAGGACTGATGCTGAAGCTGAAGCCCCATTACTTTGGCCACCTGATGTGAAGAAGAACTGACTCAGTGAAAAATATCCTGATGCTGGGAAAGACTGAAGGCAGGAAGAGAAGGGGACGACAAGATGAGATGGTTGGATGGCATCACCGACTCAATGGACATTAGTTTGGGCAAGCTCTGGGAGTTGGTGATGGACAGAGAGACCTGACATGTTGCAGTCCATGGGGTCGCAAAGAGTTGGACACAACTGAGCAACTAAACTGAACTGACGCCTCAAAAGTTAATTCCTAAGTCTTGATACTTATAAGGAAACCTAAACCCATCTCATCAAGAAATGATCAGCAGAGGCCCTTTCTTTCAGAAATAAAACATACTTGTCCAGCTGGGGAGACCACTGACACTTCTAGGGTCATCACCAGCATTTCCTGATCTCTCTATAACCAACCTCACTGCTCTGAGCCAAACCCCAATATACCTTAAGGCTTCACTGCCTGTACTACCAAGAATGGCTGATAATATCAGGAAGGTAAGACAAAATCTGAGCTTCAGAATGCTTTTGCCAAATATCCAGGTACCTAAATGAAGAAGAGTTTTTCTGCAAAGAATAAAGAGTAAATATAAGTTTCAAACAAGTGGGGGAAGAGATAGGTTAGACTCTAGGTCAGCCCCAAAGGGCATGGGATCAGGAGCATGCAAGCAATTCATGTGTGACCCAGTGCCTGTAATTCATGACAGCAACACAGAAGTAACACTGTTCTCTCTATATATACCTGAAGTATTTCATTAAAAAAAAAAAAGAGAGTATTCACTCAGGAGGCATACAAGCTAAAACAGAACGTTACAAAGATGAGCAGAACCTCGTACAAGGACAGTATCTATAGCATTATTTAAGTTTTATTCATGATATTTACTACTTTCACTTTATAAAAGTTACATCTTAAAAGACAAAAATTGTTGCATGGGTATGCTACAAGGGGTTCCTTGATAGCTCAGTAGGTAAATCCTGCAGGAAACCTGCGTTTGATTCCTGGGTCAGGAAGACCCCCCTGGAGAAGGAAATGGCAACCCACTCCAGTATTCTTGCCTGGAGAATCCCACCGACAGAGGAGCCAGGCAGGCTACAGTCCATGGGGTCACAAGAGTCAGACACGACTTAACAACTAACTCACCACCATGCTACAAATCAGAGAAGAGAAAAGGGTATCAAAAGATGGACGTGGACAGAAAGGGAACTGGAAAGATGAAGACAAGCTTACTGTTCTTTAGGCTGCGGTGTAGGCTGGGCCACGCCCTGCAGCACAAGGCCCACCCAAAGGACGTGAGCCTCATCAGCCCACTCCTGACAGAATTCAGGATTAAGAAGTGTCTGTGTAGTAACCTAAGAGTAACCACCATTTCCAACTGTGTCCAAAAATGTTAAACACAAACCGCTGTTAACATGTAAGGTACATTTAGTTAGTAATTTATGCAGATTCCCCCCACCCCAGTACACATGACTTTATTATGTTTTAGAAAAAACATAGCCACCCATTAAAACTGTGAGCCATGGATATAACTGCTTAAGATATGGGTAAATTGAATGTTTTAGGTTTTTTTTTAAAGGTGCAGATTAAAAAAGAATCCAAAGTACATATGATAAAGTAGTAACAATGCTGATAAGACCTAAATGATAGTATATGAGCACTGACTACAGAATTATCCTACCTTTGTTGTATATTTGATATTTTTTATAAGATGCAGAGTAAAGAATATTTAAGTTACCAAAAACACTGTTGGTACCTAAATATGACAAATATTATGAAGACTACATACTGAATTATTAGAAAATAATTTTCTAACAAAAATACAAGCTAAGCTCCAAACAGGCAATCTAAAAATTCATGAAAGACATCATTTAAAACCTGAATCTCTCGCAGCATTAAATCATCACAAGGTACTGAAAACATGTCCTTAGAAATATTTACTTACAATTTGTAACATTTGGGGCTGTCCCGTGTGTGAATTGAAAACCCTTCACTTAATCTAGTGTCAGAAGCAACAATTGAAAAATCTTCTCCAGCAATTGCCAATACAGTACTGAGGGGGAAAGAAGGAAAAACAAAATTAATAAATTCTTCTGGACATTAATAACACCTTTCCCAATATGAGAATGCTCCACAGCACATACTGAGATAAAATCTACTAGATATAATCAAGTGCAGGATTCAGGTGGAAGAGGAAACGATCAGGGGAAAGGATCCCTGGCTACAAGTCATCTGGGAAAAAAAAAAATTTAAGAATTTCCTTAAAAACACAAGTCAAATCAGACCAAAGGTTCCTTAGCAGAAGACTACAGAAACATCTGGCTTCCCTTGTGGCTCAACTGGTAAAGAATCTGCCTGCAATGCGGGAGACCTAGGTTCCATCTCTGGGTTGGGAAGATCCCCTGGAGGGCATGGCAACCCAGTCCAGTATTCTTGCCTGGAGAATCCCCATGGTTAGAGCCTGATGGGCTACAGTCTAAGGGATTGCTAAAGAGTTGGACACAACTGAACGACTAAGCACAAACATCACTAAATTATCACCATCATCAAAAAATTAAACATTATTGATTAATATGTATCATTAAACAATTACTGATACTATAAAATGGCCAAAGGCCATGGCCTTGCCTGCTGGGGGAGGTGTAGACAGGGATACAACACAAGATATCTGAGCTCAAGAAAGAAGGGCTTAATGTGGTTTTATCATTTTTTATTTTTTGATCACGCCACACAGCATGTGAAATCTGTTTCCCCATCAGGGATCAAACCTGTGTCTCATGCTTTGCAAGGGCAGTCTTAACCACTGGACCACAAGGGGAGTCCCGGGGCTTAACGTTTTTAATTTCTTTATATCCAAGTCCTTATAAAATTGTCTTGCTCTCAGGAGACACCCAAGCATCTTTTGGAAAATGGACCAACAAAGAACAACCTTTTCCCTCTGTGGCTCTGTTCAGTGGAGGCGGAGAGGATGAGCTCTAAAAGCAGACTGTGTGGGTTCAAAGTCTGGTTCTCTTGCTTAGAAGATACGAGATAGTCAACTGCTTAACTTCTCAAGGCCTCAATGTCCTCAAACACGTATCAGGGATGACAACAGTAGCTACTTTATTTGGGTGTTACAAGCATTAAACAACTAAATTGTTAAGCCTTATTCCTGTGCCTGAAACATAACTGGTCCTCCAGTTAAGTGTTAGCTATGATCCCCCTGGCGTAAGTATGATCACCGAGAACTTGGACTCTGAAGTTACCCGAAACCTGTCCATGCCATAACAGCTCTGTGACCTTGGACAAATTATCAAGTTGATATTAGCAGTTCCTGTGTTAAAGGTTGACTGAGTTAAACTGCATAATCTTAAAGTACTCAGTGACAAATGCACAGGCTAATCACTTGGGAGTTTAACCACATTCAGTCAGACTAGAAAGACACAGGACTAAGTCTTATTTTGTAGAAGCAAAGGCTGCCCAAGAGCCAGCAATAAATGTTAAAGGAAAAGAACACAGATTAAGAAAAGGTAATTTAATATCAGAAAGCCATAAGCACTAACTTTAGAGCAGTAATTGGATTACAAAGGTTAGAAGGTAAACACTGAATACCTTACAAGTCTCAAGCAGAATCTGCAACTGTCTCATGAAATAGGTCTAATAACTCATTTTGTGATCCCACCACTTCATTAGTTGTCACAGGAAATATTTAAAAGTGCAATGATAAAAGCATTCATAAACTTCATTGCAACACAGATATGGATTCAAGTCCTGGGGTTCAACTTCACACCAGCGCTATGACTAACAAAATTTAACTTCTAAGAGCCCAAGTTCATTTGTAAAACTGAGGTATATATCATCTAACAGTCAGTCATCATGAGGATAAAAAAGATACCTGCTTTCAATCTACAAAATGCTTCTCTTTTGATTCTTCTCTCAAACTATGACTAGCTAAGGAAGATAAGGAAATCTGGGTTCAAGAAGCTGAGAGGTAGGTACCAAAGACCACACTCCTCTTTAGTGTGAGACAAGGCTAAAATCACAGACTTCCAATCTCTTTGCAAATACCCTGAAAATCTACACTAAAATTTCAAACCCATAAGGACCTGAGTAATTAATCTGGTCACTGGATGGTCCTTAAAGATTACCAGATTAATAAATTGGGTGTGTACGTTTCAAAGTACAAAATTTGGCCCGCAAACTATAAACGATGCTTAAACACACAGCTCTTCGCAGTTAGGAGTCCTAAAGAGAGTGTCTTTCCACAACCCTAGTTCTTTTAGTGCGCTATCAAGGAAAAGTATTAAGACAAAGCTGGTAAGTTAAAAAAAAAAAAAAAAAGAAAAACATAAAACATGCAAGAATCACATATTCAAAGGCCCCCCCTTCTGAGTATTTTTTCCCTGAACTTATGCCAACCCTTAAAAATAAACACTGATCAATGAAACTAAGTCTGCGCAAGTAATCCTACCTGCTATTTAAAACAACTCAAAATGGTGATTTGATTAGATCTTTTAGCTAGACAACTACATCTAATCACATGGCCAATCAACCATCAACTTTAAAATCAGATGCTCAACCTGCCCCGTGCCTGCTGGCTCGAGAAACACGTTCAGACAGACAGGAAACGTTAGGTCCATTTTTAAAGCTCTTCCAGAGCGGAGGTCAGGTGTCAATTTCTATCTGCTGTCTACGTAAAGCTGGCCGTCCACATCGAGATCCAGTAACCGGCCTATAACGTGAAGCCCTGAAGAACAAGACCTAGCCGAGCAACCTCGGAGAGGGAGGCCTGAGACTGGAGGGGCAGCGCCGGGCACACAGGCTTAAGCAGGGATATGGAGGAAGAAAGAGAAGGCGGCGGCTCTGCGGGCTTTACCCTCCGTTGAAAGCGTAGGGCGAAAAGCGCAGCTGCAAAGGGCCCACGGAGCTGTGAGGTTCCATGGCCAGGTCTCGGCCGGCGCCTGAGTACGCAGCAACGGAGGACAACATTCCGTGGCTCCGCTCCTGCTGTCTCACGGCAAGATGGCTGCCTCGACCGGAAATTGTGCCGCTTCCGGTTTCCGCGGCGCTGCCTCCGGCCGCTCTATCTCACGCCAGTCGTTGCTCCTGGAGGCCAGAGCCGTCGCCTTCCAGTCGGTAGCCATTGCCGGTTCCTCGTAGACACCTGGCAGTGAGGTACAGGCTTTCTTTTCCAGGCAAACATTCGAAATCACTCGTGATGGATAGAAATTTTAAAGTCTGAGTTTACAAAGACATTGGAAAAACTATGGCGCAACGGAAACTCGAAGACTCTCTTGGAGTGTAAATTGCTACTGCTGCTAAGTCGCTTCAGTTGTGTCAACTCTGTGCGACCCCGTAAACGGCAGCGCACCAGGCTCCCCGTCTCTGGGATTCTCCAGGCAAGAACACTAGAGTGGGTTGCCATTTCCTTCTCCAATGCACGAATGAGAAAAGTGAAAGTGAAGTACCTCAGTCGTGTCCGACTCTTAGCGACCCCATGGACTGCAGCCTACCAGGCTCCTCTGTCCGTGGGATTTTCCAGGCAAGAGTACTGGAGTGGGCTGCCATTGCCTTCTCCGGAGTGTAAATTAGTACAGCCGTTTTTCGAAAAGGGACTGGCATTACTTGACATAGTTGAAATACACACACATCATGACCCAGCAGTTTCATGCCGAGGTATGTACCCTGGCCAGAAGACATGCAAGAATATTCATAAAAATGTTCTTAATGGCCCCAAACTGGAAATGAGCTAAATGTCCATAAACTGCAGAATGGATAAAGCAACTGAGGGATGTGCCAAAGCAAGAAAATTAACTGACTTTGGCTAGAGGGAAAGGTCCTGCTTGGCTAGGGATGGGTTGGAGGTTGTAGTGCTAGCAATACTGGGTTTCTTTACTTGATTTAATGCTTGCCTGCTCAGTCAATCAGGCGTGTCCGACTCTCTGCGACCACTTGGACTATAGCCCACCAGGCTCCTCTGTCCATGGGGTATTTACACGAAAGAATACTGGAGTAGGTTGACATTTCCTCCTCCAAGGGATCTTCCTCACCCAGGGATCGAACAGCCATCTCCTGTGTCTCTTGTATTGGTCGGCAGATTCTTTACCAATGAGCCACCAAGGGAACCCTTTGTTGCTGTTGTTCAGTTGCTAAGTCGTGTCCAACTCTTTGCAACCCCATAAACTGCAGCCCGATAGGTTTCCCTGTCCTTCACTATCTCCCAGAATTTGCTCAAACCCATGTCCATTGTGTTGATCACATCCAACCATCCCATCTTCGGTTGCCGCCCCCTTCCTTCTCCTCCTGCCCTCATTCTTTCCCAGCATCAGGGTCTTTTCTAATGAATCAGCTCTTTGCATCAAGTGGCCAAAGTATTGGAGCTTCAGCTTCAGTCTTTCCAATTAATATTTATGGTTGATTTCCTTTAGGATTGCCTGGTTTTATCTCCTTGCTGTCCAAGGGACTCTCAAGAGTTCAAAAGCATCAATTCTTTGGCACTCAGCCTTCTTTATGGTCCAACTCTCACATCTGTACATGACTGCTGGAAAAATCACAGCTTTGCCTATACAGACTTTACTAGCAAAGTGACGTCTCTGTTTTTTAATACACTGCCTAGGTTAATCATAGCTTTTCTTCCAAGGAGCAAGTGTCTTTGAATTTCATGGCTGCAGTCACTGCAGTGATTTAGGAGCCCAAGATCAAATCTGTCACTGTCTCTACTTTTTCCCCATCTATTTCCCATGAAGTGATGGGACCAGATGCCATGATCTTCATTTTCTGAATGTTGAATTTTAAGCCAGCTTTTTCACTCTCCTCTTTCATCCTCATCAAGAGGCTCTTAGTTCCTTTTCACTTTCTGGCATTAGAGTGGTATCATCTGCATATATGAGGTTGTTGATATTTCTCCAGGAAATCTTGATTCCAGCTTGAGGTTCATCCAGCCACACATTTTGGATGATGTACTCTGCATATAAGTTAAATAAGCAGGGTGATAGTGTATGGCCTTGATGTACTCCTTTCCCAGTTTTGAACCAGTCCGTTGTTCTATGTCTGGTTCTGTTGCTTCTTGACCTGCATACAAATTTCTCAGGTGATAGATAAGCTGGTCTGATATTCCCATTTCTTTAAGAATTTTCCATTGTTTGTTGTGATCCACACAGTCAAAGGCTTTAGTGAAGTCAATGAAGCAGAAGTAGATGTTTTCCTGGAATTCCCTTGCTTTCTCTATGATCCAATGGATTTGGGCAATTTGATCTCTGGTACCGCTGCCTTTTCTAAATCCAACTTGTACATCTGGAAGTTCTTGGTTCATGTACTGCCCTTATTTGATTTAATACCGTCTATTAATCTGTACACATGTTTACATACTTCTTTATATGAATATCATATTTTACAATTTAAAAATGTTAATAAAAAAAGCAAGCAAGCCTTTAACTAATATAGAATGGACTGTTTGATATATACATGCAATTCTGGAAGCAGAAAAAGATATTTGAAAAGTACTTTTTAAATTAAAACTTTTCCTATACTTTACTGTAAAAGGTAAAAGGGTTTTCTTTGATGGTTATGGACAGAGAAGTATTGTATTTATTTGGGTACTGTCCTGGATACAAAAATTCTGTAAAATCTTCCCTATCCTTAAGGAGGACCCAACCTCATTGATTATGTGCAGCACAAAGGAAGCAAGCTAACAAGCATTACAACCTGCAATTATGCCTAAATGAACCACAGGATATTAGAGATACCAAAGGAACATTTCATGCAAAGATGGGCATAATAAAGGACAGTAATGCCATGGTCCTAACAGAAGCAGAAGATATTAAGAAAAGGTGGCAAGAATACACATAAGAACTATACAAAAAAGATCTTTATGACTCAGATAACCACAATCGTGTGATCACTCACCTAGAGCCAGACATCTTGGAAGGTGAAGTCAACTGGGTCTTAGGAAGCGTCACTACGGACAAAGCTAGTGGAGGTGATGGAATTCCAGTTGAGCTATTTCAAGTCCTAAAAGATGCTGCTGTGAAAGTGATGCACTCAATATGCCAGCAAATTAGGAAAACTCGGCAGTGGCCACAGGACTGGAAAAGGTCAGTTTTCATTCCAATCGCAAAGAAAAGCAATGCCAAAGAGTGTTCAAACTACTGCACAATTGCACTCTTCTCACATGCTAGCAAAGTAATGCTCAAAATTCTCCAAGCCAGGCTTCAACAGTACGTGAACTGAGAACTTCCAGATGTTCAAGCTAGATTTAGAAAAGGGAAAGGAACCAGAGATCAAATTCCCAACATCCATTGGATCATTGAAAAAGCAAGAAAGTTCCAGAAAAACATCTATTTCTACTTTATTGACTAGGCCAAAGCCTTTGACTGTGTGGATCACAACAAACTGTGGAAAATTCTTAAAGAGATAGGAGTAGCAGACCAACTTACCTGCCTCCTGAGAAATCTGTATGCAGGCCAAGAAGCAACAGTTAGAACTGGACATGGAACAATGAACTGGTTCCAAATAGGGAAAGGAGTATGTCAGGACTGTATGTTGTCACCCTGCTTATTTAACTTATGTGGAGAGTACATCACATGAAATGCCGGGCTGGATGAAGCACAAGCTGGAATCAAGATTGCTGGGAGAAATATCAATAGCCTCAGATATACAGATAACACCACCCTTATGGCAGAAAGTGCAGAGGGACTGAAGAGCCTCTTGATGAAAGTGAAAGAGGAGAGTGAAAAAGCTGGCTTAAAACTCAACATTCAAAAAACGTTAGATAATGGCATCTGGTCCCATCACTTCACGGCAAATAGATGGGGAAACAATGGAAACAGTGACAGACTTTATTTTCGTGGGCTCCAAAATCACTGCAGATGGTGACTGCAGCCATGAAATAAAAAGACGTTTGCTCCTTGGAAGAAAAGCTATGATTAACCTAGGCAGTGTATTAAAAAGCAGAGACATTACTTTGCCAACAAAGGTCTGTCTAGTCAAAGCTATGGTTTTTCCAGTAGTCATGTATGGAGAAGGCAGTGACAACCCACTCCAGTACTCTTGCCTGGAAAATCTCATGGACGGAGGAGCCTGGTAGGCTGCAGTCCCTGGGGTCGCTAAGAGTCCGACACGACTGAGAGACTTCACTTTCACTTTTCACTTTCATGCACTGGAGAAGGAAATGGCAACCCACTCCAGTGTTCTTGCTGGGAGAATCCCAGGGACGGGGGAGCCTCGTGGGCTGCCGTCTATGGGGTCGCACAAAGTCAGACACGACTGAAGTGACTTAGCAGCAGCAGCAGCAGCAGCAGCATGTATGGATGTGAGAACTGGACTATAAAGAAAGCTGAGCGCCGAAGAATTGATGCTTTTGAACTGTGGTGTTGGAGAAGACTCTTGAGAGTCCCTTGGAGTGCAAGGAGATCAAACCAGTCCATCCTAAAGGAAATCAGTCCTGAATAGTCATTGGAAGGACTGATGCTCTAGCTCCAATCCTTTGGCCACCTGATGGGAAGAACTGACTCATTGGAAAAGACCCTGATGCTGGGAAAGACTGAAGGCAGGAGTACTGGAAGATAGAGGATTAGATGGTTGAATGGCATCACCGACTTGATGGACATGAGTTTGAGCAAGCTCTGGGAGTTGGTGATGGACAGGAGAGCCTGGCGTGCTGCAGTCCATGGAGTCACAAAGAGTCTAACACGACTGAACTGAACCATAGGAGAGGTCCTCTGGGGTCCAACTTTACCTATAGTTCTTGTGACAAATGTGAAAAGACTTCATAAGATGGCAGCAGGTATCTGGTTTTTTTTTTTTTTAATCATTCCACATGTTTGAGAATAGCTAACACCGCTTACCGCGCGCCAGGCACTGTTCATGCATTTCCTTAATTCTTCTCACATTGTTCTTAGAGGACAAGCGGTATTCCCATTCCATCCTATACATGAAGAAACTGAGGTGGAGCGGTCTGGTAACTTGCTCAATATCACACCGCTAGTTGGTTTAAACAGTCAGTATTTAAAAATCAATATCTTGTCTACATCCAGCAGCGACCAATCAACATATTTTGGTAGGGTGGCTTCTCCCGGAAGCCAGAAGCGCTCCGCCCCGCCTCTTGTTTCTCTAAAGTCGAGTATCCAAGGGAGTCAGAGGAAGTCACACGGCGCTCACACTTACCACGGCCGGCGCCCCTCGCGGGCAGCTAGCTAAAGCCGAGGTGGAACTGGCGGAAGTGACGTTATCAACGCGCGCCCGGAGTCCTGTGGGATCGGGAAGGGTCGCCGTGGCGGGCGCCTGGGCCGCTGGGTGCTGAACTTCGTTTTCTCCGACCGGTAGTCGTCTCTGCAGTGACTCCAGGTAACCA
>NW_011494841.1:10559-33257 GCF_000754665.1 Bison bison bison | reverse complement strand
GGCTCGCGCTGCCGCCCCTTCGGCCAGTCCCGGCCGGGGCTCCCGCCCGGCGCCCTCTGCGGTGTTTCGAGAGCAGCTTCCCTGTACGAGCGCTGGCGCCGGGAGCTGGTGGGGCCTGAGGCAGCACAGTCCCGCTCATCCGGAACTCTGCCATCCCTTAATTCTCTTTATTGAAAGGCCTGTGCCCACCTGTCTTGCTACCAACGGGTAGTTTTATAATAAAGTTGCGCTTGAGACTTTTTAACGTTTTGTCAGAGGCCGGAGACTTCAGGCACGTTGGGGCATAATACACAAATACAAAGGTGTCCTTGTCTAGGCCCAGGACAGTGTGGTTTTTGCATGTAATACTCTAGGTAGGCGTCTCTGAAAAGATTATTCTTGATTGAGGTACGCAGACACGAGGAGACTATGCAGAATTTATTGATTCTTTTCCCTTATCAGTGATTATCTCCCCAAAATATCAAATTTGATGCGTCAGTTACCAAAAGATGAGGAGATGCTGCAAACAACTCTTTTCTGAGGATAAGTTAGTGCAGTAATAACTGTGCGGCTTTAAGGACACGGGAGGAAAGATGGTCAGTACCATCACTTCGAATTAGAGATGAGCTCTAAACAGTGATAACATTAGGCCTCAACTACTTCCTCAGATTTTTTCTCTAGACTTAGTTTGCAGAACGGGGTCAGGAGCCACCAGTTTCTGGATCAATGAGTTCGTATAAATGAGTGGTTTCAATCCTGCCCTCATTGTCTCTTGCCTCAACCATAGCAGTGACTCTTAAACCGAACTTCCAGCCTCCAGTTTTGTCTCTTAGAGTTCATTCATACTCTTGCTACAGTAGATCTACTCATGGTGCACTTCAAAACCTTGTCACTGCTTGTATTGCTTATCTAATATACATTTGCTGTCTCATCCCCTGTAGGAACAGTCCATGCAGTCATGCTTGGTTTGTTGCTTACATGCTCTTTCACTTTTTGTCTCTTTGTGCTTAACCTTTCTTCTGCCTGAAATGCTGAGTGTAAATTCCTACTCACCTTGCTAGAACCAAGTTAGATGGTCCTTGCTTTATAAACACACTCTTCTGAACACTTGACAGTTCACACTGCCTTCTTTTCTCCAGCATGTATGCATGCATTTGGGGCCTCCCGGGTGGCTCAGTAGTAAGGAATCCACCTGCAGTTGCAGGAGACACCAATTCGATCCCTGGGTTGGGAAGATCCTCTGGAGAAGGAAGTGGCCACCCAGTCCAGTATTCTTGCCTGGAAGATCCCACGGGCAGAGAAGCTTGGTGGACTATGTAGTCCATGTGGTTGCAAAAAAGTCAGACGTGACCTAGCTACTAAACAAAAGCATACATTCATTCATCATCAACATATTATATGTCAGACACTGTACTAAGTGTAGAGATTACAAGGACATATATTCATGGTTTCTTCACTCAAAGGGCTTAGCATAGTGTGTGTCTGCTGTTATAGCACTGAGGTTTTGCAGTGATTATTTGCATATCCTATACAAATTGAACTCTTTGATGCCAGGGACTATATATATATATATCCTCTTAATTTTTATATTTGCAGCACTCTGTTGTTGTAATAGATTAACAGTGTCCAAAAGAGCATAATTTTCTTACATGTCTGTTTTCGGAAGCAGCTTTCTCTGTGTTTGGTCTGCTTTCCCCTGATGGGTATGTAGGATATATAGTCTTCGGAGTCCTTTGTCCTTTCAGAATCACTGCCAGGTTCTGAGTGCTTTTTTATACAAGTACGAGCTTGAGGTACATGCGCATCTTTGACATATAATTTGTAACTTTAAGATCTATATGTTCTGTGTGAGAAAACTTTAATAGATTGGTAACATTTAAACTGAAATCTAATAGTAATAGCTGACATTTATCCTGTGCTTACTGTGTTATAACTGGATGCTGTTCTTAAGGTATTAATCAGTCCTGTTTGAATCAGTTGGTTCTCACAGCAACCTTGAGCACAGGAGTCCATATGAACTAAACTGAATAAAAGGTCTTTAATTAGTCACTCAGTTCTTTAACCTAAAAGTAATTTCAAATGTGTAGCCAGTAAAGAGATGATTTAAGGAAAGCCAGGTACGGGCATCGGAGAAGGCAATGGCACCCCACTCCAGTACCCTTGCCTGGAAAATCCCATGGATGGAGGAGCCTGGTGGGCTGCAGTCCATGGGGTCGCTAAGAGCTGGACATGACTGAGCGACTTCACTTTCACTTTTCACTTTCATGCATTGGAGAAGGAAATGGCAACCTACTCCAGTGTTCTTGCCTGGAGAATCCCAGGGACCGGGGAGCCTGGTGGGCTGCCGTCTCTGGGGTCGCACAGAGTTGGACATGACTGAAACGACTTAGCAGCAGCAGCAGCAGCGGCAGCAGCAGCAGGTATAGGCACATTGGTATTTATGTGCTCTGAAGAGGTAAAGTGTTACATATATAAAAATATAATGTCTTATTTTTATGTCTGTACAGCTTCAATCACAGTATGTTATTTATTTAAGGTAGTTTCTCAATAAATGATCATGCCAAAGTGTATTGGATACAATTCAAAATTTATTAAACTTAATGCCCAGGACATTATAGAGGATAGAAAACTGAATGACATATTTAAAAACTTTAGTACCGTGTATACAGTGCATAATAAATATTTCTACTCAGATATGACAGTTTGCTTAGGAATTCATTTTCCTTGGATATTTTTTCCCAAAAGTTTTGAATGCTGTAAACATTCAAAACTTAACATTTAACATTATAAGACTATAAATTGAACACATAAAAAAACAATTTTTGTCCTGTTGACTCTTTTGCACGCAGTCATGAAAAACTTGGAAGGAGTAAGAGTTCAGCTTTGTAAGGTGAAAAGGAAATGGGTTCCAGAGTAGCTTGATTGGGTTTTTACATTTGTTTTTTGTATAACCGTGAAACTGATTTAAAAGGCTGCATAGCTTACCTGTGTTCTTACATTAAACTTCAAATCTTTTCAAAGCAGCACCGCTGTTTCTTGGTGTGCACGAAGATAACCCACAGAGCCGAGCAAGTCGCCAAGAATAGTGTGCTGGGGATGCTCTAGGAAAAGACTGAATGCTGAGGCAATTTCCAGTCCAGAGGTTTTTGATTTGCCAAGAAGGTGAACGTCATGGATCAGAACAACAGCCTCCCACCCTATGCCCAGGGCCTGGCCTCCCCTCAGGTAATGCAGCTGGAGGGAGGGTGCATATAGGACAGGACCTGCATTGTTAGAGACACTGTAAAAGGGAAGGAAGGGAATTAAGCCTCTGTTGTTGAAAATGGACTTATGGTTTTTTAAGTCTTCTGTATTTCATTGATAATTTCCTTCAGATTTTTAATAGGCGTGATAATGTTTAATTTGGGAAGTTTGGAAGCTAAAATATATATTTGTCTATAAGACTTAATCTTTTGATAAACACTTATGAAAGTGGTCTGAGTGATTATAGAGTGTTTGATTTCATAAGTAACCTAATTATTTTCTAGCTTTATCTTTTCCTTTTTATGTTTAAAGTTCCAAATAACATACCTGCTTTTAAAATTTTTAAATAACTTCTGTTTAAAAATACCCATTTTAAGTGTGTGTTTTGACAAGTGTATGCACCTTTGAAAGTTCTGAAACATTTCAGTTAGCCTAAAAATCCCTCTCTGCCCCTTAACAGTTACTCCCCTAGGCCCAGGCAAAGGCTGATCCACTTTCCAGACATAGAGATAGTTTTGTCTGTGCTAGAATATCGTGCAGGTGGCATCATACCAGTCAGTATGTGCTTTTTGTGTGTCTGTCATCTTAACCCAGCGTAATGTTTGCGTATATCAGCAAATTCCTTTTTATTGCCAAGTGGCCCTCTTGTGTGGATGTACCACAGTTTGCTTTCCAGTTGCTGACATTAGGGCCGTTTCTAGGTTGAAGCAATTATGAATAAAGGTGCCAGTACTCTTGCCTGGAAACTTCCATGGATGGAGGAGCCTGGTGGGCTGCAGTCAATGGGATCACTAAGAGTCGGACACGACTGAGCGACTTCACTTTCACTTTCATGCATTGGAGAAGGAAATGGCAACCCACTCCAGTGTTCTTGCCTGGAGAATCCCAGGGACAGGGGAGCCTGGTGGGCTGCTGTCTATGGGGTCGCACAAAGTCGGACACGACTGAAACGACTTAGCAGCAGCAGCAGCTGTATGTGTATATTCTTCATGTCTGCTATGTTTTTATTTCTCTTGGGTAAATACTTAGGAATGGGATTGCTGGGTCATTGTGTAAGTGTGTGTTTAACTTTATAAGAAAGTGCCCTGCATGTTCTCAAGTCCTACCAGCAGCATGTGAGAGTTCTCGTTGCTCCACACCCTCACCAGCACGTTTTCACTTGAGTCTAAATGTAAAAGCGTTTTCCTGTTGACTTACGATCTTGAGCATTTTGTCAACTGCTAATTAACTGTTTATGTATCTTCATTTGTAAAATGTCCTTCACATCTTTTGCCCATTTTTTTATTGGTCTGTTTGTTCATCATTTATTGCATTTTGATTGGTCTTTATTCTGCATACAAGTTCTTTCTCAGATGTATGTATGGTAGATGTTTTCTCCTAATCTGTGGCTTAATTTTTAATTTTCTTAATGATATCTTTCAAAGAATGGAAATTCTCAATTTTTTCAAAGTCTTAAACCATTGTTATCCTCTAGAGCCTGAAGGGTTAAGCATCTTCCTAAATTCTCCCGTGTTGTTTATTGAATTTCACACCTAGGTCTACTTCCACATCCTAAGCTCTTACCTACTATGCTGCTGTGCTGCAGTGAAGAAAAAAGTGATGTGTGTGAGATGACGGCTTAATAGCCCCATTTGTTCTCAGATGGTGCCTGTCTTTGCACATCTCACCTGCAGTTCTACCAGCCAAGTTCTGCAGACACTTGACACCAGCCAATCTAACCGATTGTTCTCTAACTGTCCACAGGGTGCCATGACTCCTGGAATCCCTATCTTTAGTCCAATGATGCCTTACGGCACAGGACTGACTCCACAGCCTATTCAGAACACCAACAGTCTGTCTATTCTGGAGGAGCAGCAACGGCAGCAGCAGCAGCAGCAACAGCAGCAGCAGCAGCAGCAGCAGCAGCAGCAGCAGGCGGCAGTGGCAGCCGTCCAGCAGTCGACGTCCCAGCAGGCAACCCAGGGGCCCTCGGGCCAGACACCACAGCTCTTCCACTCACAGACTCTTACGACTGCACCCTTGCCGGGCACCACTCCCTTGTATCCCTCCCCCATGACCCCCATGACCCCCATCCCCTGCCACGCCAGCCTCAGAGAGCTCCGGGATCGTGCCGCAGCTGCAGTGAGTTCTCCTTGTGTGTCCTGTCCCTGCCCTGGAGGGACCCCCCTGCAACTGCGCTGCTGTTCTTTGTTCTCAGATGGATTGATTTATTTGTGTGGTATTAATGGTGATCATGCATCAAAACTTGCTTTATCTTACTTGAGAAAGGGAAGGAAAGCTGTCTTAGTGAGTCAGTGACCCCAGTAAAGGTCTCTCATAACATCTTCAGAAATTTGGTAGCTGTGCTTATATGCTTGGCCAGTGAAGTCCAGTTTGGATTGCATTATTGTTGTCGACGTTTCGCTGTAGCTGATTAACCAGATAAGCCTTATATAGTCTCCCTTCCTTGTGGTATTATAAGTCTTTGGAAAGATTAATTGCAAAGTCACAGAATCATTATTGTTCATAGTGGTCCTTGTTTTTCTTCATTGTTTATTATTATAAGGGCTGCATATAAATCTTTGAAGAGTTGTGTCCTTCCCACAAGCTGAGGATGGCTGTTCTTGCCCTAAATGGATTTTTCTACCTATGTGAAGTGGGTCCTGTATATAATAGAAAAGGGGTAGGGGGACAGGTAGGGAAAATTTCTCCTCCCTGAAAAACAGATATCCTCATATCTGTCAGTAAGAATTATATAGCTTTTGCCATTAGGAAGCTTATAACCACATGAAGGGTTATTTGTAATAAATACATCACCCAGTTTTCATGCAAGTCATTCCTAATCATTTTTAGAACTAAGTAATGTTTAATCATGGATCATGACTGTTAGACAGAGACCTAAATCTTGCCCTGGGTGTTTGTTTGATCTGAAACAATTAAAGAAAACAAAATAGTTTTAATGATTTTAGAAAGATAAGCACTTATTAGTTCATTTTTGTAAATACCATATGCTGTTGTCTTGCACAGTTACCTGGCCCCTATGCCCATTTAAGTTTGCACCTTTGGTTTAAATTGTAATTTATACCCAGTTCAGATGGGTGTTTATTTCTTGCCAGCACCTTAATATTTCTGGTATTCCACAAAGCATCCCAAAAAATTCACAGAACTGTGGAAATTAAATAACATACTTTTAAACAGCCAATGGATCAGAGATCACAGGGGCAGTTAGAAAATAGTTAAGACAAATGAAAATGAAAATACTGTATAGGGCTTCCCAAGTGGTGCTAGTAGTATAAAGAATTGCCTGCCAATGCAAGAGGCACAAGAGATGTGGTTGGATCCCTGGGTCGGGAAGATCCTCTGGAGTAAGTAATGTAACCCACTTCAGTATTCTTGGTTGGAAAATTCCACGGGCAGAGAAGCCTGATAGACTTAATGGAAGCCTGATGGAGCACAAAACATATTTGGGATGCAGCAAATGTGGTACTAAGGGTGAAATTTATAGCTGTAAATGATCACATTAAAAAATAAGGAATATTTCAAAGCAATAACATTACAACTAGAAAAAGAGCAAACTAAACCAAAGCTGTAAAAGGGAGTTTTTGTCTTCTGCCTGCCATGCTGTGGGGCGCAGGCGCCTCAGCACAGTTATGGAGGTGCTGCTCCAGAATACCAGTTGCCCCCTGACATCAGGGGGAGCAGAGGGCAGGGTGGGGGGGCCCTCAAAGAGAGGAGAAGAGAAAGAAAGTTAAAAGTGTTCATTGGACCTACATAATAAATATTGATGTTTGGTTTTTTTGATCTACTGAGAGTTAATTGGAGGAAAAAGGTTTCCTTCCTTTGTCAGAGATGATTGAATTTTTGTTTGTCCAAGATACTTAATTTGAAAGAAGTGAGAAAGTCATACCTCAGTTAGGAGCCATGCATATACAGAGCAGTGTCTTCATCTGAAGATGCAATACTAAGTTATTACTTCATAGTGTATTGTAAGTACTAAGTGAGGTTATCTATGTATGTTGGCGTGGTGTTTGGTACTTGTTTAAACACTTAATGTCAGCAATTAAAAAATTTGTTTAATTTAAAAAAATTAGGAAAGATTATGTTTTTTAGATAATTTACAGTAAATAATTGTGTTTTCTTTTCAAATTTCTTACAGAAATATTGTATCCACAGTGAATCTTGGTTGTAAACTTGACCTAAAGACTATTGCACTTCGTGCCCGAAATGCTGAATATAATCCCAAGGTCAGAACAACTGTATCAAATAATAGTGATAACAGAATTTTCTTCCAAAGGTCTTTAGATTAAAAAGAATAAGTTGGGTTTAAGTTTGTCGACACCAACAAAAGAAGAATTTAAGGCAAAATATGTAGCGTTTTTGTTAAATAACTGCCAAGTAAGAGATTGCAAGAATATAGCAGTCCAAAGGATAAAGTTTAATATACTTATTGTAAGGGGATCATGTAAAGTTACTGAACAAAATATGTAGTGTGATCCCATTTATGTTTTGAAAACTATAGAATAGAATGCCAGGCTACTTGGAATTTACTTCAAAATAATACAATTGGAGAATTGGGAAAGGGGCATATGAATGAGACAAGATTAGCCAAAAACTAGTAATTGTTAAAGTTGGATAATAAGTACAAGGAAGTTTAATATATTTTTCTACCTTTGTATAACTGCCAAGTTTTTTTTTTTTTATATAATAAAAAGATTAAGAAGAAAATACCTACAAATTTTCAGATTTTAAGATAACAACCTAATGCACAGGGCAAATCCGTATGAGTGTAGCATTATAAGAATTAACGTTTTGTCTATCATAATTTTTTTAAGTTGAATACATAATTTTACATATTTTTTTCCTAATGAAATGATAGTAGTTATCCAACCAGTAAAACTGGTTAAAGGAATTTAGGAAATGTAAAAAACTATAGAAGGAATTTAGAAAATGCAAAATAATTAGACATTTCCTGGGACTTGTATAAACTAGAATATAATGCTAGCGTTTTTACATGGTGGTAAAGTTAGAAGGAAGACAGACTGTAGTTTTTAAATTAAAATTGTTAAAGCTATCTAACTTGTCAGAGTCATCCTCATTAGAAATATGTGAAGTTTTTGCGTGTAATCAGGTAGCAGATACTACATTTTTAGAGAGGCCATTGCATTTATATAAATGCCAATATATCAGTGCAGTTTCAAAAAGCCTACAGGATCAGGGAGGTCACCTCACTGTGTGTTGATATGCTTGTGATGTGATATAGTCCTTCTGGAGGTGGAACGGTTTGTAAGTTGATTTGCCTAAAAGATCATTAATAGAACAGAAAATGTACAGTTAAAGGTTTGCAGATGTCACTTATCTTCAGCTGTTGGGATGTGCGTGGCAGAACACACACGTCTCGGTCCAGCTGCCTCTGTCGTCACAGTTTACATGTTTGTTTCCTGTGCAAAAGCTTGTGTGCCACGTGGTGATGGAAGGGAGTCCTGTAAGGAAACGCACGACAGGGGTCGTGACTGTCTCAGTACCAGGTCCTTCTCGTTATTTGGGATGTTCTTGTTGTTGTGTAGTTCTCCTGATGGAAGTCAGCAGTCTGACCTCATTAACTGTTGTCTCTGGCTGTTGTAGCGTTTTGCTGCTGTAATCATGAGAATAAGAGAGCCCCGCACCACTGCACTAATATTCAGTTCTGGGAAGATGGTGTGCACAGGAGCCAAGAGGTGGGTTTAAAGGAGTTCATTGTCCTGGTCTGCATGTTACAGAGAGATGGCTGTGTCATGGTATCCAGATGTTAGGCTACTACTTAAATACAATCACAGTGTTATTGTTGCTTTCGTATTAAAGTAGTTGATTGTCATCACCTTAGACAGTGGTGGCTTCATTTTCTTAAAAATAGGCGTTAGTTTAGGATGTGTGTTCCAACCTGATTTCTGTATAACTCAGCATGTGTGTGTGCCAGACTTCTGTCATTCGTGACCCTGCACTTGAGAGCCTTTTGTCAACAGTGATGTTACTGCTTTTGTTACATAAGCCCTGCACTGCTAAGTCATATTTTATCCAACAAGTAAGTTCTAGGAATGGATAAAGAAAGACATGACATAAAAGAGGAATTAGTGTATGCATTCTTTGAGTATAAATCTCATCAGTATATTCCTATCAAAATGACGCTTGTTGGTTTTTATCTCAGTAGCAATTTGTGGGCTTAAATACAGCAATATTAATGATAATGGTGATGCTGATAGCCCCATGAAATCTGGGGCTATCAATACTTTGGTGAATTGAAAGGTATTCATTTGGTAGGCCTACAGTTTTCTGTCAAGGATGTGGGGAAGTTTCTCATCTAAATAATTGTGTTAGCTGACTTTGAGTATGAATAGCTCACTTTTTCTTTCCTAGTGAAGAACAGTCTAGACTAGCAGCAAGAAAATACGCCAGAGTTGTACAGAAACTGGGTTTTCCAGCTAAGTTCTTGGACTTCAAGATTCAGAACATGGTGGGGAGCTGTGATGTGAAGTTCCCTATAAGGTTAGAAGGCCTTGTGCTTACCCACCAACAGTTCAGTAGGTAAGTCTAAAGTACATGGTGGTTGCTTTTGTCAACAATTTTAATTTATAATCTATTTAAACATTGTTCATGATAAGCAGAATAATTAGTTCAGTTCAGTTCAGTCGCTCAGTCGTGTCCGACTCTTTGCGACCCCATGAATCGCAGCACGCCAGGCCTCCCTGTCCATCACCAACTCCCGGAGTTCACTCAGACTCACGTCCATCGAGTCGGTGATGCCATCCAGCCATCTCATCCTCTGTCGTCCCCTTTTCCTCCTGCCCCCAATCCCTCCCAGTATCAGAGTCTTTCCCAATGAATAATTAGTATGTAAGAACAAATGATATACTGATAGGTATATTTATTGTTGAAGTGTCTTCCTGATTTCTTTGGTAATACCTACTGTTGTCACCAGCCTCCTACCTCTCTATCTTCTAACTCAGTGACACCCAGAACTCCCCTTTACTGGCATGAAATTGATTCCCTTCTGTATGTTTCATCATCTTATTGCTCAATAAATACATTTTAAATGAATAAATAAAACCCACAACCTCTTGTATCAATTTTTCCCCCAGTTGTTTGAGTCTTTTGTTCTCCTTCCTGAAGAAGACTTCAAAGGCAGGTGGTCCCTGATCACCTCTCACAGCTTTTCTGCTCACAGCAGCCCCACGGCTTATCATGCCCCTCTTGCACCAGGACCCTTGCACATCCCACTTTTATCCCTGGCACACTCTTTTGTCACTTTTTACCTAAGAAACTCCTACTGGCATTTCATGTATCCATCCCAGCATCTCCCTTCCCCAGAGAAGCCTGCCTTGAATTTTCCAGTAACTTAAACGCTGTCATACATCCTATTTTCAATCTGACAAAGTGAGATTATTAGAACAAAACTACACCAATAGTACATTTAGTTGGATAACTGGCACCCCCTCAGTACTCTTGCCTGGAAAATCCTGTGGACGGAGGAGCCTGGTGGGCTGCAGTCCATGGGGTCGCACAGAGGTGGACACCACTGCGCAACTTAGCAGCAGCAGCAGCATCCCAATAGTGCATTTAGTCAGATAACACGGGGCAAGGTTCAGTCTCCAGTCTCTCTGCTGTCACTTTGGTTAAATTGCCTGAGCAAACGTAGCAGCTAGAAGATATTTCACTTTAAGGAGATGAGATCTGAATGATTAGAGAATAAACTGTGTGACTGGCAGATCTTATAGATGGATGATTACTGGGCTCTTTTAAGTTGATATAAACTTGTCCAGAATGAAACTTGATAAAGATCAGAGACTACAGAACATATTTATAAAACTCTTGTTCTTATGTCAGGAAATCCAGATTCATTAGAAACAGAGTTAGTTGGTCTTCAAGTGCTGGTGACAGGTCAGCCTCACTGGCCGCAGAACTGGGCTTCACCCTCATTAGTCTGTGGCTGCCCCAGTGCTGTCCCTTGTTCAGGTCCTCATTTTTTCTAAAGGCATGAGCAGCTGTTAATTTAAACTGTTTTTGCTGTTTTCCTTCTAGTTATGAGCCAGAGTTATTTCCTGGTTTAATCTACAGAATGATCAAACCGAGAATTGTTCTCCTTATTTTTGTTTCTGGAAAAGTTGTATTAACAGGTAAGTTGTAACAGAAAGTAGTGGTTGAAGTTTTGAAAGGGTCGAGAATGGCATTTTCTCAGTACTTAGAAGAAATATCACAGTGTTGGGACAGTTAACTAGTGACTTGCAGAGAAGCTTTGCCCCTTTTCTCTCTTCCCCAACACTGATGGGAAACATCCACCAGAGGCGGTGAGCTGAGGAAACTCAGATCACAGACTTGCTGATTGAAGCATCACCTTGGCGGGGAGGGGTGGAGGTGAGCATTACATTGCATAATAGATGGTGTTTTAAGTTGGGTACCATTGTCTAAAACCTTGGTTTTCCTCGGCATTATCATTCTGCCTCAACAAAGGAAGATTCAAAAGAGCTTGGTTAAAAGCGGCAGTTGAGAGTAAGACTCCATCTCTCTCAGCTGCTGCCCTGCTGGGCTCTGCCCTGGTGCCGAGACCAGCGCTGTCACATGGGCAGACTGTAGGCGTGGAAGGTGGGGTCATCTGTGTTGTTGCTTTGGTAATTTTTTTTTTAAAAGCCAAATTAAGAAAATACCACTTTAAAAACAAAAATATGATTTTGACAAGGGATTCCATTGTTAATGTTTTAATGCCTGCATCTGTCTTACTGGATATGGAGAGAATTGTGCTTTTGTGGTTAAGAAATGCCATTTCAGACTCTTTTCTACTCCACTTGTCTTCGTAGGTGCTAAAGTCAGAGCAGAAATTTATGAAGCCTTTGAGAACATCTACCCTATTCTGAAGGGTTTCAGGAAGACAACGTAATGGCTGCTGTGTTCTCCTGCCTCCCCCCCCCCCTTTTTTTTTTTTTAAACCAATCAGTTTTGGTACACTCAGTGGTGTTGTGGACAGCCCCACGGGGTAGAGGATGGGCGTCTGGTTGTAGGGTGCGGCACCAGGTGAAGCTCTCTTCCACGCGCACCCCCGTGGGGTGCCGGAAGGGGTGTTGTTTCTGCACAGAGAACACCAGAGCGTCACTGTAAGTGGCTCAAACTGTGCTGCTATACGGGCAGTGCTGCCTGTTATTTATATTTAGATTTTAAACACTTACTGCTGTTGACAAGTTGGTTTAAGGGACAAAACTAAGTGTTAAAGCCACCTCAACAATTGATTGGACTTTATTTTGTTTAATTTCTTCCCCATAAACCACAGTTTTTATATTTCTACCAGAAAAGTAAAACTGTTTTTTAAAAAGTGTTGTTTTCTAATTTGTAACTCCTGAGGGTTATTTTTGTGCCAGACACATTCCGCCTTTTCAGTATTGCAGGACAGAATAGAAATGTATTAATGAAAACAAATGGCTGTACATATTTTTCTTCCTTCAGAGTACTCTGTACAATAAATGCTGTTTATAAAAGTGTTAGATTGATGTTGTAAATGAAACTTTGTAAGATTCATGTGATCATACTGTTAAAAAATTGTATTTTAGATATAATGCCTGAAACCATTTTAGTGTGTTTGCTTGCTTGCTTCAATCAGCATTTCATTGTTGCCATGAAAATGGCAGAACTGTGAAAATGTACAGTTGCTCACAAAACGTGTTTATTACATCCCATATAGTCAGCACCTTCTATTTCCCACAGCCCTTAATTCTCACAAAACCTGTAATTAGGTTTTGTTGCTCTTACACGAGGCAGGCAAGCTAGGTCCCACCCCAGGTTACAGAGCAGGTAAGTGGCAAACATGGCTTCTAAGCCAAAGGCCTTCATGGTTAGAACTGGGGTAGTCCAACAGACTAACAGATGGGTGTCTTGTGCTCGTGAATATCAGGTTAACATGTATAAGTTTTGGGGTTTCATCATATGTGATGTGTGTGATTTTCTTTTTAATTGTAAAAATTGTTTTTCAGACAGCTCAGAGGTATATAATCAGAAAGGTAAGTTTCTTTCTTCCTCTTCTGTTTTCCCTGGTGTTTCCTCAGCTCTCTTCTGTTCAGATTCTTTCCCTTGGGGGTGCTTTTCTCCATATTTGGAGAATACAGTAAAGCATATGTTGATTTTATGGCTCCATTTTGTAGTCAGTGTATCATACACATATTTGCATGACAGACATACTTCCATGACATGGAACTCAGTGGTGCCATATCATCCTTTGAATACCTTAATACATTTAACCATCTCCTGAATTACGTTATCATTTACGCTATCTGCGGTGTTTCACTATTATAAACAGTGCAGCAGGGAACGTCCTTTTGTGTTCTTGTGAGGAGTACAGGTGTTTCTGTAACAACACTCCTAGGAGTCACTGTATTAAAGAAGTTATACATCCTAGGTTTTAGTAGATCCATACCAGATTATAGTCCAGAAGAAGTCATTAGTGATGTCAGTAATGCAGGAATTCATCCAAAAGACATCATTCCAGTAGTATCTCCTTCTATCCAAGAAAGAATTGTCTCCTCATGTGTAGGTCTTCTCTTAGGTTCTTCAGTAAAGTTTCATAATTTTTTTTATTTAGGGCTTTTACATTTCATAGAAGTTAATTCCTAAGTATTTTATAGTTTCTTATTAATGGTATTTTTCAGAATACTTTAAAATTATTGTTGATATATTTATCTATTTCCAATCACTTGACTGAACGTACATTACAACTTACAGTTGTAAAATGCAGCACACACAGGAAACCCAACACACGTTTCACATATTATTCAGAGGCAGACACCCCAGCAGCCACCAGCCAGAACCTTGCGAGCCATCCCAGAAGCTCCTTATGGTCCAGTCCAGACACACACCCCATAACTATTATCCTTTTACAGTAATTACCAAACACCAATATCGATTAGTCTTCCATTTTAATAAGTCGGTATGTTTTTATGTCTGTTTTATTCCGGAAGTTCCCCATCTCACTTAAGGAAATTTACAGGCTTGTTTGGCTAGTGGTTTCTTGGTCTATTTTGCTGTTGGCAAACTCCAGACGGTGCAGTCAGCACACCCTCTTCTGTTTCCTGTGGCTGCATCTGAAGGCTTGATCCCTTTAGAGAGACTGTAAATAGTGGTTTTAGGAGTTGAATGTCTGATTGTCTCCTTCTCATTGATCCATTAATTCCTTAGGTTGTATAAGATGAAATTTTAATCACTTTTTCATTATTTGTTGGAAAACTTTTTTTAATAGTGATATACTTCACATAGCAGGATAAATGCTTACTTTCCCTTTAAAATTTCTCAAGACAAAAATGCCTCATTAAGTTCATATTAATACATCCAATCCAGACTGCAGGGCTTTTAGTCAGCTCTGTATTTTTTAATTTATTATAATTGGAGGATAACTTTACAATGTTATAATGGTTTTTGCTAAACATCAACATGGATCAGCCACAGGTATACGTGTGTCCCCATCAGCTCTGAATTAATGTATTTTATGCTTAGAACCCTTAATTTTTAAAGACACATGGGATGATGAGTTAGAATAACAGAGTACTGCCACCGATATGTTTATCAAAAGCACTGGAACGTTTCTTCTTCACTATAATCTGAATTGTTGAAGGACGAGACCGGCACTCAGTACCTGAAATGAGGAGGTGGATGCACTGCTCTCTACAGCGGGGTTAGCTGCCTGGTCAGGCGGTGTCCAGGCCAAGCCCAGGGTTGGGGGGATGGTGGAGTACATGGTTTGGCAGTTTGATATCCTCTGCAGGAGCAGTTGCTGGGTCTTGCATCAATCATTTCATGGTCATCATTAAGGTTTTTAAATGTGTCTTCACATTTCTAGAAACAACTGAGTTACCTTTTTTATCTAAGTTTTAAAATTGTTTAGTTATTTCAACTAGTTGCTTTTTTTGGACATGGCTGCCAAGTCAGTGCTGTGATTTGGATGTCTGTGTCCAAGTGGAAATGCCCTGTGAACTCCCTGTCATCTCCAGACCATGGCAGGAATATAAACGTAAAGTAGCTTGGCCGATTACCACACGCCTGCATGTCTATACAAACATCCAGGGATGTCTCCAAGTAGAACATAGTGAATTCACTTAAAAAGTCCTTAGCAGTCAGGGTGCTGTCCTATTTTGGCAAACTTACATCTGAGTTACAGTTGGACTATGAAGGTCCCAGGAGATCAGTTCTCCACTGAGCTTCCTGCCAAGTGTGTGACTCTTGCCATATTGTCTCTCAGTAGCCACAGGCTATGTCCCCTTAATGATGGGTGATTCTCGCTGACTTAGCACTCCTAGCTTCAGGACTGTAATGCCATTCTCTCCCTCTGAAAGTTGTATTTAAGTCTCTCCATGGGATTCCATACTGCAGTTTCACATTTAGTGCTACGTGTAACTATTTTATATACACATCTTTGTATGAATTACATACACACCTGGTGGCTCAAGATGGTACGGAATCCGCCAGCAATGCAGGAGACCTGGGTCTGATCCTAGGGTTGGGAAGATCCCCTGGAGAAGGGGATGGCTACCCACTCGAATATTCTTACCTGGAGAATTTCATGGACAGAGGAGCCTGGCAGGCTACAGTACATGGGGTTGCAGGGTCGGACACGACTGAGCGACGACTACTACAGTAATAACACTACTATACACACACCACCGAGTAAAAGGCTAGGACTTCCTGATATAAAAGTATAATGAAGTAATCAAGTCGGTGGCATTAGCAAGTGATGTTACGCCGTTCTAGGTTGTGTTTATGGCAGCAGTGCATTTCAGGGTTAGCAGGGCTGTTAACCAGAACTAGCTGTTGGTCTTGAAGCAGTGATGAACAGCAATGTCTCCAGGTTTGCCTTAGTGCTGGGCAGGCTTCACTGCTGCTGAGAGAACTGGGAATTATCACAATGTAAGTGTGTATTGCTTGGGGTGGGAAGGAGCCTTAGCACTGATTTAGGAACCACTTGTGTAAACAGAGTATCCCTCATTTGAAAGCCTCTTCAGGGCCTCCCTTAGGCCCAACAGTCCCTGGGGCCCAACCCAGAGAAATTCCAGTGGCTGATTCCAAATCATTCCTCGGGTCTACCTGCTACCTGGGCAGTGCTGAGACAGGCAGATGGAAAGAGAAGACCATCGCTCTTGCCTTTCAGTCTGTGGTCTGTAAGCAGTGCCACTGGCTGACTAAGGTCAGTTTTGAGGTAGAGCTTTTCCAAGTCAGCTCTTCTGATCACAAATCTACTCATTTTTCTGATCCTGCTAACTGTTGCTTTCAGAATTAGTGGGTATCGCATTCATTGTACTAATTAGTCAATGATTAGTGATTAGTGAATGATTTTCCAGGCAAGAGTACTGGAGTGGATTGCCATTTCCTTCTCCAGGGGATCTTCCAACCCAGGGATAGAACCCAGGTCTCCCACATTGTAGGCAGACACTTTACCGTCTGAGCCACCAGGGAAGTCCAATTAGTGAGTGGGGTTCAGAATTTTCTCACATTCTGGGCTTCCATGTAAACTGGAGCCTGTGACAATCACCTGATTATTATACATGTCTCTCGGGATTTTACCCAACTATTTTTCTCTTGAATTTTGCAAATTTTAGGGGGAAAATGCTCTGAGTGATAGTTTGACTTAATTAGGCACATAATCCATTTTTATTATAAAAAGAAATATAAGTAAAAAGATCTTAGTTCTTTTTAAATATAACTTAAAAGTAAAAAATTCATTTTAAACATAAGTAAAAGGTTCTTGGTTCCACTGTTGAGTTCACATCTACTATCTCTGATTTTTTGATACACATACACATGTATATTTTTACAAAACCTTCAAAGTATGAATACCATCTATAATGGTATTATAGATGAGATGGTATTATAGATGGGGTGGTATTATAGATGGGGTGGTACTATAGATGAGGTCGTTTATAGATGAGATGGTATACAGATGGTATTGTCTATTTTACTTGATCTGCATATAGGTCTGTATCATTAAGATGGTAGCCTCCTACTAGATAGATATACCAGAATTTATTGAATTCCCTGCCACTGGACATTTTTGTCTAACATTCAGACAATGTAAACAACACCTAAAACATCATCTTTGTGTATCTCTGGTACAACTGTTTCCTTAGGATAAAGTTCTAGAAATGGAACTGCAAGGTAGAAGAGATTATGAATATTTTAAGACTTTACACCATTGTCTTTAGGCTGCATCTGTTATATCTTGCTTCCAAACAAATTCCTCTGTGTAGCCAATGCCCAGTTTACAGCTTTCAGCACAGGTGAAGATGGCCAGGACTCCCCAGTCGACACTCCTGCCCAGTCTGTCGGCCTTCAGGTAGTTGAGCAGCTGAGGCATGACCTGAGAAAAGGATGGCACAATCAGAGCTCTCCTTGGAGGTGAGGAGCACACACAGTTTTCAACAGACCAGATCTTCCCTGCCAGGGCTACTGTAGGGATCCCGATCTCTCAGTCTCCACATTTTACAGCAAGGTTGCAGACATTACACTGGTAACTTACTAACAATCTAAAAATACTTTACAGCTCTGTGTTTCTTTAAAGCCCCTCTTTATATTTGGTGTCCTTTTATCTGAGAAAGAAGTTCCCAAGTATAAGATTGGCTGATCTGTTTAACCTGGCTGTTAATTATTTTTTATTAATAATAATGCCACAAAAATAGGGCAGAGGCTTCTATTTGGGCAACTTTATTTTGTGTTATTTACAACCTGAATAGCAGATGCCGTTACTATGACTCTGAAGAAACACTACCGTGGAATACAAAAAGACAACCTACTGACGTATTTGTTTAGACTAGAAAGGGGTCTGAGGAGTCCGTGGTCTGGGAGTGAGTGGAGGCAGCACTGCCACCACTGCTATCAGACTGCTGTACGTGGGTGTCAGGCACCAAGAACCAGTCCGTTTTGGGTCAGTCCTCAAATTACCCTTTCAACCGTTACGAAACAACTATGACTTTATAATGTTAGTGAATCGACAGTTCAAGAGTAGTTTCCACCCAACCCAAATGGATCCTGACACTAATAATCTCTTTTCGGCAAGACAAATCTTATCTTAATCATTACATTCATTTGTTCTAACAAATCCACAAACCAAGACTAAACAGAGCAAGGGTTCTAAAATACTCCTCTCACGAAGACTGAAGCTATATTATTTTAAATTATAAAGGTAACAACAGAGGCACTAAAAATAACGCTATAACCACACTGGGAAGCAGGGGGTGGTCCAGGTGGCGTAAGTGACGTTTAAACCCTCACTACTGCGGAAGCCAGTCAATAGCGTCTATAAACTAGTAAACTGATAAATCTCAGAAAAAGCAAGCAAATTGGAGGCAGAAGTAACTTCCAGATTAACCAGTAGAGGATAATTCCCTCCTTGGAACATACTGTAAGGTGGGGCAGAAACTACTAATTGTCCTTAAAGGCCACCTTCCACACACAGCGCCCACAGGAACTCCTGCAAATAGATTACTTTGGCAAAGTTTTTTTAATATTTAATAGGGTAAATATATACTAAAATATTCCTTTTCAAGATCCTACCTGGAATTCAAATAATCTCTTAGCACCACAGGGGCAATCTGGAATATCCTTTTCTTTAGGGATATTTTCACCGGAGATCCAGAGCGGGGCAATCCCTCTGCCGTATCTGAGAATCTAAAATCAGTTAGGATCAGTTTAAATCACCAACATCTCATGTTACCTGAGGATCATCTCAAGAAACTTTGTACATACTCTGACAATTGATGAAACGCTCATCTGAAAACCGGTTTCCTGCCTGCCTCTCCCCGACTCCCTGGCACATACACATGGCACCCTTAATGCCTGCCTCAGTATCGTCAAAGTGACACTTTCCGCTCATCTGATGCAGGTCATCACAAGTATTTTTCTTAGATGACAATACGGTTAAATTCTGAATTCTATGGCTGTTTTGTGAAGAGACTAACAATAATTCTATTTCCCCATTACCAGGTTTTGAATATAAAATGCAGCCCAGTGTCTCTGCGGACCTTCACACAGATAAGGAGCCTTAGTTGCCAATTTTGAAACGAACAAATACCAAGTGAGACACACTGTTTTAAATACAACAGAAGTAAATTTCACTATAATAAAATGTTACGTAACAACCGAGTGATTTTCCTAGATGTTTCTTGTTAAAAAAGAAATACACATTGCTAAAAACCACCTTCTCAGTATTTAGGACCTAGACCTATTCTTCCTATAAGCCCCTAAGTATTTATTTGCTCTAGTGACTGACTTATGGGAATTTTGCAAAGTCTTTACTGGTTTATATTTATGGTGAAGGAAATTAAGGGAATAAAGTTAATGGAAGAAAACAGGCAAAGTGAAACAGCTGCTGAACACTTACTGTAAGTCTATAATCCACCTTGATCCTCAAAACCACTTTTTTCTTCTCCCTATACTGTAGATACAACTACATCAGAAGGCCAAAATATAACTCAAGGAGCCAGAACTCCTCACACCACGAAAACCCATTATTCTTTTCACAAAGTCAGTGATTTCTCTACGAATGTGTCAGGTTAATTTTTTAAGTCAAAGGTCCCTGTTGGAAAAATGGGCCAAAATTTCCTGTCTTGCCATTAGTGTCTAAACTCCATGTGTTACAGGCAACAAAAGATGTTTATCTCTGCTGATGGTTTTAGAAAATGACTATATGATACACAATGTAACCTTTAGTCTTTCCGTAACTATTAAAAGGATCAGCACTACAAACAGCTTTCCATACGGACCACTTGTGTGAAGGAATCCCACAGACAAGAGACTAACTGTATTAGAAAAAGTTACTTCTACACAGGTGTGTTTTTTTTTCCTGGCGCGGGGGCGGGGTGGGGTGGGGGTTTTTGGGATCTTAGTCCCCCCACCAGGGATCGAACCTGGGCCCCCAATAGTGGGAGTGCAAAGTCCTAACCACCGGACCACCAGGGAATTCCCAACTCAAGATTCATACCCCTACACCACTTGAACAGCAGAAGGAGCTATATGAGTTCCATTTTACCTGTTCTGGTTCAAGGGATATTTTAGTTTTAAACTTCTGGAAAATTCTATCTTCCTTAGATTCATGTTTTGCCATGGATTCCAATTCTTCCTCATGTGCTTCACCTGAAAAATCATCAACATTACTATTATGGCAACAGGAATAACCCACATGCAATCTTGACAATAAACACATGCAGAGGAAAGCCAGTTTTTAAACAACCAACTTAGTGTTAAATCAGACAGTGAAGGCCTGATGTTTTCACAGGTTTGCCCTGTTTTGGTTCATTAACATCTGTGCTTTAAGACTACCTGACTTTCCAGGTACTCCATGAAGCAGCATTATTCTGCTGTTTCTTTAAAGAGCTTCTCCTTAAACCTTCAAATTAAGAATAGACCCCAAGTCCCAGGCTCAGGACTGAAAAGGATACTCCCAAATCATGAGCCCTTCTAATTCCTATGTCCTTCACTTGTCTGAACTCTCATTTCCAGTTTCTTTCTGCCCCATCTCTCCTTTCCCAACTGGCACTCATTCAGTCATCACAGGCTCCCTGGACCTGTCAGCTCACACTTTCACTCTTACCTCTGGAATCCCAGCTACATGAATCACCCTGTCCTGAACAGCCAAGAGTCTTTGTAACTCAGAGGGTATTTCTGATATCCTGAATGTGAACTATAAGCCAGTAAACTGACATTCTAATGTAAAATTTAATTTAGAATCTAAAAATCTACATTCTGTGGTGATTAAGAGTTCAAGTTCTAAAGTCAGTAAGGTGTAAGCTCAAACTCCAGTTCTGAAACTTAACTTTGGTCAGTTATATGCCCAAACAAGTTATACCCAGAACCTCAAATTCCTCACTGCAAAATGAGGTACTGTTTTCAATGTATTGTTCTGATGTGAAAATCTCAGTGAGATCATGCACAGAAGGCCCATGCTACGTGCTGTGCAACAGAGTATGTGTTGGAGAAATGCTGGCTCCTCCTGAGCACAGGCACTGCTCTAGCACGTGATCACCGGGAAGTAACTGACAGAATCATGGACCTGAAACTTGCTAGGTAAGAGGGCGCCTGCCACCCACCAAACACTGCAAGGCACTCTCATGTACACCATCTCAATTTGAGAAACAAATCTTGGAACCAGATAAACTTTCCAAGTTTCCAACATCTTGTGAAGCCCCACCCAACTGACCACCTGGATACACCCTGTGACACTTCACAGGAATCAAAATATACGTTGTATATGCCAATGAGAGGAGTTCAGAAAGGATATCTTCAAATGAGACAGTATTTGAAAAGTACAGGTTGAAGCCTCCCAAGTGAGTCGCTCAGTGCTTCTCTTCTCAGCATATTGAGCCCTTTCTTTCAAGTATTATATTCACTCACTTAACAAATGAGTTTTGAAACAGATTCCTTACCCATGGTTCCTATAATCTCTGATTCATCATCTCTTTCCACAACTTCAGGCATAATCTCATCTTCTGTTTCTATTACAATTTCAAATTCTGGAAAAAGGAAGTTGTGATCTGGAACTGTATTGTCCAAATTATCTGAAACAAAAAGGTAACTAGCAGCATTAGTGATCATTTAGTTTTAAGAATCAAATAATTTCCTTTTTCTGAAATGTATTCCATGTCATAAACAGTATTCCTTAGAAACTAACACATGTAGCTCCACCATTGTAGATTATGGTTCATACATTACATGACTACATTAAAGCATGGTTGGGATGTGAGTGGGTGAGAACTCACAGCTCCTTCTTCATAAAGGTGTTTATGTCACTAGTTAACCAAAACTCTGAAAATCATTACACCTTTTCTAATGTTAACCTTTATCCTCAAAATGAAAGATTTGGCCTACAGACACCAGGAAACTGAGCTGGTATTTAAAAATTAAAAAAGAATTGACTGACCTGTCTGTGCACAAGCCTGCTTATGTCCTAATCTCCAGTCCAGACTCTGATGCTCCTTACTGCAGTAATGTGCCTTGTGACATCTGGAGCATCTTTTGGGGCCTGAACAGCCACAAACTCTGCAGAGATGTGCACCAGACTTGAGGTGGAGATACACAGACTCTCCTGTCTCTGACGGAGGATCCTCAGAAGGTGGCTCGTAGGAGTACAAGTCATTTTGCCTGGGGAGCTGATTTCTGAAAACTAAGGGGAGAAAAGGAGAACTGTTAATGAATGATTTAAATAAAACAATATAGCAATTCAAGTATTTGAGCCTTCACACTGGATTGAAAAAAAACATTCATTTTTAAAAAAGAAAAACTGAAGACAGTTTTCACGTGCAAAGAGCTTATTTTTTGGAAACGGAGAAAAGAAGGAGAAACTTTTACAGTTCACACAACTAAATACGCCCTTACAGTTTATTCAAATTAACAAGAATAATAGGTAAAGTCAGACTACAGAAAAAAGTGACAATTTCTATTACCTGAAAGTAACCTACCACACCTATTACCTACTAACTAACCAGAAGGCTGGCGGCTAGGAGTGGG
>NW_011494841.1:5176-9872 GCF_000754665.1 Bison bison bison | reverse complement strand
CAGACGCCATGGCGTGGGGTGTAGGCTCCTCGGTCCACGGAACCGCCGCCACCGCCGCCGGAAGTCGGCGCCGGAAGTGCGGAGGGCGGGCCAAACGTGATTGGACGACAGCGCAGAGGGGGCGGGGACACGGGGGGACCGGATACCCGGTTTCCGGTCCTTGCCTGGGGCTGAACAGAAAATGTCGGGTCCCTTGTTAAGTTCGGTTCAGTGGCTCAGTCGGGTTCGACTCCTTGCGACCCCATGGACTGCAGCACGCCAGGCTTCCCTGTCCATCACCAATTCCCGGAGATTGCTCAAACTCATGTCCATCGAGTTGGTGATGCCATCCAATCATCTCATCCTCTGTCGTCCCCTTCTCCTGCCTTTAATCTTTCCCAGCATCAGGGTCTTTTCCAGTGAGTCAGTTCTTCGCATCAGGTGGCCAGAGTATTGGAGCTTCACTTCAGCCTCAGTCCTGCCAATGAATATTCAGGACTGATTTCCTTTAGGATTGACTGGTTTGATCTTGCAGTCCAAGGGACCCTCAAGAGTCTTCTCCAACACCACAGTTCAAAAGCATCAATTCTTTGGCGCTCAGCTTTCTTTATAGTTCGACTCTCACTTCCATACATGACTACTGGAAAAACCGTATCTTTGACTAGATGGACCTTTGTTGGCAAAGTAATGTCTCTGCTTTTTAATATGCTGTCTAGGTTGGTCATAGCTTTTCTTCCAAGGAGCAAACGTCTTTTAATTTCATGGCTGCAGTCACCATCTGCAGTGATTTTAAAGCCCCCGCTCCCCCCCCACCCCCCCAAATGAAGTCTGTCACTGTTTCCACTGTTTCCCCATCTATTTGCCATGAAGTGATGGGACTGGATGCCATGATCTTAGTTTTCTGAATGTTGACTTTTAAGCCAACTTTTTCAATGTAGTCTTTCACTTTCACCAAGAAGCTCTGTAGTTCTTCTTACGGTGACAATATACAGCCTTGACATACTCCTTTCCCAATATTACCTGGGAACCTGGAATGTTAGGTCCATGAAAGACTAGAGATCTCTTCAGGAAAATTAGAGATACCAAGGGAACATTTCATGCAAAGATGGGCACAACAGAAATGGTATGGATCTAACAGAAGCAGAAGATATTAAGAAGAGGTGGCAAGAATACACAGAAGAACTGTACAAAAAGGTCTTAATGACTGGGATGATCATGGTGGTGTAATCACTTGCCTACAGGCAGACATGCTGGAGTCTGAAGTCAAGTGGGCCTTAGGAAGCATCGTTATGAACAAAGCTAGTGGAGTTGATGGAATTCCAGCTGAGTTATTCCAAATCTTAAAAGATGATGCTGTTAAGTGCTGCACTCAATATGCCAGCAAATTTGGAAAACTCAGCAGTGGCCACAGGACTGGAAAAGGTCTGTTTTCATTCCAGTCCCCAAAATGGGCAATGCCAAAGAATGTTCAAACTATGGGACTGAACTCCTTAATATCTCTATACATATTACTATAAATATGTCTATACATCTAGATACAAAAATCTGTAGACATATAATTAGGAAGGTCTCTATACATATAATTATAACAATCTATGTACATATAATTATAAATATCTATGTACATATTGATATGTTAACTGCTTCAAGACCTTAAGCCATCATTCATATGGTGGAGACCTGCTTACACAGTGAATAATGCAAGCAACAATCTTATTAAATAGACAAAACACGTCATATTGCTAGAGCATAATAAGATTATACTACAACAGAGAGAGATAGAAAGCATAAACAGTTTTAAATCAAAGAGAACACATCAAAGCAATGATTAGTATAATTACTTGAAATCTGGTCACAATAAACCATCCAGTCCACAGGGGAGCCAGCTGAAGAAGTTAAATTCTGGAAGATTGAGTTAAAGAGGAAAAGATAAATGTTTTATCTTTGATTACAAAGGTATACTTTATCAATGCATTGATACATACTTGTTGATACCTTGTATCAACCTACACATACTCCTTTGAACTCATGTAGCCTCTTTCATCTTCAGTCATTCCAAACATGAACCTCCAATCTGTTGCAACTTTGGTCATTTTTCTCAACTTTATAACAGAAGGATAGAAACTAAATGTATTTATACAGACCAGTAAAAGATACTAGGATGTCTTAGTCTAATGGGTTTCTTTGGGGTGGGGCTTAGAAATCATTTAAAATCTCAAGTATTCTTCCTGATTCATCATTTTCAGATTCCTTTGAGATGCAAAAAGCTTTGGAAGCAGTGTTTAATATAATCTGAACTTGCCAGGTATTTCTTATTCTGTGTAAATGCAGATCTGAGAGGTAGAATTCGATGGGTACAAAAAGAAAAAAATCTTGAATGTAGGGACATTAGTAGAAATTGGGAAAGGCATGTGACCAGAGAGCAATCACAGTGGATCAATCCACCTCCATCACAAATGTGAACAAGCTTATCTTGATAATAACATTCACGACGGAGAGTTGAAGTGTTACCGTGAAAAATTTCATACAAAAAGGACAGAGGAAAAGTTTTCATGGTAGAATACACCTTTCAAAGAGCCTGTAAATTCCAGACAAATGTTTCATTATTTGAAATTTAGAGTTTATTACTTAGAAGTTTTACCAACTGTTCAAAGAAATGTAGATCACCTTCTGATTCACAAATTTGATTCACACTCAACAGGACTTAGCTACAATCATTGTAGCTTATCCAAAAAATATTGAGCTACAGATCTGACAAGAAACATTCACTCTCACATGGAATACCACAATTGTCTTCACATATTGCCTACTATAGTCAGACCCTTAGTTCACAGTCCATGTAAACTCATACTGTGGTAATTGATTCAAATCTGAAACCAAGCTTTATTGGAAGGAGGTGGTTTGCCTACAGCAGTGTAGAAGGTTTGCCTTTTCTCCAGGCATTTTCTCCAGCATTTGTTGTCACCAATGCTCAACAGGAATGTAGTAGGCATTCCAATTTATTTGTAAAAATAATGGTTATTTTATTTGGAATATACTTCATTTCCAATGTTGTCTTTGTTGCAGGTATACAGCAACCAGATTAAGGTATACCTTTGTTCTTCAAAAAGTGAAAGTGTTAGTCATTTAGTCATGTCTGACCCTTTGTGACCCCATGGACTGCAAGACCCCAGGCTTCCCTGTCTTTCACTATCTCCTGGAGTTTGCTCAAACTCATGTCCATTGAGTCAATGATGCCATCCAACCATATCATCTTCTGTTACCGCTTCTCCTCCTTCCCTCAGTCTTTCCCAGCATCAAGGTCTTTTCCAATGAGTCAGCTCTTCACATCAGGTGGCCAAAGTATTGGAGCTTCAGCATCAGTCATTCCAATGAATACTCAGGGTTTATTTCCTTTAGGACTGACTGGTTTGATCTCCTTGCTGTTGAATGTGGGTTCTTTATTGCTAGTACCACCTGGGAACCACTGTATGCCCCGCACGTGTCCCCACCAGGGATGAATCCCAGCAGGGCATCAGAGCTCAGAGACTTCAGGTCACCCCTGCCCTCAGGACTGGTCTTTTTTCCAACCAGCTGCTCGTCAGAGGCCCAGGCACCCCAATCCTGACTCCAACTTCCAAGACCAGGATTCTGGGACAACTTAGGGGTAACCAAAACCCTCACACCCCTGTTCCTGCCTGGGGGCTCAGTCAGTTCAGTTGCTCAGTTGTGTCTCTTTGTGACCACAGGGACTACAGCACCCCAGGCTTCACTGTCCATCACCAGCTCCTGGAGCCTACTGAAACTCATGTCAATCGAGTTGGTAGCACCATCCAACCATCTCATTGTCTGTTGTCCTCTTCTCCTCCTGTCTTCAATCTTTTCCATCAGGGAAAAGCATCAGTTCTTCGCATCAGCTGGCCTAAAACCTGCACCTGGCAGATCATTGAGAGCTTAGTGTTTCTAGTAGGTATGGGTGGAAAGATGAGGTGTGAAGTTCCCACATCCGCAGGGCCTTTGTGTTGCAAAGATCTGTGCATTTCGCCTGGCCAGTCAGCTCCCCATGTCATTTTCCCAGGAAGCTGAGATTGAGGATTACCAGGCAGAGGTCCTCCCCTTGTGTAACTCTCACTCCCACAGTGAGGAACCCGGCTCCCACCATCTGCCCTTCATCTGTGTGTTGCTCTTTTCCAGGTGACATGTGCAGAGGTTTCAGCTTTCTTAGCTACTACATCCTGGAAAGAACTCTGTAAAATCAAGCCAATTGTTTATGGAAGCTCTATTTTGCCTTTAGTCTACAGATTCTGTTATTTTCCAATGTTAACTTAGCACTTTTTGCCCCATCCCCTACAGTGAGGTTTTTCTATGTATTTCTATTAGAGTTAGATGCAATGTCACATTGTATATTCCACTGATACAGCCAAAATAATGAAATCAGAGTAGATTATGATTAACACCTTGGGCTACACAAATCTGTGGGCTTAGACAAATGCATAGCAACAGATATGCATCCTAAAGTATCACATGGAATCCTTCGAACTCCCCCACCCCACCTTCTGCTTATCATCTGTGTAGCTTTGCCTTTCCCAGAATGTCATAGATGGGCATCTCCCTCAGATTGGATACTTTCATTTAACTACAGAAATAGATTTAAGGGCCTAGATCTGATAGATAGAGTGCCTGATGAACTATGGAATGAGGTTCGTGACATTGTACAGGAGACAGGGATCAAGACCAT
>NW_011494841.1:1233-4443 GCF_000754665.1 Bison bison bison | reverse complement strand
TTCCAGCTGAGCTATTTCAAATCCTGAAAGATGATGCTGTGAAAGTGCTGCACTCAATATGCCAGCACATTTGGAAAACTCAGCAGTGGCCACAGGACTGGAAAAGGTCAGTTTTCATTCCAATCCCAAAGAAAGGCAATGCCAAAGAATGCTCAAACTACCACACAATTGCACTCATCTCACACGCTAGTAAAGTCATGCTCAAAATTCTCCAAGCCAGGCCTCAGCAATATGTGAACCTTGAACTTCCTGATGTTCAAGCTGGTTTTAGAAAAGGCAGAGGAACCAGAGATCAAATTGCCAACATCCGCTGGATCATGGAAAAAGCAAGAGAGTTCCAGAAAAGCATCTATTTCTGCTTTATTGACTATGCCAAAGCTTTTGACTGTGATGTATCACAATAAACTGTGGAAAATTCTGAAAGAGATGGGAATACCAGACCACCTGATCTGCCTCTTGAGAAATTTGTATGCAGGTCGGGAAGGAAAGTTAGAACTGGACATGGAACAATAGACTGGTTCCGAATAGGAAAAGGAGTTCGTCAAGGCTGTATATTGTCACCCTGTTTATTTAACTTATGTTCAGAGTACATTATGAGAAACACTGGACTGGAAGAAGCACAAGCTGGAATCAAGATTTCCGGGAGAAATATCAATAACGTCAGATATGCAGATGACACCACTCTTACGTCAGAAAGAGAAGAGGAACTAAAAAGCCTCTTGATGAAAGTGAAAGAGGAGAGTGAAAAAGTTGGCTTGAAGCTCAACATTCAGAAAACGAAGATGATGGAATCTGGTCTCCTCACTTTATGGTAAGAGATGGGGAAACAGTAGAAAAAGTGTCAGACTTTATTAGGGTTAGGGTTAGGGGTTAGGGTTAGGGTTAGGGTTAGGGGTTAGGGTTGGGGTTGGGGTTAGGGTTAGGGTTGGGGTTGGGGTTGGGGTTAGGGTTAGGGGTTAGGGGTTAGGGGTTAGGGTTGGGGTTGGGGTTAGGGTTAGGGTTTAGGGTTATGGTTCGTGTAGCCCTTCACCGCAAAACTCTGCAACCCCAAACTCGAGTTCAAGTTAACGTCAGGCTTATGGTCACGGTTAGCGTTAGGGTTAGGGTTCGTGTACCCCCTCACCCCAAAACCCCACACCCCCCCATTCTGGCTTGTGAGCCTCTGCTCCAACCATGCGGCACTGGATGGGAAGGTAGGGAGGGAAAGACGTCTGGAAGGTGGTGCACCCTGTGCGGGTGTGGGGCCCCGTGGCCTTTCCAGTGGTAGGGGTTGAGGGGCCTCGTGAGAAGGTGGGGTCAGTGTGCAGAGTAGGGGTCGGGTGGGAAAGGCGGCTCTCCTTGCCTTCCCGCCTGCCCCACCATTCCCGGCCGGGTGCTACCCTTGCCCCGCACCCAGTGGCGGCATCTCCAGTGTCCCTCTTCTGCCCGACCTCGCCGCCATGTTCCTTTGAGGTTGGGTCTGAGGGTTTGGGGCAGGGGAGGGGGTGCTCAGCGCGCCCCCGCCGCACCCCACGTGCCTTTGCCCCTGGCGCTGGCCACGACTGCCTTCCTCCCGGCTGTGGACCTCATGGCGCGGATCCTCCGGTCGCATCTTGCGGGCTGTGCGGCGTGATGGGTGGTGGCTCCCCGCCGCTGGGCCGCTTGCTTGCCCGTTGCCTCCCGCCGCTGGCCCTGGACTGGTCTGCCTCAGCCGGTCGTCGGTCGTCCGCTGCTCTGGGCCTGCTGTGCGGTCGCCAGTCACCTCCCCATGCCCTCCGAGCCTCGGGGCTTGCTCCCAACCCTGCTTCCCCACGCGTGCCGCGGCTGTCTTGTCTGGTTCTCTCGCCCTCTCGCCTCCTTACCTCTGTTGTGTCCCTTGCCCGCTTGGCACCACGCTTCCTTTCGGAGCCCCTTCCCTCTGCCCTTGGTGGTCGGGGGAGAAGGGTGCCTGGGGCACGCGTAGGGGACCCAGGTGGTTGAGGGGAGAGGTCGTGGGTGGGGGGTGCGGCTGTATGGGTGGAGATTTTTTTTTAATTAAAAGTTTAATTAAAAAATTTATACCTTCTATTTATTCAGTTCTAAAACACCACGCTTATTGCACAGGGTCCCCATGGAAAGGCCCCCCTCTCAGCAGGACAGCCACAGATTCCACCATGAAAGGGCAGCAAGGTGCCCTTCTCCCTTCTTTTCTGCCTGGGTGGCCACCAGGTTTTTAAATACCCACCAGTTGATGGGGGAGGGGTCTGCCCCGTTTCGGGGGGACGTGGGGGTGGTCGTCTGGGGTCAGCAGGGACCTCTGGGGGGCGGTCTACCAGTGCACGGCCGGGGCCCCCAAGCATCACAGCTGGCAGCGCCGAGGCTCGCAGACGGCCGCGATCGAAGACGTAGTGGTGGTTGATGTAGGGGCGGTGGCCCGTTGGGCGCACTGTGCCACTCGCTCGCCTCCCCCTTTTTAGGTACTTAGCATGTGGCTCAGATGGTAAAGCGTCTGCCTGCATTGCAGGAGACCCGGGTTCGATCCCTGGGTTGGGCAGATCCCCTGGAGAAGGAAATGGCAACCCACTCCAGTACTCTTCCCTGAAAAATGCCATGGACAGAGGAACCTGGTAGGCTACATCCATGGGGTCACAAAGAGTTGGACACGACTGAACGACTTCACAGCTGATAAAAAGCTTGGGTTATCTTGGTGGGGTGGATTTGCTCCTGGATGGATTTCACCCCACAGCAATAGCGAGGCTTGCGGGCCTCTCTTGGAAGTGGGCGTATGGGCGGAGCACACCTGGCCCACGTTGGAGGCGGGGTGCGCGTCGGGGGCTGAGCGCACCTCCTCTGAGCTCCTAGGCTGTGGGTCTTGGGGGTCGCCATTGTGGCTGGGAACGCATATTTAGTGGGCTCCTGGGTCGCCATTGATCAGCATCCAGTGAGTGGAGTGGAGGGGTGTGGACCACAGGTTAAGGAACTGGGGCTCCATGGCACAGGATGGAGCAGGGATCCATGTATTCCACCCTCTCTGTTGGCACAGTCTCAGAGCCCCCTTACCTGGCAGTTGCAGAAAGGCCTCACCATTGGGGTCAAGGCCTTTACCACTTTACCCCTTCGCATAAAGCTCAGACCCACGCGGTTTTCCAAAGCAGCCTAGTGCCTTCAGCGAGGTCCCCAGGAAGTCTAAGGGATTTATCCAGCCTGGTGATTTCACCTGCTGGTACTCCAAAACCCTTACTCTGGCCAACT
>NW_011494841.1:790-1133 GCF_000754665.1 Bison bison bison | reverse complement strand
AAGGCCATTGGAGGTCTGTTGAGGACCCCACACAAGGGAGGGTCTACCTCTTGGGACACCCCTGCTTCAACATCTCCCTAAGCCAGCAACCTGGGACAGCTGAGTACACTTGAGGTTCCTTCCTTGACCTCGGGAGTTTTTTTGGAAGACAATTTTTTTGACAGACAGGGTGGGGGAAGGTTTTGGGATGTTTCAAGTGCAGTCCATTTATTGTGCACTCTTTCTGTTCCCTGGTGGCTCAGTCGGTAGTCTACCTGCATTGCAGGAGACCCGGGTTCAATCCCTGGGTCGGGAAAATCTCCTGGAGAAGGAAATGACAGCCCACTCCAGTATTCTTGCCTGA
>NW_011494841.1:0-690 GCF_000754665.1 Bison bison bison | reverse complement strand
GATGGGCTAGATAAAGGACAGAAATGGTATGGACCTAACAGAAGACAGAAGATATTAAGAAGAGATGGCAAGAATACACAGAAGAACTGTACAAAAAAGATCTTCAGACCCAGATAATCACAATGGTGTGATCACTGACCTAGAGCCAGACATCCTGGAATGTGAAGTCAAGTGGGCCTTAGAAAGCATCACTATGAATAAAGCTGCTGCTGCTGCTAAGTCGACTTCAGTCGTAGTCCGACTCTGTGTGACTCCATAGACGGCAACCCACCAGGCTGCCCCGTCCCTGGGATTCTACAGGCAAGAACACTGGAGTGGGTTGCCATTTCCTTCTCCAGTGCATGAAAGTGAAAAGTGAAAGTGAAGTCGCTCAGTCGTGTCCGACTCTTCAAGGTCCCATGGACTGCAGCCTACCAGGCTCCTCCGTCCATGCGATTTTCCAGGCAAGAGTACTGGAGTGGGGTGCCATTGCCTTCTCCGTGAACAAAGCTAGTGGAGGTGATGGAATTCCAGTTGAGCTATTTCAAATCCTGAAAGATGATGCTGTGAAAGTGCTGCACTCAATATGCCAGCAAATTTGGAAAACTCAGCAGTGGCCACAGGACTAGGAAAAGGTCAGTTTTTCATTCCAATCCCAAAGAAAGGCAATGCCAAAGAATGCTACAAACTACCACACAATTGCACTCATCT
>NW_011494840.1:4502472-4502952 GCF_000754665.1 Bison bison bison | reverse complement strand
ATTATTTTGTAATTTTCTAAACTATCTACAATTTACAGAATTGTGAAATAGTTTGTATGTAATGAAAGGCTATGATCAGATAACCAACAATGTTGTTCTAAATAATATCTTCCATTGGCAACTTCTAGGAATGTACTTTTTCTCCTACATTGATTTTTATTCAAAATATTTCTGCAAATTTAGTATAATTATATTGCATTCTGAGGAAGACAATGTGGATGATACAAAGCAAATTGTATTGTAATAACTGCATTTTCTTATATCACCTTAGTTAAATGCATCAAGGAATTAAAATTTATTATTCTAGGAAATTATACTAAACATGAACTTTTAGGTTGAAATTCTCATTTAAATAATTGTAGATTCACATGAAGTAATAAAATATAATACCAGAGATCACATACATAATTTAATAAGTTATTTCCAATGGTAATATTTTACAAAATGATAGTATAATATCAAAAGCAGGATATTGCTATT
>NW_011494840.1:4501448-4502372 GCF_000754665.1 Bison bison bison | reverse complement strand
ACTGATGCTAAAGCTGAAACTCCAGTACTTTGGCGACCTCATGCGAAGAGTTGACTCATTGGAAAAGACTCTGATGCTGGGAGGGATTGGGGTAAGGAGGAGAAGAGGACGACAGAGGATGAGATGGCTGGATGGCATCACCGACTTGATGGACATGAGTTTGGATGAACTCCGGGAGTTGGACAGGGAAGCATGGCAGGCTGTGAGTCATGGGGTCGCAAAGAGTCTGACACAACTGAGCGACTGAACTGAACTGAATGCTTACATGACAATCTAAAGCATCTCACATATATTTTAAGATCAATTAATTAATCTAAATTTTATTATACAGAATTTAAAGTTGATAACATATACAATTATAAATTTCTCAAACTTTGTTAAAATGGAAAAATTCAAAGAAATTACTAACCTTTATTTAGGATTCTTTAGGTCATCTTTAGTGCATCATTGGTAATGCTATTAATTGTCAGTGGTTGACTTCTTAGTTTCTCCATGATGCCTTTTGTTTACAGAAGAAAATCATTAATTTTGTGATGGTTTTAAAAATAATATTTTAAAATTTAGTTCATTAAAGTTACAAATCTCAAAGCATAGTTCTTTCTTAAGATTTTCTTTTTAGTTTATATATCTAGGTTTCCATATAAAAATATAAAGCACGTTTAATAACACCTTAAGTGGGTTTCTTATAACTTATTTTCCTTAAACTTGGATTTAGACTTTAAAGTATTTGACTTTCTTCTTAAGAACTAGGATTTTTCTCTAAGAAATAAAATCTTTCAAAATAATAAAAAAAATTATAAATGCAATAAATTTAACACAAATCAAATGAATATGATGACTCTTAAGATCTTCTCTATAGTCCAATAATGTTTATGAACATATTCATGAAACAACTTAAAATTTTAAATCAATTACTCAATAATT
>NW_011494840.1:4497558-4497988 GCF_000754665.1 Bison bison bison | reverse complement strand
TTTCAGCTTTAGCATCATTCCTTCCAAAGAAATCCCAGGGCTGATCTCTTCAGAATGGACTGGTTGGATCTCCTTGCAGTCCAAGGACTCTCAAGAGTCTTCTCCAACACCACAGTTCAAAGGCATCAATTCTTCAGCACTCATCTTTCTTCACAGTCCAACTCTCACATCCATACATGACCACTGGAAAAACCATAGCCTTGGCTAAACGGACCTTTGTTGGCAACGTAATGTCTCTCTTTTTCAATATGCTGTCTAGGTTGGCCATAACTTTCCTTCCAAGGAGTAAGCGTCTTTTAATTTTGTTGCTGCAGTCACCATCTGCAGTGATTTTGGAGCCCCCAAAAATAAAGTCTGACACTGTTTCCACTGTTTCCCCATCTATTTCACATGAAGTGATGGGACCGGATGCCATGATCTTCTTTTTCTG
>NW_011494840.1:4496660-4497458 GCF_000754665.1 Bison bison bison | reverse complement strand
TAGACGAAATAAAGATGTCACACTCAAATAAAACCCGTTAAAGTCTTTTGGAATGCACAAAAATTCACCTTTGCCCTATATTTCATGATAATATAACTGATTATTAATTAATAATTATGACAAATAATATTTTATGTCATAGAAAATTATATACAAATAAAATAAGATTAAAATTAAATTTTTATGGACATAACAATTATCATGACCTCCTATGTCCAGTGATCTCTTAGTCAAAAATTGTTCATTCATTCAAAAATAATCTCAAAAAATAGTATCAGCAATATATTTTTTCAAGAAATATAGGCATTATCATAACTGAAAAGTTAATATTTCATTTATATTTGAGATCATTCATATTTTCATATTGATCAGGAAAAAATCATATCTTGATGAAATAAAGAATCTGAGGAGTTTGAATGTTTTGCTTCATGTCTTGCTCATCACTGAGTATGAGAGGTTGACTCATACTGAGTATGAGAGGTCTGACTAAACATCTATGGGGTGCCTGTGTCAGAGTCTGCTCTCTTTTTCATGATGAATCAACATGTATAGCATTATATGGAAAGAACCACAGACACTGAGAGCAAAACTGCTCTTGTTCAGTGACCTGTGAATGTAATATTCTTTGAGAAATTGGTTGCAAAATAATAACAAGAAGTAGACTTGAAAGTTATTCTAGAATCAAAGCTGTATTCTAGTCTATCTACTTTCAGTTCAGTTCAGTCTCTCAGTCGTGTCCGACTCTTTGCGACCCCATGAATCACAGCACGCCAGGCCTCCCTGTCCATCACCAACTCC